>NW_028274819.1:77295851-77598882 GCF_037043125.1 Eumetopias jubatus
GCTTCAATACTAATACTCGAGCATATTGTTAATCATTCATCTGTAACACATTCTTCTTTGTAGGCTTTGCATCCCCCTGAAACAGTGGCTTTCAAACGGTTTTGACTATAACCTACAGCAAGAGATACCCCTTAGATCATACCCCAGAACACACACATACACACAACTGGAACAAATTTCAGAAAATAATACTCTTCCTATATGCAACATACTAATTTCTATTCTATTTAATTTCTTTAAATGTTGGTAATAACTCACAAATTTGATTTCATGACCAACTAATGGGTCATGGCCAACAAGTTGAAAAATGCCATCCCAAAGTGCCCAACTGACAGGCAAAAAAATTCATGGTCAAAAAAATTCAGGGTGAAATACAGAATAAGAAAAAGAAGGGAGAATTTTACTCACTGATGAATTTCAAGTAGTGTTTAAAGAATGCAGAACTATGAGCCTTGCTAATTGTTCCACATCTCAATGGGCAAAGGGAAAAAAATTCTTTGGATTGGTGGCCAAGAAAGTATTTGAGATATTTGAGTTGGCCCTTGAATGATAAAGGAAAAATAGCATGACATCCACTGGGCAGATAGGAAAATTGAGGCAAAAGAGGATAAATGCTTCCTTTGCTTAGTCTCTAAGTCCCCAGTAGAATCCTCATATGAACTGAATCCTTATTGCGGTGCCCAGGCAACGTCGTCAAGCTTTTCTATAACTAAAAGCAATGAGTCTTGTCCACCCATCTGCACACATAGCAGGCTCTATGAGCTTTTTTGGCAAAAGTATCACCGATGTCGACAACCACTGCAACATGGGGAAAGGCTGAGGCTGGGCCAGGACCCCAGCTGAGATGGGGAGTCAAAGTCAACAAAAACACTTTCCAGAGTGAGGCTTCAAAGGCTTTATTAGAATACCTTTTCATTTCAAATGTTAAACATTTGAGACTCTAATCAAAACTGAAAGGTAGACCTATATTTCTGGCCATTCCCTTTTCAACATACACAAAATAAAGAGAATGCTAAAATAAACCCCTATACACCTATCAGCCAGATTCAACAATTATCAAGATTTTGTTGCACTCTGATTAGTGCTCTATGTTGTTGGTGGTGTGGAAGTATTTTTAAGCAAATCCCAGATATAATTTCACCCCTACTTACTTAGCGTGCATCTCTAAAAATATATTTTCTTTATATAACCACAATGTCATTACTGTACTTAAAAAATTAACAATCATCTGGTGTCCTCTAAAATATAGCCACATTCAAATTTACCAGACTGTCTCAAAGATTGTTTTGTATTAATTAGTTTCTAAAATCAGGATTTAAACAGGGTCCACACATCACACTCGGTTAGCACATGTCCTACGTTTTTATAGTCCAGAGCAGCACTCCCCTTTCGATCCCAATATTAATTTTATTATACACATTTGACTTACAGAAGAAATCAGAGAAGTTTTCATATAAAATGTCCAACATTCAGATTCATCTGTTTACTTGCTCAAGGATCATTTAACTTACTCCTCTATCTCCAATTGCCCACGAAACAGAATTTCATTTTAAATGCTTGACTGGATTCTAGGTCAACTTTTTGTTTTGGCAAGAATATTTTATGAGTTGTGCTGTTTCTTTTACACCATGTCAGGAGGCACACAATGTTAGGATGCCTCACTGTGAAGCTATAATTGGTCAGTGAATTCAGGTGGCGACAGCCTAATCCAGCCATTGGAAAATTATCAATATTTCATCTAACAGTTTAATTCACTGATGATTTTGTTTGCATCAATTACATAAGGGTTGGCAAAATGGTGGTTTCCTAATTCTTCTCCCTATTTATAGTTATTGGCTAAAAAACTGTGAAAAACTTTCTTCGCAACTAAATTGTTCAGATACTCAGAAATATAGTTACTAAAGGAAAGGCAGGACAAATGCTTAGGTCTTTCTCTTTAATTGCCAACTTCCGGATTAATAATTTGGAAAACAATGAGTTTTTTTGTTTTGTTTTATTTGGATTTTTATGTATTCAGTGTGTTTCAAATAACTGTTACTGTAATTATTCTTGATAACCTCATTGTTGCATCATTAGCCATGTCCCCTCACATTGGCTTCTATGTCCATTTAGTAAGATTAGTCTTTAATGTCTTCCTTGCTTACTGGTAACACAAGATGACCCATGTGCATCTTGTACATTTATGGCCACATTTCTGGAATGGCCCCTTCTTCCAAAACGCTCTGATACCTTTTAGTGAAAAAGCCCCTATTCCTTTTAGTAAAAATGGTATTAAGAGACCACAATTTAGGCATTAGGAGTGTTCATTGTTCCCCTCTTCAGTGGACAGAATTATGCTTTTGGAAAAAATAATCATGAATTCCAATTCATATTTAATACTACAGGATTTTCTGATTTGATACTGGGCTGAAAATATAGGTATTTGCTTTATCTTAAAACATCTTCCCAAGAATATTAACATAGGTATTTGTTATATCTTACAATATCTGCAAACAGTTACAAAATAATAACAACGTTACTACCAAAATACAACCATTGATTAAAATTTAAGATTTCACTGCAGTTTCTGATTTTGGACTGTATTCCACTAAGAATGTCACTTGAAATATTTCTCTTTTCTGTTAACCATTTTCTTTAAAAACAGTAAAGAACACGTTCCACTTCTTAAAATTGCAAAGCTTATCACCAATGAAATGACAGCAATTACAAGTCTGGTCAGCATCAGAAAATGCTTCATTAATTCCCATTAAAGGAGAAACAGTGATCTGACCTTGCCTCTAGCATCTGGGATATCAAAAGAACAAGTTTGAGCTGACCAGTTATTCATTCTATACATGGTGTAGTCTAATATTAACTTCTTACTGTTCTTGCCTTTTCATAATCTATGCAGAGCATGGCAGAGCCTTAATGAGAAAGGACACAGATTACACGCTCAATAAGTATCTGCAGAAAAAAAAAGAATAATACTAATGGTAAATCAGCACCTATAACAGGAACAGATTTTTTTCAGTGTATTTATTTACCATAGAAAGCAACTCCTACTAAAGTTTTATGTACAGTCTGTCAACCTGTTTTTTGTCTTCATCATCCTAAAGTCTAAACACTTTATAAAAAATATTTTTGGTATGCCAATGATGTTTTGTATAATGGAGGGAAATACAGAAATACCCCACATGCTAAAATTTCTTTTTAAGTGCACCTAGGGATTTTCTGTTCCTTAATTTTTAAAGATCAGCTTTAAAAATAGTCTTACCACCTTCCCTAACTCCCACATTTTACCTGTCATCCACAACCCATCTTCATCTTCTCATAGCTTCTCCCAATTTCCCAGAAACCTACTATACCCAGGGAATAGAAGTAGTGTAGTTTTCTGTCTCTCAGGTCTGACCATGTTGAAAACAACATGACTTTCTGCGACTGCCCTCTCGGCAGCTATGTGATAGAAGGACATCTTCTGCTTCAATGAATACACAGTATGCTACATATTCTGACTGGGCTGAAGTAAAAATGAAAAGGTACATACAAGCCAAGTGATTATAACACTTTAAAGAAAGCCCTCTGAAGAAAAATAGTGAAGATCGTCAGGCTGAGGGTACAGCAGGGGGATGCTGGTAACTGATAATATGAAGTTCTGGAGGAATAGGAAAGAGCTAAGGGAAAGGTTACTCTTGAACAGGAAGAGCATCCCTCCCTGGGAGACTCAAGGAATGTGTAAACACAGGACAGGTATTCTCTGTTGGGAGGGTGTTGAAAAGTTGTGGAGTTAGGAGTAGATGGTCTGTTTTCTCTGTGAGCAGTATGAGTCAAGGCCATTTGCTAAGAATATCAGGACTGAAGAAGAGAAGATGACTAAGCCGATAAAGAGCTAATGAGTTCCTGTTATGTGTTAGTCATTGTGACAGCATATATATATCGACATACCTATATGATATGAAATATGTTTATGTTATATATACTATGTGCATGTCCTATTATGTGTATTTATTATTTTATCAAATGATTTATAACAAAAATCAAGTTGACATTAATATCCCGATTTTACAGAAGAGGGAAGTGTGGTTTGGAGAAGTTTGATATCTACCCAAATTCACCAAGTGGCGGAGCCTGAATGTGAACTCACCCTACCTAACTCTAAATATAGAATTTGGGGGTACCTGGGTGGCTCAGATGCTTAAGCGTCTGCCTTTGGCTCAGGTTATTGTCCTGGGGACCTGGGATAGAGCCCTACATTGGGCTCCCAACTCGGCCGGGTGCCTGCTTCTCCCTCTCCTTCTACTGCTCCCCCTGCTTGTGCTCTCTCATCCTCTCTGTCAAATAAATAAATAAAATCTTAAATAAATAAATAAATAAGTAAATACAGAGTTTTCTCTTTCATAGAGAAATGAAAGAAAGGCAACAAGCTAAAAGATCATAGAATGTCAATGAAGGCTCCTGCCAAGATCAGAAACTATATATTAATCATAGCACAAAAATACGGTCAGTAATCAGAAAGCAGCTTTCCAGATCAATCTGGTACTGAGAGGTTTGCATGATAGATAAACATAGTAGATGCTGCCAGCGCCTCATCCATATATTCCTGGTACTCACATTTCCTGTGTATGCTGACAGCTTCTCAACACAAGCAGCTAAGTGTTTCTGCCTGGGGCCTTTCTCCAGCTTTGGAAGCAGGCTTGGCCCTCAGACAAAAGGGAAACAAGGAATTCTAGGGAAGGAGTTCCTCTGGGAGAACTCTCAGTCCCTGGCCCCTGGATGTTGGCGGATAAACACCTTACCTGCCCTGCCTCTGGTGGAAGGGCGATTCTGAGACACGTTCATGGTCAGATGGAGCCCTCACTGCCCACAGAAGCAAACTGCTTCTTAGCACACTCTGCAGGGGGTTTCTTCCTTCCCTTCTCTGTCTCACTGGCCAATGCCTTTACACGTGCTTCCAAGAATCACCTCTTGAGTAAATGACTTGCGCTCAATCCCTCAGGAGCCACTTCTGGAGACTCAGAACCCAAACAGTGGAAGATGGGATAAAGAAATCAAGAAACTGAAGGTGTTGATGAGAGAAGAGTAATCCCAACTGCCAACCGGGAGATTCAGTTTGGGTAAATCAAAAAAAGAACAGTAGTAAGAGGACATGCAGAAAGTAAGAAACAGCAGAGAGGTCAAGAGAGTTGAGGTCTTCATAAGGAAGGACAGATTAGCGGGAGTGAGGAAATGGGGAAGGTGGAAGTAGATAAGAGAGCGTGATATCTGGGTTTGAGATTTCACTGGTAGGACAGTTGGAGGTGGTGATAAGGTCAAGGGTGAGGCCATGGGAATCCTTCCCCAGTGGAGCCAAAGGGAATGCTAATGAAACTGGAGGTCAGGAAGCTAACAGCTGGAGCGTCTGATGTGTTTCCTTCGGCTGAAATCTGCTGGGACGATGGCAGGAGTTGGGAAGAAGAGAAGAGTAGGCAGCTGTCTAGAGCGGAAGTGACCAGGATACAGGCAGACGGCCATGAGAGATCACGTCGAAGGCAAGAAAAGCTAAGTGGTGCAAATTTCAAAGGAGGGGGGAGAAGCTGAAAGAGGTGGTTTGGAACCAAGATAATGCTGACACTGCTTCCTAATGGTTTCGAGGTATGCTCCCAGGGCTTCTCCGACGTTTACCTAAGAGGAATACAAGTAAGGAAATGTTCTTAGGGGAGAACCGGGTTTCACTGAAGGCCTGAAGGATTTTGTTTTGTTTTGTTTTGTTTTAACAATGGAAGAGAATTTTCAGTGTGCACAGTGGGAAGAGCTAAAAGGGAAGTCAGCAAAAGGAAGATAAGTGTTGGAAGAAAGGGAGGGTCCCTGCATTGGATGACATCATAAGAGAATTAATGACCCCAAAAGCTTTTGGCGGTGAGTCAGAGGGAGTGCGGGGGGAGGGGGGGCGGTGAGAATAACTGGGTAAAAGGCCAGGATGACGGCAGCAGAATCCTGTGTTTGAGAGCGTGGACTTTGGAGACAGACCCCAGAGTTAGGTCCTAGGTCTGCTACTGATCCTGGGATCTTGGTCATATTATTAAACTGCGATCCCTCCATTTCCCCGTCTTTATAATAGAAATAGTTACCTCATAGACTTATTTTGAGGATTAAATAAAATGCTTAGTTTCACTCCTGGCTCACAGTCAGCATATAATAAATGTTAATTTTTTTTTTCCTAATGAGAACTTTTAAGATTTACTCTTAGCAACTTTCAAACTTGCAATATAATACTTTAACTATAGTCACCATGCTATATATTATATGCCTATGACTTATTCTATAACTGGAAGTTTGTACCTCATGACCCCCCTCACCCACCTTGCAATCCCCCTCACCTCTGGCAACATCCAGTCTGTTCTCTGTATCTATTCATTTTGTTCATATGTTTTCTTTTTTAGATTCCACATATACATGAAATCATACAGTATTTGTCTTTCTCTGACTTATTTTACCCTCAAGGGGTAAAATGTCACAAATAGCAAGACTTCACTCTTCGTGAATGAGTAATATTCTATTGTGTAAGCATACCACATTTTCTTTAGCCATTCATCCATTGATAGACACACAGGTAGGTTTTTGTCATATCTCAGCTATAGAAAATAATGCTGCAATAAATGTAGCAGTGCATATATCTTTTTGAATTAGTGTTTTCATTTTCTTCAGATAAATACCTAGAAATAGAATTGCTGGATCATGTGGTAGTTTTGTTTTGAATTTTCTGAGGAATCTCCGTACTGTTTCTCATAGTGGCCACACCAATTTATATCCCCACCAATAGTCCATGGATATGTGGTAAACACAGAATGACTACCTTGCTCCCATGGCAAACCACATCTTTGCCAACACTTGCTATTTTTCTTTTTGGTAAGATTCATTCTGACAAGTGTGAGGTGGTATCTCATTGTGCTTTTGATTTGCATTTCCCTCGTGATTAGTAATGTTGAACATCTTTCCATGTGTCCATTGGCCATCTTATGTCTTTTCTGGAGAAATGTCTGCCCATTTTTAAAGTTGAACTATTTGTTTTTTTGTTACTGAGTTGTGAGTTGTTTTTTTTTAAATATATTTTAGATATTAACCCCTTCTCAGAGATACGATTTACAAATATTTTCTTCCATTTAGTAGGTTGCCTTTTCATTTTGATGGTTTCCTTTGCTGTGCAGAAGCTTTTTAGTTTGATGTAGTCCCATTTGTTTATTTTTGTTTTGTTGCCCTTGCTTTTGGAGTCAGATCCAAAAAAATCATTGCCAAGATGGACGCCAATGAGCTCATCACCTATGTTTTCTTTTAGAAGTTTTAATAGTCTCAGGTCTTATATTCAAGTCTTTAATCTATTTTGAGTTAATTTTTGTGCATGGTATAAGGTACTAGTCTAATTTCATTCTTCTGCATATCGCTGTCCAGTTTACCCAACACCATTTTTTAAAGGCACGGTCCTTTCTCCATTGTATATTCTTGCTTCCTTTGTCATAAATTAATTGACCATATATGAATGGGTTTATTTCCGGGTTCTCTATTCTGCTCCACTCGGCTGTATGTTTGTGTTCATGCCAATACCCCCACTGTTTTGACTACTACAGCTTTGTAGTATAGTTGGAAATCAGGGAGTGTTATGTCTACCTTGTTCTTCTTTCTCAAGATTGCTTTGGCTATTCAGGATCTTTTGTGGTTCCATACAAATTTTAGGATTGTTTATTCTATTTCTGTGAAAAATGCCATTGGAATTTTGATAGGGATTGCACTGAATCTGTAGATTGTTGTGGGTAATATGGACATTTTAATAGTTAAGTATGTTTTATTGTAACTAGCTGCATGGTTCTGAACCAATCCTTTGGTACAAAAGATTTTAATACCATTTGACTGAGGATCCCAGGTATCATGAGGATCCGTGTATTATACATTTGACAAGCAAAAATTGTACACACACACACATACAGCTATCAGTCTAACATAGAGTCCTGTTCCCAGAAATTATAAATTCTGAATTGAGGCACATGCCAACTTTTCTGCCACCAGGCCCAGGACTAGCGTGAGGCACAGGATGTAAGCCACTCACACTCAATGAGTGCCTGACTTGAGAATGAGTGCACCCTACATGGCTCTCTTGCCTTACTCTAGTCCTCGCTCTGTCTGTCAGTATCCCCATTTAGACTAGATCAGTTGTTCCAACTGCCGTGGAGAACTAGCTCACACCCAGACCCTGATCAAGCCAATTGATTATAGTCCATGGATATGTGGTAAATGCAGAATGATTACTTTGCTCCCATGGGGATGGCCCATGACTAATTGACAGAAACAAATACTACATTTCTTGCAGCGTTTCACTGCAGTTTATATATGCTAACAGATTCCTATCTTATATGGTACATCCTTTAACTGTTCTAAATTAAAGTATATATGTCATGATCAATGGCATCCTAATAAATCCAAACCTAGGCAAATTAATCAGCTCCTTCGTGAACTGTGCTTCTTGGACTCATACTCAGATAATACATTCAGGTGTTGACACTTTTACTTACACAAATTAATAGCACTGGCAAAGAAAATCTAAATTGAACCATAATTCACACATTCTACAATCATTATCACCTGCCACTATATATAACTTAACCGTTGCTTTTTGGCTACAACATAAACATTGAAGAGCTATTGCGACCTCATTCTTTATGCCTTTTAGCCTTTATCTGAGTTTAATATGCACTTTTATTGCATGTGCTAGCCATTCTGCAGAGTCCTTTCTCATATGCTACTTCATTTATTCCTCATCAAAGCCCCATCAGGTATTTCCATTTATTAAGATATTAAGAAATTGCTACTTAGCTCACTGTTAAAGACACGGGTTTGTTTCCAGCTATCTGTGTTGCTTCATACGGTCAGTATTTGCAATAATATAATGGGAAATGTTTCTATCTCTATCCATATTGACTTTCTCAGACATACATTATGTTGATTAAAATTCATTGACTTAAAAATGTAAGAGAATTCATGTTATATAGAGAAGAGAAGAAAACCCCACTATGTATTATTTATCTGCTCTACTGGCCTCCTAGACATCTCTTCTCTCTTATTTGTATATGTCCACCCCCCCCCCCATTTTGCCCAGGGAGACCACCCCTCCTTCTGTGTCTGCTCTGGGTGAGACAGTTGATCATGGTGCCCTCTCCTCCTGTCACCGAGTGGGTATGTGATCCAAGACTGACCAAAGAAATTCTCATTCCCTGGAGGCTGGGGACAACGACACAGAAGCCAGATGGAGCTGACTGTCCTCTGAGGAGGTACCCTACAGACAAGATTTTCCAGTTCCTGCTACCTGGAGCCTCAGAGCTGCCCTGATTCCCCTTCCCTTCCAAGGTTTGGTTTTTCAGACTTTCTGTGCATTCTACAAACAATCCCACGTTCTTCTAATAAATTATTTTGTTGGTTAAACTAGCCAGAGTCTGTGTCTGTTGCTTACAACCCAAAAATATATATGAATACACACCATCTTAATACTTCCATTATGATTTACATGTATTACTCGCCAGGTTTTTTTATATTCATATTTTTACATAGGTAAGAGTCACTTACTTTGGTTCCTGTTGTACACATGGGTGTTTCTGATGGTTTTTATTATTATTATGAACAATCCTACGATGATTATTTTCATGCATTCGCTTTTTCCATATTTTGGATTCTTTCCTCTGAGAGATTCCCAGAAGTGAAATTACTGAGTCAAAGGGCACAGATATTATTATGGCTCTTGAAAGATATTGCCAAAATGCTTTCTAAAAGGGCTCTGCCAATTTATAATGAATTCAAGAACCCATTTTTATCACATTTCTGGTCAATGTCAACCATCAATGTAGTTTTGACATTTTTCAGCCAATGTTTTCTATACTTTCCTTGAAATGATGGAGCATACGATTCACACTTTCTCTAGGAAAGATAATAATTTCTACTCAGGCATCCTGAATTGTTTCCACAAAGAGTGGTATATTCTTTAACTTTTACATAAGTATCACATAACTTCCCAATATAGAAATTACTGCAGTGTCAAAATGTAAGTCCAACTGATGCTGTTTCCTTTGCTAATCTTGCTTGAATTATAGTGATTTCTATAGTAAAATAGCAATTTCTTCCTAAGGAATGGATCACAGAGCAAGGAGCCAGTAGGAACCAGTTTTCCATGAGTGCTGATACAAGTATATACTAATACAAGAAACATACTGCCCAAGCTGCCCTTGTGGGCACCCGCAGAAGGGCAGGGTTTTTTCTATGACTCCTGGGTTTGCCATAGGCTCTGATCTAGAGCTGACACCTTTCCTGTCCTACTTAAACTCTGACCTAGGTATCTAAGTAAAAAAAAAAAAAAAAAAAAAGCATAAGAATTGCCACTGTGTTCAGCCAATCCCACGTCAAATTCTTCCTGTGCAATGACTATGTGCAAGGAAGTGGGCGCCAGGACCCAAATGGTCCTTGGTCCCCATCAGTGTGTGCCCCTCTTTCCCCAGTCTGGGGCCTTTGATCCTCATCGGACCCACCCGGTCCAGTCCTTTGAATCTGTGAAAGCTTCTTCCACCCTCATTCTTGCAAGTCAGTTCCGAGCCTTCCTTGATCACAGAGTCCCATTCTGAGGAGGGGATTCTGGCTCTGTTGGGCCACGGAGAAAGGGTTCACTCTCTCACCCCTCAGAATGAAAAGTCTGGCTGGCTTCTACCACAGTTATATTTCCAGTAACAAGCCTAGAATCCTCCTAACTCTGGGGTCCACAAAATTCAGGATCAGTTAGGAAGCTTAGAATTTTTTCTAGGCTAAAGGTGCCTTTTAAGTAGGGACTTAATAAAACAGGAGTTCTTTTTAGATATTTAACTGGTGAGAGGGTAGAGGATTTGTGAGGCGGTAAGAGGCCAGTTTGGAAGTCCTGCAGTAGTCCAAACACAGAGCGGGGTATGGGCTGAGGTGAATTTAGAAAAGAGAGAAATGTCTCCTCCCCCATCCATCTAGTACTGAGACGTGGCACCAAGACTTGCTTTAAATCCAGATCATCTTTTACATTTTATGGCATCCACTTCAAAAGTTTTTAATGCTTCCTATTGGCCCTAATTTCCCTAATAACCTTTTATAGATCTGTGAGTAACTAAAGTATTCATAAAAACTCTTCTTGGAAAAGACAGAGGAGCTATGGAAACCCGAATAGCTAACTGCTATAGTTCTCCAAAAACACAGCTCCGATCACAATGAAACCACGCTACAGTCATCCCTGGACAAAGGAGTCATTCAAAAAGAAAAGGCTAAATGCATCTGTGCCATGTTTTGCTCTTATGTGTTCTGCTCTTTATCCTTCTATTCAAGGAGCTACTGACTCAATCACTTTTGAAATTTCCAAAGTCCCAGAAAGTTGTAATTCCTTTGCCTGAGGATAGCATTCAGATATATTATTAGGTCGAGGAATTCTCACTTTCGGTGAAGGAATTAGTCTATTTGCAACAAATCCTTAATGCAAAAACAGGGTTCTGAGGTGTTGTTTTTTTTTTTTAACCACTCATCCGTTTTTAAGCAGCTTTCAAATTTTAGTGAAATATTTTAAAATTAAAGATATTGCATTCTAAAATAATAAGGGAAAGGTCAAACTATGAAGACTGTAAAAAAGTCAGTGGTTGCCAGGAGTTAGGAAAGAGAGAAGGATGAACAGGTGGAGCACCGAGGATTTCTAGGACAGTGAAACCATTCTGCACGACACTATAATGAGGGACATATGTCATTATATGTTTGTCAAAAGCCATAAAATGTACGACACCAAGAGTGCACCCAAATAATGTAAACTATGGACCTTGGGTGATTAATGAGGTGTCAATGTAGATTCATTAATTGTAACAAATTTACCATTCTGGTAGGGATGTTGATGTGTCGGACAGCATTTGGGAAATCCCTTTACCTTCCCCTCAATTTTGCAGTGAACCTAAAAGTGCTTTAAAAAATAAAGTCTAGGGTGCCTGGGTGGCTCAGTTGGTTAAGCGACTGCCTTCGGCTCAGGTCATGATCCTGGAGTCCCAGGATCGAGTCCCGCATCGGGCTCCCTGCTCAGCGGGGACTCTGTTTCTCCCTCTGACCGTCCCCCCTCTCATGCGCTCACTCTCTCTCTCTCATTCTCTCTCTCAAATAAATAAATAAAACCTTAAAAAATAAATAAACAAAGTCTAAGAGCCGGCCTGCACTCACTTGCTTCTCGGTGCCTGCTCCTGGCGGCCCTGAGGGCGTGCGGGCTAGAGGCGGCCCCAAAGAGTCCAAGGCGGAGGGGAAGCTGGTGTACAGGTCTAAGTGCCGTGGGGGGCACACTCTTCGGGGAGAATTGGCAGGAGGAGACTGCGAGGATAGGCCCAGGAGAAATGGCGTCCAAAGAGGAACAAGCAGTAAAAAATCTCAACGTGGAGAATGCCAAACAGGAAAATGAAAAAAAGGATGAAAAGGAGCAAGTTGCTAATAAAGGAGAGCCCTTGGCCCTCCCTTTGGAAGCTGGTGAATATTGTGTGCCGAGAGTAAATCGTAGGCGGTTCTGTGTTAGGCAGCCCATCCTGCAGTATAGGTGGGACCTGATTCAGAGGCTTGGAGAACCACAGGCAAGGATGAGAGAGGAGAATATGGAAAGGATTGGGGACGAGATGAGACAGCTGGTGGAAAAGCTGAGGGAAAAGCAATTCAGTCATAGTCTGCAGGCAGTTAGCACTGACCCTCCTCACCATGACCATCATGATGAGTTTTGCCTTATGCCTTGAATCTTGATGCTTTCCCCGAAGTTAATAGGAGGACACACCTGCTTCCTAAACTTAATGTTCTCAACGTACATTTGTTGTAAACCTTTTGGTGTTACATGTCTCTTGTGGGTCTCCTATGACCAGCTTCCAATTGAATGTTGTATTTTGACCCAAAATATAAGATTCTGTCAGCAAGGGAGTTTCACCCTATTTCATGGCAAGATGTTCATTATATATTGTGAAATTAATAAAGCAGTTTAAAAGACAAAAAACAAATGTCTATTTAAAAGTCCATAATGATGGGCGCCTGGGTGGCTCAGTTGGTTGAGCGACTGCCTTCGGCTCAGGTCATGATCCTGGAGTCCCAGGATCGAGTCCCGCATCGGGCTCCCTGCTCGGCAGGGAGTCTGCTTCTCCCTCTGACCCTCTTCCTTCTCGTGCTCTCTATCTCTCATTCTCTCTCTCTCTCTCAAATAAATAAATAAAATCTTTTAAAAAAAAGTCCATGATGATGATGATGATGATGATACAGGATGTATCCTTATTAACATATGTATGAAACTGTACTATATGGAAAACCTCTGCGGCGAAAGTTGCATCAATTCCCTAATTCCCAAAGGCCTAGATACCTGTAAGTTACTATTTGAGTCTTCTGGTACACAAAGAAAATTTGTTTCTATATTAGAAAAATGTCCACAGCTTATATGAAAAACTATTCTGAATGTTACCAAAACTTGGAAATATAGTAACTGAAAATTAAGGCAGATGAAAACATCTGCCTCTATGTAAAGTATGTCTCTTTAAGGTCAAACTGGGTAAAAAAAAATAGCCAATCTGGCAACCAAATAAAACTACAAAGTAACAGGGAGCCTGGGTAGCTCAGTTGGTTGGGCAACTGCCTTCGGCTCAGGTCATGATCCTGGAGTCCCGGGATCAAGTCCCATATCGGGCTCCCTGCTCAGCGGGGAGTCTGCTTCTCCCTCTGACCCTCTTCCCTCTTGTGCTCTCTGTCTCTCATTCTCTCTCTCTCAAATAAATAAAATCTTTAAAAAAAAATAAAACCCAAATTCTTTAAAAAAAAAAAAAACTACCAAGTAACAAACACAAGTATAAGCACTCTGAAAAGTGTTTCCAAAAGATAAGAGAAAACAATCCTGGAAAATGGACATTTAAAAAAAAGTGTGCTGAGAAGACAAATCATCTTCTACTAAAAGCTTATGTTTTCTTTATTCGTCCACCTAATAAAGGCTTTAATCTTAAAAAAAAAACACAGACAATGAATATTTAAAATGTATCACACGCAACTTTTACTCCAATATTTTAAAATAAGAAAAATACCTGTCTTCCCTTTATGCTCTAAGACATAGCTGCCTCATTGATCTGCAACACATATATTTCTCACAAGTCTGCCACTGAAAATCTATCCGGAAAACACAGGGCGCTTCATTGTGCCTCTGTGATCCCTACACAGGCCCAGGCCCACAATACCAAATGAAGAAGAGTTAACATGTTGACATCTGTTTTAGGCTAAAAATGGAAATTGTGAAGTTGTTCTCTCTTCTTCCAAGAGTTCTCTGGAATGGATCAAGAGGCTTCAAAAGACTTGGCACCAAGGGAACTTCTAGGCAATGTCTACACAGCAGAAAAAGAAAGGGAGATTTGGCATCTTCCTAAAGAATCAGGGCTATGTTGACTACTGGCAGGAAGAGCGGCTGTGGCCAGTCTTTTGTGACCTGAAAGGCCAAAATCATTCACAAAGCTCCAGAGTTTTCCTTTCTATGGATCTATATAGCAACTTTTCCTCCAACCCCAAGGAAAACTCCTTGTCTTCAGTGTGGCTAGACAACGACTAAACATCGAGGCTGGGCCAAGGGCTTGCTAGGCATGGGACTGGGGGCACAAATGGCCGAATCTCTCAGAGAAGTGAGGCAAAGCAGTGTCTGGAATCTGAATTTAGAAGCAACCTTCCCAATCTCCTCCCCTGTTTTGTTTTGTTTTGCTTTTCACACCAAATCAAGTTAGCCTGTACAGTTTTGCCATTCTTGAGACTGAGTCAAGATTAACTCGCCTTTGTGAGCAGAGCTGTTATTTGAGAACACTCCATTCTTTACAAGGGGTCTTTATATGTAAAGCAGAAGCATTTTCTGTTTTGCCTTTTAGCTGGGGTGGGTGGGAAGAATTGACTTGTTTTTCCTCCAAAGTGAAAAGACCAAACCCAGAGACTCCTTTAAAATGTTGGGTTTGTTTATCGGTTCCAAGTTGAAATAAAGCATAATGTGGATACCCAGCGCTCTATCTTTCCCTGATTAAAGCGCTCCTGCCCTTTGAATTGCTACCCAGGATACTGCTCTGTATGGCTCACTCGCGCCGCTGTAATAAGTCACCACAGCTTGGCACCTCGCCCAACAAAACACAAACTCTCCTGAAGTCTTGAGCTTTCCCATGGCAACAACACAGTCATCAACACAGCAAACAATTGCTCCAATCCCTACTCCCCGTCTCCTTTCGAACAGCGAAGGATATCATTGCAGCCGGCCTTCTAGAACTGGGCTAATTATCATCTATGAAAGGAGATAGCGTCCGAGATCAAGTTGCCTTCAGCACTGAACTTCAAATGAGATCAAAGGCAGGATAACTATGGGAGCACAGGGAAGTTTTACTTATGCTTTCACTTTAAGAGAAAAGAGAGAGGCTGTATGTAAAGTATATTCCTTAAGGATTAATGTGCCTTGTTGCCCTGATTACCAAGTGGCTCTGCCTCACCCGCAACCTTCATACAAAACCCCCATTCACGTTAGCCTGGGCTCTCTCCACAGCAGCGGGGCGGGGCGGGGGGGGGGGAATGCCATCTTAAAGCTGCAGCTCCCACACATTCCTGAAACTGCAAAACTGCAACTGTTTTCCCAACCTCAGCTGCTTTCTCCAGCAAGTGCTCATTCTGCTCCTACGGGAAGGCCGCCTAGCAGTAGAGCCGGGTTGCACTCCCCACAGCAGATTAAAGCAGAGCCACTTCCTTTATAACCACCTCTTTTCAGATTCAAATAACATCCTTGGGGGTGACAGTCTCTTCTCATAAAAAGTGTCTGGGCTCCCACAAATCCTCCGCAATGATAATCTCTCCTTGTGTATTAATTTGATTTTCAATCCACGGATGGCCCATGAGAGTTCAGGAGCAGAACGAATACCAAACGCAAGGGTTGAATGGTCTAGGACTCATGGGTGGGGATCACTTTATGGGGGGGGTGGGAGGGAGCAAGGAAGAGAGTCCTAGCTTCGCGTGGTTCTGAATGCTGATTGTTCCGCTCTGAATTACAGAGTAGCCTGCACATGCTCACGGAGGACTTTATAATTCTAGACTCAAACCTTATACAGTGCTATAGATTACATTGGGCCCCCCCCTCCCGGTACCTCAGAATAAGAATCAAAATTTCAGAGGAAGCTTCATTTCAGCGCAGCCACAATTTGGAGGGTTAGTGCATGAAATAAAAAAATACAAAATACTAATGACAAAGTATGGAAGTAATTACACCAAGGTATTTCAGTGATATCCTAAACCAGGAGGGAAACAAAATGAAGTGATTTCCTAAACAGCAGAATTCTGAGATGTAGCAGAAGTCTTTTTTACATACATATGGGTGACTGCTGTGTCATTCAAGACTCTCTGTGTGTTTAAATGCTAGCCCACAAAATCTATTCTAGTGACAATTTAAATAATTATGGTATTGCTATAAACTCCGGTATCAGCTTTTTACTTAGTACATACTCAATTATGTTTTATTCCCTATTATCCAATCATTTCCAAACTCCACAATCTATTTATGTTATAATTTTTATCAGCAAGAAACCTAACCATAGACATAAAGTATTGAGGTATGGATCAGAGGTGCTCTATCACTCCAGAATGTACTTTCCAAAATGATTTCCATGGCTGATTCCTCCGCTTTATGTCTCAGCTTAAGTCTAAAGTAAATTGGGCTCTGTGGTCAACAATTACTTGCTACTATAGTATCTTTTGATATGTTTGCTTGTTTTTACTCTGTCTCCCTTTTAGAATCTCAAGTCCTTGAATTCAGGGATCATGTACTGAACCCAGTGTCTTGGAACAATAACTATTGAGCAAATATTTGTTGAATGAATGAATCTTTCATTTACAAACAGTGAACACATGTGCTCTTTTCCATCCTGCGTACTCCTGTCCAAATGTAAAAACGCTGCAACATAAAGAGATAAAGAGATAAAATAGAACAAAAATAATTTGTTGTTTAAGTTCAGTAAAATATACAGCTAAGGGAGAAAGAAATAGAACCAAGGGTCCCTGGTGGAGTTAGCTGGAAATGTCTTCATCAGTATGTCTTGAAATTTCTAGATGAATGTTTTTGGGTTTTCAGAGAGAATGAACTCCCACTGAAATGAGTAATCCATTGTGTCTGACATCATACTGAGATCTGGAATGCTATTGTATTTTACTGTGAAATGCTTGACAATGCATTCACACTCAGAGGCCAAAGTTTCAAACTGCCCTTTGGTTTAACCCTATAGATGTGGTTTTGTAGAAAGACTCTGTTAACTGCATGATTCAAGTTTATTGGACATTATTCTGCTCATAATTATGAGTGGTTTGTTCTCACCTACAAACATGGAATCTGTACAAATAGCTGCATCTGACCCAGTATCTAGATTACTGAGATGATGTGGAGGATAGGTGTCTGGATGATGGCATCTAACCACCACTGAGCACCATCACTACGCCTTCTCACTTAATCCTCACACCAGCCCTGTTAGGCAGGTTCTATCAGGTCACCATCTCATCGAGGGGGGAATTAAAGCCTTAGAAGGAAACCATTTCCCTCAATTTGTAGTTAATAAATGGGAGAGCTTGGATTCCAGTGCCCAAGGCCTTAAGTATGATGATACTTTACCTCCCAATTGGATGATTGTCAAGACCCTTAAGGCCCCAAAATTGGGGCCTATTATCACAAATAGGGAGAACACTTGCTTCTTGCTTTTATTTTTTTTTAAAGATTTTATTTATTTGACAGAGAGAGACACAGCGAGAGAGGGAACACAGGCAGGGGGAGAGGGAGAGGGAGAAGCAGGCCCCCCGCTGAGCAGGGAGCCCGATGCGGGGCTCGATCCCAGGACCCTGGGATTGTGACCCGAGCCGAAGGCAGATGCTTAACGACTGAGCCACCCAGGTGCCCCGCTTCTTGCTCTTTTAAAAACTAGTGTCACATGTGGAGCCAAGAAGTCATAACAAGGGTTCAGCTTATGCTGTGATTATGTCAAAAAGGAAATTCTACTATAGATATGTAAGAATCGATATGCAAAGGAGATGTGCAAATCCAGAGAAAATCGCCAAAACTACTATTGTTGTGCCAGAAGTTTGAAAGTTTTTTTGTTTTTCTTTTAAAACTCATCTAGAAATCGGGATGTGGAAAGTCAGAGTCACTTAAAAGCGATAAAAATATTGAAACAACCTGTTAAGTTCATTTTGCTTAAGAATTCCTCAGGATGTCCACCATCTCGTCAACCCCATTATTCCCTTGGGAATGACTAGAGTTTGTCAAATTCCACCCCCATGTTAACCTGACCTGAAACTGTCAGAAGCATGAAATCCCTGGAAAGAGCTTTCAAGTTACCACATTGCTGCACATGAGCCGAAAAATTTTCGTACATGGAAGAAAATAAACATTCTCTCTTCATAAAGCATGGCTTCTTGGATATGTTTTCTAAAAAGCAAATGATTAAAGCAAGAGACACGTCAGTCTTTTCTCCCTAGTCGTTAGGTTGGCAATAGTATGGAATCAGTAATTCTAAGATCCTTTCTCCTACATAACAGAAAGCACTGACCTAAAGAGTCTTGACTCTGGTTTGACTCTTTGGTCTGCCAAAGCCAATCCAGACCAAGCCACTACCCCTTTCCCACACGTGTGAAAAGAAGAAATATCTCCAGCTCTTTGGATTCCACAGGGTTGTTGTAAGGATCAAACAAGAAATTGCTTTATAAACTATAACTTGCTGTGCAAATGCATGGAATGCTTGGGACACACATTTTTCAATATCATTTATGCAAATGCAGATGAGTGCATTAACTATAGCCAGAAAAATAACAATAAAGAGCATAGGAAGCATGTAACAATAATAGTGGCTAACACTTATGGAATTCCAACTATGTCTAGGCACTAGGCTAAGCACTTCATATGTATTATCTCATTTAATTATCACAGTAACCCTTTATGAGTTATTATTCCATTTTTTATATAAGGACACTGTAGCTCAGAGATGTCAGGTAATTTGTTCAAGAGTTCACAGCAAGAGGAAGGTTAGAAACTCACATCCAGGTCTCAATAGTTACCTACTATGTTTCAATATGTTTATTTCTGTTGGCTAGGAGTTTGAGAAATCATATAAACCCCCTCTGGCATGCAAGAGAATGATAAAGGAAACAAAAGAAGAAGCTGAAGAGTGAGAAGAAATAGAAGAAGCTAGACAGTCACAACACACTTTAATTCTTCTTTAGAAAGCCATCAGAAATCTTTATTATCTAAGATAGTTCTGCAAAGTGTCTTATAAAATCACATTGTGATTTCTGGACTATTTCCAACCTTGAATGTTGGTCATCCCTGAGGTAGGAAAGAACAACTTGCAACATTCCTCCCATGGGGATGGCAACAGCAATATACAGCTAGACTGTGGAAGTTGGACAGGACTCCCATGGCTGAGTCCAGCAAAGACATCTCTTCTTGATTTTCCAGGTACCATGCTGGAGCGCAAAATACAGTCTTACATATAGAGATGGTGCTATAGGAAAATGCATGCCACCTTATACACAGCCCACTGACAAGCTTTTGGAATCCAACTTGCTTATAATAGGGGGACCACATCTATGATGTGGAGTTTCACTTGAGCTGGGCAATTGAAAGTTGTCTACATTTGCTTTTCTAAATGATTTTCCCCAGATCCTTCTTATGCTTTTTATTAGGAGGCCTTTTTTCCCCCCATTGGTATAGTATTTGATTTTAAGAACAAAGGTATCCTTCCTTGCCAGTATAGTATTATAGCCATCAAAAGAAGGCTCAGACACCAGATAAAGGCCTGTGTAACTAGAATGAGGGAATGGCCTATATTTTCAACCAAGTTCATCATCTCACAAATGAAAAGTTCAAAGCAAAGGATAGGCTGTTTTAGGCCAAGTCCTCTAGGGTATTTTCTTTTTCAATTACCCAATGAGAATCCAGAAATGTGGGTTTTTGTGCATGAGAAGTGATTGCAATTCAACATTAGGACCTTAAAACATCACTGGATTCATCTTTAAAACTGATTTATTAGAGAATGCACTGACAATGGCAGGCCCTGAGAGCTCGCCCCAGAAGATAGACAACATGTGTTTCAAAATGTAGTCACCCTTCAAGCTAAGTAGGCTCATTTGAACAACAGTTCCTAAATTACAGCTAAAATGAATTTCCCTACAGAAGATCATCAGGGAGAGAGCCGAAAGTAATACTTGGGCCATACGCATTTGTTTTTATTGTAGTAAAATACACATAACATAAATTTACCATTTTAACCATTTTTAAGTGTTCAGTTCTGTGACATTAAGTATGTTCACATTTCTGTATAACTATCACCACCATCCGTCTCCAGTTAGGCCAAACTGCAAAAATTAGCCTTTGGGCACCTCCCTATCAGGAGTTAATTTTACCTAGTTGGCCACTATGCTGTGGCACAGAAATAAATAGCACTGGAATCTGAACTAGTCCATCCTCATTAAATATTATGCTGGTTCTACAAAGCCCTATCTCTTCTTTCATTGGAAGAGCAACTATATGCTTCATTTCCCCCTAAGAGTTACAGAGGTCACAATGGACAAAGTAATTTTTTTTTAAAGATTTATTTGTTTTAGAGAAAGAGAGAGCGAGCGAGCACTAGCAGGAGAGGCAGACAGAGGAGGAGAGAGAATCTCAAGCAGATTCCACACTGAGTGGGGAGCCTGACGCGGGGCTCGATCTCACGATCCTGAGATCACAACCTGAGCCAAAACCAAGAGTTGGGAGCTTACTGACTGTGCCACCTAGGCTCCCCCTAAGTCATAATTTTTAGGACAGTAAGTGCTTGGATGTGTTAGCACTTTGCTGAATATTTTATATGAATCAACTCAGTAGGCGTTGCAACACCTAATCGTCGTTATTATCCCTATTTTACATGTGAGGGAAACTGAGATCCAGAGGCTAGATAAACCGTCATGGTCCCACAGCTCACAAGACTCTGCAGAGCCAGGATTAATACCCCAGCCCATCGGACTTCTGAAAGTAACAATCTAAGTGGTTCACAAGGCAGATTTCCTGCAGCATCAGTGTCCCCTGGGAAGCTTGTCACAAATGCAAATCCTCAGGCCCCACCCAGATGTGCTGAATCACAGACTCAGGATGGAGAGGTACAGCGCTCAGTGGGCTAGCAAGCCTCCCAGGGGATTTGGGGGGCTCACTAAAGTTTAAGAACCATTGCTCTAACCACTGCCTCATTGCATTTCCCTTTTTTTCAACCTTCTTTCCTCATCTGTCAAGTGCCGCCCCATGCTCTGTGGCATGAAGTCTCTGTTTCATTGCCCCACCTCTCAGAAATTGCCCCATTCTTCAAACCGACTTCTCTCCTTCCTCTTTTCAAGTCTGTCTTCCTCCCAATAAAGACTCCTCTCTCCTGACGATGGTTTCTGCTACTGTTTAATTGAAAAGCAACCCTAACAGATCCTATTAGGCTTTGGTGCGTTCATTCATTCATTCAATATTTACAGAGCTCCATCCTGTCTCAGGTGTTTTTAGGAAGTGATTTAGATGTTTGGGATACATTCATGAATAAAAGACAGTAAAATACCTAGCCTCATGCAGGCCCTCATACGTTATGGAAAAGGCAGGTATTTGGGCCCTATGCCAGAAATGTCGATTTTCAAGATCTGAGATAGGACCCTTGGACCTGCATTTCATGAAACACTCCAGGTGATTCTGCTGCCTGAATCAGGTGATCTGTATACCCTGAAAACATGCTCTGAAGTCCTCTGATTAGGAGCACATGGCAATTCACCCAGTTTTTCTTTTTTTTTTTAATTTGCTTGTTTTCTTCCCACAGTGGGGTCTTTGGGGGCAGGTGTGAGATACCAAAAGCAAAGGAAAAAACTTGAGGCAAACTGAAGCAGAACTTTATGAAGAAAGGACATTTTCTAAGGTCTTCTGGGACCAGTTGTGCAGAGGAGATCTTGCTCAGCTTTGCCCTAGCTGACAAGCTTTAAAGATGAAAATGAATGCCACAGAAGGGCACGGAGTCAAAGGTGACCTCGTACCCCACCCAGCCACAGAGCTGCTGGCTACAGCGTGTGACCTGCTAGGCCCCAACATGGAGTCTTTCTGGATCATTTCAAAGACAACACCTTTAACTCTGAGTGGTAGTTTGGAATCATTTTTATGTCATCTTGCTATGCCCCCTCTTTCCTAATAAAAGCAAGACCAGTTTGTTTAACATTTCCTCATACCACAGATTTTTTCCTGAGGCCTCACCCACTCCCAGACAATGACAGCATCCTTCCCGTGGGTTGGTGACCAGAGCCGTATCTAAGAGGCATACTGAGCATTCCGCACAGTGGCACTGTCACCGCCTTCTCTTTGTTTCACCTCCTGCTAAGATAACCTAAAACAGAGGGAAACAGGGCAGCGGGGCAGATGATTTCAACCTTTTTCTCCCTTTTCCAAGATGCCTCCCAAATTCTTGCCCCGTGTCAACTTTTCATTATTCTGTCGAGAAGATAACGGAGACTCATTTTGTACCCAGAATAAATATTTGGCACAGTACGGTCCACAAGGGGAAGTTGCCAGAGGAGTGGCCGGGGCAGGCATGGTTCCATCCCAGTCCCCCGACGTCCAGACTAGAGGCCAGAAGACAAACCAAGTCAGCAATCTGAGCTGGAAGCAGGTTTCACAGCAACCAGGGAGAAACTGGGTTCTTATTCATAATTGAAAGGACCAAACATGTGTCCTACTTAAAACAGCAGGTGCCAATTCTAGAAGTTCTATCAGAGTACCTAGGAGGCACTAGAAAGCTTCCAAAATATACGGTATGGGGTCCCTAACCTATTTTTGACAACCTGGACCACCTTCCTCAGTCCTACCAGGTATATTATAAAGGACATTCTCAACCAGACAGGTTTGGCAACCCCAGGGAAAACTGGCAACATCTGACCCTGGTCATGGCCTGGTGCCATATGTATAGAAGGTGCTGAATAAACATTTATTGAAAGGATAAGAGGTGAAATGGCACCAAGGGATGTTCTTGGAAAAACGTGGTGGTCCTTGTTACAAACTGTAAAGATTGGAAATGATATCCCCAAACACTCCCTAAGTAACCCATTATGATTATTTATGTATTTATGTATTTATGTATTTATATATTTCACCTAATATACATACATGATTATATGGATATATTCATGTCTCATCTAATTTAATTCACACTTATATTTCCATTCAGCCTACTACCTCTTGGGATTAGATTTCCCACAAGCTTACTATTTACTGTATAAAGTAGAACTACCTTTTATTTGTCATGGTCAAATCAAAATTCAAATTTAAACCAGGCCTTGTACCTAGGATCTTGTGAGTGGCTTCCATGCTTCTAGTTCTTTCATGTACCCTTTTAAGATTTTGTTCCTTTGAAATCAAAAAGTTTTAGAGCCCCTGGGTGGCTCAGTCGGTTAAGCATCTGGCTTTGGCTCAGGTCATGATCCCGGGGTCCTGGAATTGAGCTCCATGTCGGACTCCTGCTCAGCAGGGAGCCTGCTTCTCCCTCTCCCTACACTGCCCCCCTCACCCTGCTCATGCTGTCTCTCTCTCACACAAATAAATAAAATCTTTAAAAAAAAAAAAAAGTTTTAATGTTTTTGGTTTATCTTCACATAGACATTCACTCACCTACTCTGACAGGTCCGAATGACTCACTCTCTTCCTTCCTGGTACCCAGGAGGCCCAAGAGAGAAGAGAGCAATCTGGCATGTTCCTAAGGACATCTGGCGTAAAGCCTCCCTGTCACCCTGACCTGGGCTGTGCATCTTGTCTTAAGTGTCAGCATGCACTACGGAGCTGGCTGTGAGAAAATCTATGGTCCTGTTGATGCAAACTTCAGTTTCATACAACCCAGCTCCAGAATTCCTTTCCTCCCCATAGTCAGATCATCAGTTATATATGTTAGCCATGAAGGCAGCTGAAAGCACCAGTAAACTGTGAGGTACCAGTGTTCTAGCACATGGACCCAGCCTGGCTCTCACCTGGGCAAGAGAAAGACCTGGAAAACAGAATGAAAGGATCTCTGGTTCCTTGAATTTCAGTTTGGGCGAGTGAGTCTCTAGTTGCACACTCCTGCAATTTCCTTCCATGTCATATTCTAGAAGGATAAATTTGTTTGGAAAACAAGCAGATATTCCTGACACTCCTTCTTCATACCCTATCCTGTGGAACACAGGAAGTCACGGTACTTGTTCACTCAACCACTGAGCAACCGGTAGGCGCAAACGCTCGGGTGGGTACCGCGGGTACTCTGGTGAGGAAGAGAGCAAAATGGATTTCTGTTCTAAAGAGGAGAAGGGACCAAGATGGGCAAAAAATAGGTAAATAAATAAAGGCAGGGCAAATTGTAATAAGTGTAAAGAAAGCAATAAGAGAAACCTCTTGAGAAGAGGCGGTTAGTCAGGCTGTCATTTAAGCTGAGATGTAAAAATTCAGCAGGACCCAGCCAGGTGATGAGTTAGAGAAGTAATATGAGTAAAGGGCTTCAGGAGGAAAGACCTTGATTCATCCAGGGAATTGGGTGCTCCACACAGGGCTGGAGTAGAGTAGGCGAGGGCACAGTGGCTTGAAAGCGGAACAGGACACAGTGTGTGAATGAAGGACTTACAGACGAATGAGTTCGGATTCTAAACACAACAGGAGGCCACTTCAGTTTTAAGCAGGGGTATGATGTGAACAACTTTATATAGTAAGAAGGCAACATTTGCTGTTTTACTTGGTATGTACTAAACGGGAGCCGGAGTAGGCGGCTGTTGCGTCAGTTGAGGGGCAAGGGGGTACTGACCTGGGCCAAGGTAGTGATCAGACAGGGGATTCGAGCTATGTCTTGAGATGGAATTAAAAATGAATCCAACAGACACAGACGGTCAGTTAGACAACTCGTCTGCTGCTGGGGCTCCAAGCCCCCTGCACCCCGGTGGGCAGTCACCATCATTTCCGAGGTAAGCCCTCAGTGTCTCGGCGTTCATTATCTTCCCAAGCCCTCTGGTTCTAATTGTCCTTCAGCCTCAGGCCTGCATTCCACACATATTCCTGGGTGTCCTGTTCCTGCTTGCGTTCTGATATGGTGCCTGTGGAAAGGAGCAAACTATTCCATCCAGGTCACACATGAAGTCGGCAGATTTACCACAGAATGGAAGGTGCATCCTGGCAAATCTCTGCTTTTGCGCCTTCTAAAGCACCCAGAAGGCACGTGGGAGTACACGGATAGTTCTGAAACATCTACAGTTCAGGATCTTCAAAGCTCAAAAGTTGTGTTTCACACCTGACCTCCACAAATGTCTAAAATGTTTAAGCCAAGATGATTTCAAAACTTTCCAAGACTTGGAGTTACCCCCAAGTCTGTGTCTCCAAATGTGGCCTGAGGATCTTCTATAGAAATCCCCAAACTCCAGAGCTCCTGAATTTCTGCCAGGGGAGCCCAGCAATTTAGCACACTCCCCAGTGACTACTATATACAGTAATGTTTGAGAACGAAAGCCCCAGAAGTTGCAAATATCTTCTCTTAATAAAAACAATGTGATGTGTTAACTTGATTAAGGTAGAAAATTGTTAAAGAGTTCAGAGAGGAAAAGAAATGTTTCCTAGGACCTTCTTTTTTTGCTTTTTTTTTTTTATTGTTCTAAGTGCTATGTGCTTCTCACGGGCTGGTATATTATTCCATCCTCTCTATGAACGGGCCTAGATTGGTTTAAAAAAATACCATCCATCGAGGTCACAGAGCCAACAATGTTACGGCCAGCATTCAAACTTAGGATTGCTCGTCTTCAAAGCACCTGTTCCTTCCTCCTAGCCTTCTCTACCCTTGTGTCCTTAGAATGCTTTTCCTCTTAACTAATTCAGAGCCCATGACTCCCTGGAAACTGGTCACATTTGTTCATTTCTTCCAATGAGTCGAGGGATTATATGTCAGCCACGCACACACTTCCTGCCCAATGGAGGCAAAGGGAAATTAGGAGGAGATATATATACATAAACATATCATGTTTTTATATGTGTGTGTGTATATGTGTATATATATATATATATATATAATATAAATAAAATGCACAGAGCTCCAAACAACCAGGTATCTCTAAAAATATACTGCACCACCCCCCACCAAAACATATCCCTGGCTCAGTTTGTATATTCTTTCTGGGGCTGGTGGTATGAGCGTCCCTACCTTGTCACCACCAATTTCTCTAATGGTACCACTCCAGGAAGGAAGATGAGAGAGGAGCCGAGAGGGGGGTCACAGGCTTCCCAGCCTCGGGAAGGCAGGCACCCCCTTGGCAGGAAGCAGCTTCCTTCTCAGTGCTGGGCTGAGGAAAATCAGGGGCCTTTCTGGCTCAGGTGCCTGGGATTGACCGATGAAGGCAGAAACCCCAGAGCGCATGTGTCTTTCCTCTCCAGACCCCTGTCTGACAGAGGACTTAGCAAAATACTGCAACAGAAACAGCATCAGTAGGAAACCATCAGGTAGATATTGAAAGCACTTTTACATATCTGTCTTGGATGGTTTAGTTTGGGTTGAACGAGGGGTCATTTCTGGTAGCACCTCTGATAAGGGCCAGTCAGATGCAGTCAGAAATGAAGAAAAGGCAGGTAAAACTGAGTGGTATCTTTGTAGCAAATCCTATGGTTTAAGTGCTTTCGGTCATTTATTGCTTACGTCTTCAAGGTAGCTGCTACTGTTAGCACCGTTGTATGGCGCCTCGGCGGATTCACACAACATGCCCCAGGTAACACAGTGAGAAAGCAGGAGAGTTCTGACTCCAATCCAGGAGGGTCTGACTCCCAAACCTTAATTCTTAAGTAATGGACTTTACTTCCCTTAATTCTTATGTAATGGACTTTACTTCCTCACTTAGCTATCAAAGACAGAGAAGTAATCATTTAAGACAGTTAACAGAAGAATGTAATCACTGGAGAGATTGTATTGTTACTACTACGTCTTTCAAAAAGCCTCCCCTTATTCTTGCAGATAAGGAAAATAGCCCTCCCGGTTTCCTGCTGAAGTTGGTCAAATGCAAGCCAACGTGAAACAATGGTTTGAGGTCCACGTACTTACCCTGATCACGTGGGCCCCCTGACCGAGGAATTTGTTACATGAAAAGCAAACTATAAAACAGAATATAAGACTCAGGAGGGTGAGGATCTTTGTTTTACTCCCCGATGTATTAAGTGCCTGGAACAGTGCCTGGTATGTAGCTGACAATAAATACATGTGAAATGAATGGTTGGCCTAATTTTAGAATAGTCAGTGGTATAACCTTCCTCAAAATCATAGTAGGGGACATAGTTACCTGGGCTACTGGCCAGTGTTTATACATTAATATGTTCAATAGCCTCCAAGATGGTCCCCAATGATACCTACTCCCTGGTGTTCATACCCCTCCCACAGTGTGTCAGGATTGGCCTATGAAGTCAACAGAGTATGGCAGAAGCAAAGGATTGTTGTTTCTGAGACTGGGTTGTGAAAGACTGTGGCTTATGTATTGGTTCTCACTCTCTTGGATCACTGTCTCTGGAGGAATCCAGCTGCTGTGACTTGAGAATACATAGGCAGCCTAAGGAAAGGCCAAGGTGGCAAGGAACTAAGCCTCTGGCCAATAGCCAACCGACTGCTGCCAACAACCATGTCAATCAGCTCAGAAGCAGATCCTCCATCCCTACTCAAGTCTTGAAGTGACCGCAGCCCCAGCCACTGATTTTGAGTGCAATCTCCTGAGAGACCTTTCTGAATTCCCCACCCTTAAAAACTGTGAGATAAGAAAAATTTACTGTTTTCAGTGCTATGTTTTGGGGTAATTTGTTATGCATCAACAGATAATACAATTACCATCTAACTTTTGAACAAAAACCGTAATAAGAATTTTTATAGGAAATTCTAAGAGCTCAAGTCTGCAAATTCTTCTCCCTCCTGAAAGTTCTGAAAACATAAATACATGTTCTTTCTTCTGATGCACTATGGCCCCTTTTCTTTGCTACTCACTGAACAGTTACACACACATGTCACTACAGGAGGGCACAGATGCAGAATTATAGTTCTGTTTATTCTGAAAAAGGTCCAGGGTAGGGAACAGTATCCACCTCCCCCAAGGGAGGGAAGAAATATTCTTACGATTTTTTTAGAAAAAAAAAAAAATCTTCCCGCTGACATGAAATTAATTTTGATTCTATTTTAAATTTTTAGGAACTTACATTCAATAGTGGAGGAAATATAACCCATAAAACAAAATAATTAGGTATGTTTCGGATTGAATAAGCACCACGAAGTCAATGAGCATATAACAACTCATACATAGATGGCCAACCCTGAGACAGAACCAGTTGAGATTTTTCGGAATACGGCCAAGTGCCTAGAGTGGTACCTCACTCAAAAGGAACATTCATCAGGAAAAATTACCAGCTCATCCCACAGAAGCCACAGGGAGCTTTCGGAATGGCCTAGGGAGATAAGAGACATGCAAACTAGGCAAGATGATTTCACGGCATGATGCTTTTCCATCAAATGACTGTTGTAAGTTAGGATACATCTATGGAATGCCTGCAGTTCAACAAGGGGGGAAATGAAATAAAATGGAATTAACTCCTTGTCATACCTGATTGGCAAATGTCACCGGTCAATTAATGCCCCACTACAAAACTAACAATGAGGTACAATCAAAGGTCTGATGACATACCAGGAGACTGAGAGAAGGGAGTCATTATGAAAGGTACTACTTAGAGGATCACCACAGCCCCAAAGCAGCTCTGTTCCGCTGACTGAACAGTGGAACTTTTAGAATCTTAAATCACAAGAGGAAGATGTCAAAGTTCAACCCCTCCTTTTGGACATTTAAATTCTTGAAACTCCTGTAGGTCACCATCTCCTCAAAAGGTTAATATGTATTTTGTGGCACTTGCCTAAATTCCTCCCGGAGATAAAAGAAATAGACATATTTGTGATAGGCTTCCCTTCACCAAATTTCTGAATATATCTCTGTATTCACAAGTCAGTGAGAGTTTGGGATATTATTTATGTTCTCCTAATGGAACTAGTAAAGTCTCCAGAATGTAGAGTGCCCAGGAGATGTGTCTATAGAACACTTTTATTCTAAATATAGAAGACTTTTAGGGCATAAACTATTTCCTCAGCATACTGGACTGCTTCTCTTTGAGCTGTTCTGGTTGATCATGTAAATATGTGTAGAAGCCATCGTTCCCTCCATGCGTGTTTGATGGGCATCTGTCAAAGTAAAATGACCTAGCAGTTCCATTTCTTCTCCCCCTCAATTACCAGTATGACTGGACCATCAAATTAAGCAACTAAATGCCAAATTTTCTTTTTTTAGATCATGCATAGTTTTGAGTTAGATGAGTGGAAAAATAGTCCTGAAGTCTGAGCTTTTTTTTTTTTTTTTAATAACAACTTTTCAACAGTTAAACTGCTCTTGGTAAATATGAGTAAAGAAAGTGAGCCCCCGTCCCAGCACATGTTTACAACTAAGTTAAAGGCTCTTAAAAATAGGGTGTTTGATGGTCCACTGCCAAAATACGAACTCCAGCAGCCTGGAGTGCACAGCTAATAATAAAGAGTCAGTGTCGCTATGAAAATCCCCCAGATGCAGCTCCAAATCAGCTTTACCCTTTTCACCAAGAGGTTCCCCACAATGAAACGGAGACATAAATTTGGAGTTCGAGGTCAAGGTAGGAGGGGAGGAAGCCTCAAAATGGTAGGAGGTCGCTGAAAAACAAAGTAACAAATTGCTGGACTGGGCTCAAAACAAAAGTGCAAAACAGAACAAAAAGAGTTCAGCTGCTGCTAGAAGACCGCTTGCCTTTGAGAAAAGAGGAAAATGCTTAGATAGCTAACAAAATAAGTAACAGAACTCCAAGGTGAAGGAAATATGTTAGGCATGAAGAAAGCTACCTGTGCTTTCTGTTCAGGTTCCCAAAACCAGAATGAACGGATACACAAAGAAAGGAAACACTTGGATGTCCTAGAACTGGCTGCTCTGTGTAGAGTGAAGAATTACACTACCTAGTTTCAGTGGATTCTTCTTCCTGCCACCACAAGCCTCACCGTCAGGTTCTTTGGCCCTTGAGTGTTTGGAGAACCTGACAAATTATGGTATTTGTCCACACTGCACATGCATATATGCCATCACACAAAACTTTGCATTTAATTTAGAGAATTGACATACTCAAGATGCTCTGTCACTTACCTTCTAGGGTAAAAGGAAGCTATTGATGAGAAAGTATTTCCCAAGAGAGCACAGAACTTGTCTTAATTGCTACTCTATTTTGGCACCTAAAATGGGGCTGGGACATCATACCTCAACACATATTTGCTAATTTTTTTTTTTTTTTTTGAAGGCAGCTATCATAGAATTTGACTCCCAAAAGAAAGTTCTGGTGATCTCACGTTTGGGGCATCATTTTCCCATTTCTACACTGTTTCTGTCTCTGCTTCTACCAAAAAATGGAATACTGATCATAAGTAATAGTCTCTCCAGAATTTCCACATAAGTGGGGCTTAGGGGCAATCTGGTTGCAAGTCAGGGAGGGAACGAAGCTGAGTTTGCACTGCACTTTATAAAATACTGAAAAAAAAAAAATTCAGTCACCTTCTCCCTGAGCTCTCAGAACAGAGGTTATAATGTCTTCAAGGAACCTACCAGTCTTTAAGGCACTTATAACCTAAAGCTACAATGTATTTAACCTATTTAAACCTAACTTCATAAAGTGGTGTCATCAGATCTTCATGTATTCCTTCATGGAATGAGTTAACATTTCACCAGGAATCTCTCTTCAAGATCCCCCACATTTGGATTCCTGGTCCTGAAGAATCCATTCCAGGGGCTTGTCAGCCATGTTGCCTTCTCTCTGCCCACGGCAGATATCAATAATGAACCACCATGGCCCTCTTCCCACCAAGCTTGGATATCACCTTAGAACCCTCCTCAGAGCCCTCCAGGGGGTTACTACCAACCTCCCTTGGCATGCAAGTCAAAACCTATTTGTCACTCACAGACCTTACATGTTCAAGTGTGTTCCACCTCTTGAAAACCAGGAGGCTGGAAACGGTCTCAAAGAGTAATCTGTAGCCCCTAGGCATTCATTCTGAATTTCATCTGCACCTCAGACAATGAGTTAGCTCTAATCACTAACTTTCAAATACCTTGTTGCACTTGGGCTTCCAAACCCAGGCCTGAGTCATGTGTGAGCTGGAGTCTGATATTACCTGCATCATGACCTTCTATATGCGGTAGGAAACTAAACATACTAAACACATGGGCAGTGGCATCATCCTGCTTTGTTCAAATCTTGACTCCACTACTTGTGGCTGAGTGACTTGGGCATGTGCCTTCCTCATCTGTCAAATGGAAATAAGATTGTACCTACTTCATCATGTGATTATGAGGACACTTGAGTTCATATTCTAAAAACACTTAGAAGAGTCCCCGACATGTTAAACACTTAATGACTGTGATTTAAAAACAAAACAAACACTGAACCAAAAGGCTCTCTCGAAGAGCAGTGTCTCACATCAGGTGAATGGTACGTTTAGTCACAGAAATAGAAAGGATTGGGGTCCTTCAAAAATTCATGCTCCCCACAGTTTAATTTCAACAAACATTTACTTACTAGGTATCTGGCAATGTTGCAAGCCCTAGAAATATAAAGATAAATAAGATATATTCCACTTTGAAGCAAAATCCCATCAATTACGAACTCTTGCATTTTCTCCGGGTAATGAGAAAACCCCCATCAGCATGAAAAACAGATTCAACTTGGATCTGAATGGATTCAAAAATCACTTTTCAGCAAAGAGCTGCAGTTCTCTCCCTTAAGTTCCATCTAACATACTCATTCCAAAATAAGCAAGAGCACTGAGAAAAACTTAGACCAATCTCGGTTACAGAGGCAAAGCTGCTTCTTTGATTCCAGATCAAGTTTCTATTCATAACAACCTTGTAGCCCTCTCTCCCAAGACCTATGAGTTGGCTCACTAGATCCACAAGAAATACGGGTAGCAAATTGTGGGCTTTCCTAAATTAAAAAAAGCTTTCTTGCCTTGCCTTGTATTCATTTTTACAAATTAATAAATTTTTAAAAAGAAAAAAACCCAAAAAACAAGACTGCCTTTTTTCAGCCTCCCTTATTCTAGATTTGATGTGCCCTGGGTGCCTGACATCCTCATTCCATTCATGATTGACATTCTTTCTAGGAGAGTCATGGCTTCAAATCATGTGTGGGTATGCTTCTGGAAGCGCAAGACATTCAATGCCCTCATCTTAGATGCAAATTCAGTGATGTATTTGGGGCTCAGCTCCTCCACTTTGTCAGCTGTGTGCCCTGCACAGACAGGCCCAGGGGTCAGGAGGGTGTATCTCTGCTCACTAGTGGAGTTAGTGTAGGCCAGTTTGAGTTCCTTTACCAGTCTCTAAAATGGAAATAATAATGCCCCAGAGAACAAACTGAGATGATAGGTGCATCCATACTTTGTAAACTGCAAATCTGTTATTCAAAAGTAAGATATTATTAGCATTTCTCAACTTCTCTGAGTCTGTTTCCCATATGTAAAATTTTAAAAAGCTACACTTGCCTTATTTATGTTTTTAGAGTGGGGAGGGCAGAGGGAGAAGGAGAAAGAGAACCCTAAGCAGGCTCCCCACCCAGTGCTGAGCCCAACAGGGGGCTCGATCTCACAACCCTGAGATCATGACCTGAGCCGAAATCAAGAATCGGACACTAACCGACTGAACCACACAGGCACTCTGTCCACTTGCCTTATTTATAGCATAGGGTTTCCGTGTGGGCAATATGGGTTGCGTACATGTAAGAGGGTATTATTACGAAGATTGCAAATTACACTTACTGCTTTGGCCTGCCCCCTCCCCCCGCCCCCCAACCAGGACCTACTTCCTCGACCTCCTTTTGGTCCTGATGCTAATTTCCTATTTGTTTTCTATTGCAAAGGAGGGGCCATATTCTTCTTTCCCCGCAAGGTTGCCTTTCCGTAGTTCCTCTTTAATTCTCAAATCTCAGTGACTTCTAACGAAATGATCACAATAGCTCCAAAGCACAGACGATGATGCTGACATGACCACCTTCCGCCCTAGGAGCATGAGAACCCGCATTTTGCACAGACTGGCCAGAGCAGACCGCAGTGCAGGCAGCTGTCCAGGCACTGGCAAAGGAGCCCATCTCCTATTCTGAGGGTAGCTGTTTGTTTATGCTTATCACTTTCTACTTCCTGAAGTGTTTCCCAGATCTGCTTCCGTTTAATTAATCCCAATCAATCTCCAATCAGCCGCTTGAAGGAACAAAGAGCGGTGCGCTGTATCACTAGTTAAATTTATCTCATTCCTTTGTTTTACGCTCTGTCCTCCCCTGCCTGCCATTATAATGTAAACTCCATCAAATAAGAACTTTGTCTCTCCTGTGTGTCGCAAGGGACTAACGCAGGACCCAGCATATAGCAGTCACTCGGTATATGTAACTTCTCCATCATCCTTGTCCTTGTACCAAGGTTTTCTACCGAGGAGAGGCTGGGCTTTGGAATTTCAATCTGGGAAAAATCTTAAACGATCATCACACTCTTGTGTCTTTCAAATGGCTGTAGCACTAGAACCATGTTTTTAATCACATTAAAGGATATCTATACCTATAAATATGGCTCTCTCTATATATATACTTTAGTGTGATTAAAAACTTGGAGTTTTATATGTATAAAACGCATAATCCAACAGGAGGTGGGGACTTCGGAGGCCCACCACGCGTTCTTCGTTCTCTCTTTCATACCTCCGTTCCTGAAAGACTCATAAGACATCTCTAGTTTGGGGCGCCTGGGTGGCTCAGTCAGTTAAGCGTCTGCCTTTGGCTCATGTCATGATCCCAGAGTCCTGGGATGGAGCCCCGCATCGGACTCCCTACTCGGTGGAGAGCCTGCTTCTCTCTCTGCCCCTCACCCCACTCATGCTTGCTCTCTCTTTCTGTCAAAATCTTAAAAAAAAAAAAAAAAAAGAAATAAAGACATCTCTAGTTTCAAAGCCATTGATTTGATCATTCATTCAACAAATATTTACTGTGGATCCAAAATGCTCCAGGAACTGCTAAGGGCTGGGGCACATGTAGTGAACGAGACTGACAAGCTTCCTGGTCTCAAGGAGCTTGTGTTCCAGTGGGGAAAGGTAGGAAATGCACCAGCAAACAAGGAAGTGACATAAATTCAAATAGTGATAAAAGTTATGAAGACAACACCTCCGTAGTGATAGGGGAGGAGGAGAGAGAAAGAGAGATCAACTGTGTAGTGTACGTGAGTTAGGATAGCCAGGAAGGTCTCTCCAAGCAGGTGATATTTGAGCTGAATCCTGTATGACAAGAATAGTCCAGCCAAGCAAAGTGCTGTGGAATCCAACATTTCTGGGTCGCAGATGGGGAAACTAAGCAGCAAAGGAGGGGTGACTGGCCACAAGGTCATTCTTTTAGTTAGCAGTAAAACTTGGACCAGAATGGAGGTGCCTTGTCACTCTACACTTAGCACTATGATACAATGTTCTCTTTCCTAGTTTCTGCAACTTGGCATACTCTTGTCTTCTGGAGCAATTTCCTTTAAAACTGATCTTCTTTCCCATACTTTTTAATGTATTCATTCTGTGTTCTTGGTAAGTCACCCACTAACCAATTTGAGTCCATATACTAAAGATAATCATGGTAAAAAAGGGTGTGTGTGTGGGGGGGTGTGTGTGTGCAGATACATGTGTGTAATGGGGACCTGGGGTATGCTTTCTAAGCAAAAGTAAGACTAGATCTATTGGAAAAAAGGCATCTTGACTTCCTTTATCTTAGTATTTTTAAAAAAGAAAAAGCAATGTTGCGTAGCATAATACCAAGACATTTTCATCTAAAAAAAAGAATCTTAGAAGAAAAGCTAAGGAGTTTAAAAGTTACTAGACAAAATCACCATCTCTAAGGCTCTAATCTAACTGACAATGAAGCTGAATGTGTCTACCCTTGGAAACAAAATGGAATGACAGCCACAACCAAATGACCCTCTTGGCTTCCTGCTAGTTTCATCTTGGTTTGTGAAAGAAAATGTACTGGACTGGCCTGGAGCCCAAGATGGGCTCCACAGACCCCAAAGATTCTAGGAATCCTAAAGATGCAATTTGTAGAGCTGTGCTCTAACTAAATCAAGAGATAGGGAGGGAGGGAATGGTGCTATCAAAGAAATCCTCTAGGTTTAATATTTGGTTCGGTACATTTTCCTTTGTGGATTTGTTTGGAGCAGATCCTGTGCATTCCTTTTTTTTTTTTTTCCACTTCTATTAAATCCCTAAACAGATCTGAGTTTTAAGGGCTTAGGGCTGCCCTTGGGAAATAGGTGATTACACTCTCTGCTTAGGGTTTTAGTGATAAGAAGAAAAAAAAAGAGGCAGTGGATTGAATTCCCCTCCCCCAGACCAATTTTTCAGTGACTCTCTTTTGTGTTCCTCTTGAAAGCAGAAACATATTTTTAAAATGAAGTGGTGACACGTATAAAATCCCACCCATTAATCTGCACTTTTCAGTTGTGTGTATATGAGAGACAGACAGACTAGTCAATACCTAAGGAAGGCAGGCTCCGTTAAGAGTCTTTTCCTTTGCATTTTACATTTTATATTTCATGAATTATTTCACAGGGGTACTCATTTGGGAATCTTCTCTACCCACAGAAATGTTCCAAGGGTAGCTGGGATAATCTAGGCAAACAAAAATAGTACTTCCTCTAAAAAGAGATTTAATGAATCAAACTCTAGGCCTACAACTGTGTTTTTCATACTGAAACCCTAAGCTCCAACAAATAGGGTCAGCGACGGAGTGATTTGTTCATGACTCCCAGGAAGTGTGTTAAGCAATTAATAGGGCTGTGCGCTCGGCCTTTGCCACAGCTGGACCTTGCTCCCAAGATTACTTCAGACCCTCCTCACTAGTATTTCCTTTAAAAAACAAAACACCCTCCCCCTTGTCACCTTTCCTTCTTTCAGTTCTTCCTAACAGATACATTTAAAGGAGAGATTGAAATGTGAAAAGCAAAAGTGAAATACCAGGGAACTTATTCGAAGTGTATCCACCTAAAAGGGGCCTCTGAGGTGATCCAAGCCACTCACCAGGTGTCCCGTATTGTTTTTCCAAGAAGGAAAGTAAGTACCAAGGAGGTAAAAGGACTTGGCTAAGTTGCCCGACTAGTTAGTATCACTAGGACCTGACCTTCAAATCTAATTCCTAGCCCAGGACTCTCTGACCATATCACTGATAAGTATGGGTAAGTAGAATATAGTGTCACTCTACCATGTCCTCTCTGTTGATTCACTTATTGGGAAGTGTAGGTGGGAAGAATGAGGGACTGGGAAGAATGTGCTACAAAAAAAAAAAAAAAGAAAGAAAGAAAAAGAAAAAGAAAAGGTGAGTTCAGAAACACGGCTCTTCAAGATGGAACATGCTTACCTTTTCCCCCGCATGCTGTTGGAGCTAGCAAAGCCTTCTGTGACCTAGAAGATCGAATGCAATTACATCGCCCATCTATATTTGCTATGCTGTTTGACTCTCCCAAGGGCAGCATAGCAGTACAAGGGGGAGTGACATCTTTATGAGGTTAACCCTTTTCTATTTTAAGGGGAGACTACCGAAGGCAGATGTGTTCCCTGGAGCGTAACAAGAATGCTGGAAATTTGGTAGTTAGGAGGAATGACAGCACCAGGCCATCATCCAGGAGGGAAAAAAATAAATTGCTGTTCCGAGGAACGGCAAGCTGGGAGAGCCTCTAAGGATGTTGATGCACATGAAGTGAGAGTGATAAAGATGACAAAGGGAGATGACAAAGGAAGGGGGTCTCAAATCAGAGCCCAGGGAGAAGGGACAAAGGAGCAAGCAAGGAAAGGAATGTTTGTGAACTCCCCCACGGGCCAGACCACACACTAGCTGCTCCCGCGTATTATCTCATTTAATCCTCGCAAGCTTTGGCACAGTTTCTACCACCATGAAAGCAGAAAATGAGTCTCGGAGATGTTAAGTAACCAGCGCTGATGAAGCCATCACCCCTGCTAAGGTTTCCCAGCTCCAATTCACTTAACCTTTGCTAAGTTACAAACCACCCCAGGCCACCCCAAAAACTTACTGGCTGCAAATCATGATGTGATGTTTCCCATGATTCTCTAGGTTGGCGGGACGGTTCCTCTGCTGACTTCACGGGGGCTCACTCACTCGTGTGGCTCACGGAGTTGGGAGGATGGGCTGGCACGATGGCCTCACTCTCGTGTTGGCAGCTGGTGCTGGTCAGTGACGGGTACCTTCGTCCTCTGCATGTGGACACTCATCCTCCAGTTGGCTACACCACCTTCTTTATATGGTGGTCTCAGTGCTCCATAGAGCTTGTTTTTCTTAACCACTTTATTGAGCTATGATTGACATATAAACACCTGTACTTATTTAATACATACAACTCTGTAAGTCTGGGGATAAGTGTACATCCATGAAACTACCACCATCACCAAGGCCATAACCATACCTATCACTTCCCAAAGTTTTCTCCTGCCCTCTTTATTATTTTTACTATTATCTGTGGTAAGAACACTTAACATAACACTTTCCCTCTTAACAAATGTTAAGTCAAGGAGGGCTTCTTGGGATGCCTGGGCTCAGTCATTAAGTGTCTGCCTTCGGCTCAGGTCATGATCCCAGGCTGCTGGGATCGAGTCCCACATCCGGCTCCCTGCTCAGCAGGGAGCCTGCTTCTCCCTCTGCCCCTCCCCCTGCTTGTGCTCTCTCTCTCTGACAAATAAGTAAATAAAATCTTTTAAATCAATCAATCAAACTTTTTTTAAAAGTCCTTAATAAAAGGACAACTCTTTATAACCCAGAATAAAAAACTTGAGTTCTAGTCCAGCCTCTACTACTCTTTTAAACGGGCTTTAATTTTTTCATCTGTGAGTGAAGAATTTGGTCTGTTTTCTCTCCAAGGGCTTATGCTACTCCATAAATTGATAAAATAGTGTCCTCTTTTCAGATCAGTATGAAACAGCCCTCTTGGGGGCTGGGCAGGATGGAGATGAGAGATGACTAGAAATGAGATGGCCTGTATTTAACATACTCCCTTTCATTGCTGTGGGTACCGAATTTGGGAGGCAGTGAGCAAAGGAATTACCTCTTCCCATGGTTGGTTAAAAACTTCCATGATCTGGGTGCTGCTCTGACCATTTCCATTTATTATATGCTAAGCCAGCGTGGGTCCCTCAGTGTTATACCAAGGATTAGAGTACCAGTTCTTGCTCTAAGGGCTTCTAGACCCAGTTAGCCATAACAACTCCTAAGCAACACACACTCACACCAGCTAAGCAGACAGGAGGTGAAAAGACTCCTGAGCTGGTCTCTTCCTAAGGGAAATGCTTAGCTGGGATCTCTCTCAGAAAGATATTGTTGCCTCATCTATGGAAGATCAAGTTCCCAAGGAGAAAACTAATGTTTAATTTAGCACAAAGACAGTTCAGAATCTCTCTCTGGGGGACGGAGCCTGCAAACAGATCCACATGCAAAGAATCTAAGCGAGAAAAGGAAGCTCTCTTTGGTGCAGTGGCTACAGGACTTGGGCGCAAACTTCACTCAGCTATTGCCTCTGCCTGTTGTTTCTGTCAGGAGGACCGCTGCTCTTTCCTGTTTACTCTGATGTCTGTACTTTGTACTTTTTCAACACTTCTGTGAAACAACCAAATGGGATAATACCCCTAGCACATGCTTTTGCTGTCTGAAATTACATGGTGCAGTGTGGCAATCAAACGTGCAAGCCTTAGCTGGTTTAGCAAGTATTGGTCCACTTAGGTGAACAACAACATCAACAAGAAACTTTGTGTCTCAGCTGCTTAGCCAGAGAATGCTTTCATTTCTTATGTAATTGAGACTCCAGAGACCTCCAGAAATGAGCAGTGCACATTCATTTAAGTATGGCAATCATCATTCCAAAGACAGTACAGGTACATACTGTATTCAATTAAGCCACGTCTTTGCACTCTGGTTACCACGGTGTTAAGAGATTATACTGCTATTCAAAAGTCTCCTGGTAAGTTATTAGAAGTTGTAGCAAACTTTTGCCTGAAGTAAATTTTCTGAAAAGGTAAAAACCAGCACAAACAAAACCAAACCCAGGCATGTAATTAACTTTCCATTCAAATCCATCAGAACCACCTGAAGAGAACTTTGCGGTGCAATGAGGAATTCAAGGTGTTGGGCTGCCTGCAGGCGATAGTCCACAAATAAAACCCAGCCATATTTCTGACAGAAGAGACTTTTTAAAATGACAATGTTAATGATTCTCTATCAACGTATGAACCTGCCATGATGACTCAGGAAGCGAGAACACTGTTAAAACAATATAAAACAAAACAAACCCAACACGAGGTTGACTCTACATTTCCTAAGAATATTACACTTCCAGAGGAGGCGGGGGATTGAGTGTAAACGATGGGGAACAAACACCCTCACAAAAAAAATTCTGACCACATTCTTTGCTCGGAGTGAGAACCAATAAATCCATCCTTGCCCAAACACCATCCACCCAACAAGACTATTCCTATTCTCATCCTGTCACTTCTTCAGAGAAACATCATACTTTTGATGAAGAATCGTCCTCAACAAAACTTGCTTTGAAGCCTTAGCAACATTTTCCTCATGTTTCTTATGGAGTCAACCTTTAGGTGGTACTGAGCAAAGAAGAGAGTCTAAGCTAAGAACCACATCGAGGCGTGAAATTTTCCACATGCCCCACGTCAGGGGTGGAAAGAGGACAAACTCCTGTTGCCGCTCATTTGTGGTTGCAGGGAGTTAACTGATTCCTTAGTGACTTGAGCCAGGGATCTGGCTTTCAAAAGCATAATTTTAAATCTCCACAGGAGGGAACTTCTAACTCTTTGTGACTCCGTGACCAGATTCACTTAAGAATTATTCAGCAGTCTGAATTAATAATTCAGTTAAGTTGGTAAATGTGGACTAATCAGTTCTAATGATTCCAAACTCTCAATAGACGGTTTAAATGTCTCACTTACCCACGAAGCCCATATGCCACACTTGCTAGGCAACTGAATGGAAAACCAGCCTCTATTCCAGAAGGAGTCAAATAAACACTCTAGTCAAGTTCTAGATCAGAGGTCCTAGAATCCCAGGAATGGAAGGGTTATTCATTGATCCTGTTCTCAGGAAGAACACTATTAATCCCATGCCAGGGAAATGTAAATCTATCCCAGATGACACCTCCATATTAAACTATTTAGAGAAACTGGATAATATGGCATCCATTGCTAACCATTTTAATTAATACTAAAGAGAAAAACCATGCCCCCACAAAACATCTCTCACACATTCTAAAGATGGAATCCTGAGCTGGAAAGAACCATGAATCTGACTCAAGCATGTCACCTTTCACAATAACAACAACAGCTAAATTTTACTGAGACTCTACTAGGTGTCAAGCAATTACCTCATTTAATCAACAACCCAGAGTAGTTCTATTACTATAATTCCATTTTACAGCTGAGGAAACTGAGGCAGGAGAGTTTGATTGACTTAATTAACCAAGAAGACATAGCTATTCAATGGTAGAGTTGTGATCTGAAACCAGGTAGTCTCACCCGTGATCCCAGGCTCTTAACTGCTATGCCACCTTGCCTCCTTAAGCCAACTTTCACACCTCTATTTCCAACCCTATCCACACCCCTCTTAGCCGTAAATACTAAGAGAGCAAAGGCTACATCAAATTGCTCACCATGGATACATGAACTTTCATGGCACAGAATTACTGCACAACAATACTTTACTGAATTAATAGATAATTTCCAAACTCCGTAAAGCACCCACGTCCACAATCTTGATGTAAAATTTCAGGACCCCTGCTAAAATCATTAAGACCCACAGAGAGCACAGTGCATGTAAATACTGTTATTTGCCCATATTCATAGCCATTCCTTCAGCAATTTGGCAGGGCCCAACTCTCTAGCCTTTTTTAAGACTTGTGGAGAATATGTGAACATCTCTTTTCATCCCCTCTATAAGGAAATGGAACAGCTTTGAGTCTTTCACATCTGCCCCTTAGATACATGTAGAAAGGGTGGAAGCTGGCAGCCATAGTGAGCCCATTCACTATGGTCAGCATCCCAACATCATACCTTCAATCAGAAAGCGTTGGCTTTTCTCCTCTGCCATCTTTTCCATAGAGTACCTTCCCTGTGCCATGTGAACATGGACCACATAAGGGGGAAATGTATCCCACTGAAGCTTAGGACAAGTACATGATATGGAACACATCTGCATTAAAAAGCAAGCAAGCAAGCAAGCAAGTAAATCTCAAAGGCCCTCTGGAATCACAGCTCCTCATAAGGTTTCTGCTCACAATTTTTTTTTTTTTTAATGAAAAGACTTTTGTCAAGTTTATAAAAAGGCAAACTCATTTATTGGGAAGCTAAGTTTACACATCAAGAGAAGATACTTTTGCCCTTACTTGCACTGGAAGGCCTAGCGAGCCTGGGAAGAGAGGTGTGTGTCATTGGTTCTGCTTCTTTTAGTTTCTTTTCTGTGTCTAGCGAGCGTGCTTTTAAAACCATCTCCTTTCCATGCCAAAGGCCATGTCATGCTGTATATAACTCACCGGGAATAAGGGAAGTGTGTAAATAGCAAGGCATTAAGCAGCTCAAGGGACTTGAAGATAGGTAATACAGAACACTTAGGCAATGTGCTCTGAGAAGAGGCTGCTGGAGGGGAAGTGTAATACTTGTCTTCAAGTGTATGAAGGATTATTATTGCTTTATAGATGCTGACTCCTCCGAGGCTTCCTTGCTCTACCATTTTCCAGGGCTACTGACATACACTTGCCAGAGCTTCATCCCCTCCAGGAGTGGATCAACCTCACCTGTCCCCCTCAGTACTCACCACCAAGCCCGTCAGTCAGGCTCCACTCTGTCCCACACCTGACGTTGATACCCATCTGCCCTCTGCTACCCCATCCCACATTTCCACAGGCTCCCTCCTCCCAGGCCCTGCTGCTGACCCACACAGAGCTCTCCCTGCCCCGGGTCTGAAGCTCTCTCCTACCAACTCCTAACAGTACTCACATTTTGAGCACCTACTGTGTGTCTGGCACTGTGCTGAATGTTCTGTTAAAGAGCACTAGCTTTGTTTTCCAGATGAAGATACCGATGCCCAAGAAGAATAAAGTTATTTCTCCAAGCTCATAAAGCTAGTAGGTGTGAAGTGGGATCCGAATACAGGTCAAAATATAAATCTGTGCACTAAATTCTTCCATTTACTATTTCTCTAAGTCTCAGTTTCCTTATTCATGAAGTGGGGCAAGTGTTGCTTATTCACCAGGGTTTTTGTTTTTTTTTAAGGCATTATATAAAAAAGTGCCTGGGACATTCGAGGGCTCAATAAATATTTATTCCTTTTTTCTTCTGATTTTCTACATCAGTTTTGGTCCACCCACCTAGTTAGTACTTGTACCGTTCCTTTATCGATGTGGTCTTGATTTGCCCAGCAGACTGGTAAGCGAGTAGGACTATGTCCTTAGCAGTATTTCTCCCTATTCTCCCACAGAGCCTGTTAGAGTGTGAGGGAAATTAGCATGAAAATGCAGAAGAAAGAATTTGGAATTGTTTTCATTAAACATGATCCAGCCTATGAACACATATAAGGACCTGTATTAAAGAACAAGGAAGTAGTAGAATCCACTCAGGATAGCTTCATTGCCATGCATGGCAGAATGGATGATTTTTTAAAATTTCCATCCAGGCTTTGAGATTAAATAGCAGCGTGAAAAACAAACACACAACAACAACAATTAAAAACAGGAACAGCTAATCATAGCTGCTCTTTTAGTCATATTTAATTATTATGTCTTAGAACATTTGAAAACCCATGTTTGTCTTGGTAACTTACAAAAGGTTTACAGGCATAGGGAAGCCACACAATATTAAACTTCAAGGTTTAGAACACTAAGGTTTGAAAAACATCGCCTAACAAGGACATTATTTCAAAGAACACAGATGCCTTCTGTAAACAAACATTGACCCAAACAAGCAAGGCATCTTGCTTGACACAACAGCCCTCGCTGTCAAAGCAAGCTTTCTGACCATTTTTGATAAAGGATTGTGCCAACTTCTCTCTCCACTTGAACTCTTTTGCCTTTGTGAGATCTTATAATTATATTTACTTGAAAGAAGTAGTAGGAAGGTCCTGGAGAGATAAGAACTCTCCCTTTATTACTTTGTTCTGGAAAACAGAACAAAAATAGGTCAGTTCTTACGGAAATGATGGCTGCATATATAAATAATGTAAACACTCCTATCACTGTCCTGGGGAGGATATTTATCATGTAGACAGCTAGAGACACCCAGATCTGGCCAATGAACTGTTTCTGTTCTCAAACCCCCACATACAGCTCTCAGATTGTGAACTGTCAATTGGAAACTTGATTATCATCAGTTAAAAATAACCAGGGAACTCTGGCAATAATTTAACTTGTTTGACTTTCTTAAGCTAACAATTAACATTTTAGACTATTGTTGACAAAATATTTAACTTTCCCATGCCATTTGTGCAAACGACTTTTCTAATATTCCTTAGCCGCCCTGGTGGACACACCTTTCCCAAGCTGCTCTGGTCCAGGCAGGGGCCTGTAAAGGACATGCGCGCAAAGACCCTAAACACTTTCACAACATTGCACATTTTAACTAAGAGTCCCTGGGACCTTCAGGAACACTTAAGCACACTGATACTCAGCCTTATCTCGGCAGAGCTAAATTTGAAATACCAATCCCTCTATTTACAATAAAAGCTATTTCACCATTTAAAATAGACAGCTGAAAGCTCAAGTATACTTTTAATCCCTGGAAAAACTGGTATTATGATTCGTTGCTTGGTAGCTTATTATTAGCAATACTAGTAATAACGCCTTGCGTTTCTGCAGTGCTTTACTCTTCCCAACGCCTGGTCAGAAACACACATTCATTTGCTTCTCACAACAAGCTAGGACAGCAATACTGTTGTCTCTGTTTTACAGATGACTGCTAAGTAACTTGTCCTAGGTCACCCCGCTGGTTAGTGATCAAGCAGGCAAAGAATCAAGGAGGCAGACTCCTTGTCTGATCTGCTTTCTTTCCTCCACACTACGTTAGAGAAAAGATAATCTCTAAAGCCAAAGATGACTTGGAACCACTTATCTACCCATCCTAGCAACACAGTCTACGCAACAGAAAAAAGAGCTTGTCTCAGGCAAAAGGGAAAGATTAATAACGAACTGCAGAAGCTCTAAACCTTACTGTTCCATGGACCAGCAATTATTCAGTTTCACAGTTCATTCAAAGATTCAAACATACTTCACCAGAAAATGATTTAGTGCCTAAAGCCTGCTCCAAGTGGTTAGAAATGCATATCTGCTCAAAGCCCTATAATCCAGGGCCTCTGAAAGGCCCTATTCCTGTAGTCTCTGCAGCAATGGGGCTTCCCCTGAACTTGTACTTGAGCTAAATGAAGAAATTGGCTGAGTAAGGGCAGCAGAATTAGGCTCGCAATGTGGAGAGCATTAGAACTGGCTTGGAGGTTATTCTTGCATTGTTCTTGAAACTTAGGCTATTGGGAAAAACTCAGACATTATATATTTCTTGCAGTACAACAGCCCTCAAGCCAACGCGATCCCACAGACCAGAAGTTCCCCTGCCATCCACGTTCAAATATTACTGACTCCATACTAGGCATTGTCCTAGCAACTCTGCAGCATACAGGGCTTTCATCTGAGGATGCAGTGCATATTTGATTTTAGATGATCAATATTCTCTCTCTCTCTCTGAAAGGACCTTTATGGCCACTTATGGCATACGGATTAACTATTAAAGTGCTACACTGAACACACCCAGACAGAAATAAATCTGGTTACGGACACAGCAATAAAATTAAGAAAGAATTCTGCCACTCATTCTGCACAAAGACCCCTTTAAATTAATAGTGTTTCTGAAAATAAGAGGACCTTGCGTGAAGTGGGACCTGCAGACCTAATGGGCTTGATGAATCACTCCCCAATGCCCAGGCCTCCCTTCAAACACAATGTTATCAGGTTAATACAGTACTTGCATCACCATCTCTGAGTACCATGCTGAGTAACAAAGCTCCAAATTTAGAAGCTAAAATGGAGAAGGGAATTTCCAATAACCAAAAGGGGGGTGGGGGACCAACCTGTGCAATGCCACACGTTTCCAGTAAAAAGCAACCATCAGAAATACACTGTTCTTTTTATTCCTCACATGGCCCCTCTCATCATCACTGTGCTCGGAGAGGGGTCTCCTCCAAGGCAACGTTTTAGGAGGTGGCTGGCGGTTAGGAGGGAGAGATCAGACTCTCTCTTAGAGCACGAGTGGTACAACAGCCACCTCTGGCTTCGGCAGCAGTAAGCCTTCAGTCAGGAGAGGCAGGAGCCGGTCCTCTCACTTCCTCCCAGCATGGATATTGCGATGGTAAAGTTACAATGACCACTGAGGTTGGTTGGTTTCATTTTGCATCCCAAAGCTCACCCCCCCCAAAAGAGGCAGCCTCATTTTACTTCCACGTTGGAGAAAAGAAAAAATCAAAAGAACACGGCCATAAGCAGATATGCCACCTTCCTTGCAGAGGCTGGGATAGGACTGCCACTTCCAGTCTCCCAGGCACCCAGGACAAGAGATCGGTCTTCTGCACTGAAAACGCCTGGGCGCCTCGTCCCCTGTATCACCCCCAGAAACACTTACCAGGAGACTGCGAAGTACACAAAGCAGTATTATTGGGAGACTTGCAGACAGATTATAAATTTACTGGGGACAATCAAGGCATTTAGATACTTTTGGCTGCAGATGCCAGGGACACACACACACACACACACATACAAACGTCATTCTTCGCTCCATTCGAGTGACTTCCCCTGACCCCCCACTCCCATTCACCTCAGCAGCTCCCTTTCACAAAACAAACTCCCACTGCTCTCCTAGGGAATTCCAGGGAGAGGTGGGGATGGAACAGGTGCTAGGGAAGGGAAATTAGGCCTTGACGCTCTAATAGGACCTCACAGGTTAACTGTGTTCAAGGATGAGACAGCAAACACCGGGCAGTTTAACTGTTAGCAGTTAGTTTTCATCTGGAACTTGTGCCAGGAAGTTGCAGTTCTAGGCGACCCAAGCAAAATGTGTGTGTGGTGGGACAGAAGACCACTACCCTAGCTCCTAGAACTTCTGGAAACTTCATCACCCCACACCTGGGCTAGGGATCAGGGGGAGCCACAAAGAAGCATCCCATAGGCCGGGCCGGGCCGGGGCGGGGGGTGTCCTCTCTCTAGAGCTCCTTTTCAAGTTCCTTTGGAAAAGGGAGTTCGACACGCTGCCCTCCTCTTCTTTGGGCTTTTTGAGTACTTTTAGACTCACATGGCCATTTCCCGTTGCTGACTTTCATTAGGGCTGGCTTGGGCAAACTGGAAACTGCGCTGTGAGCGGACACAGAACATCAGGGGCCCCACAGACCTCAGAAATGGAGGAAGCCTGCCAGGCTGCGGGGCAGGGCTCCACCTTCTACCCAGAGGCCACTGGCCCGGCAGCTCCGGGGGAAGCCGTGCAGGGCGGGCAGTCACCTGACCCGGACTGGCACGGAGAACCAATGATTCAAGGGATACTCCCTCTGGGACGGGGTGTGTCTGTGCCTCTGAGGAAGAACTCCCAGCCAGAAACTTCATCAGAACTTTCAGGTTTGATGTCCTGTCACCAGGAGTGGCTGAAGACAAGGTACTTCCTAGGATGATAGCGTGGAGACAGCCCCTTTGTGCCTGCCCACGGTCATGAACACTGCCAGCTGGCGCTACCTGACTGTGGGGCCTGGGAAAAGAAGCGAGGTGGGAGGGCGCAGTGGGGGCGTCCGTGGGAAATCAGGGAGCAAGCCTCTCAGAAACATTCCCTCACTGGTCTTGGGGATGTTTTCCCCACAGTTCGCTTTTGACTGAGGGGACACTCATGGAACTTCTCTGTGTTAGAGATCGCCACTTATGGTCTCTTAACCCAAGAAGGGGCCACTTCAAAGGGGGAAGGGGAAAGGAGAAAAGAAAGAAAAGGCTTCGATGAAGGTCAGCTGGACTGAGAGATACCTTCAAGCTGAAGAACGGCTTGTTGGACCTAATCAGAGCTGGCTAGCCAAAACAGGAGGATCTGTGAGGACAGGGCCTTCCTCAGTGGCTCACTCAGATCTTGCCAGCCTACCCACCTCTTGACTCCAGAGGGCCTCTGGAAAACTCGGGCTTTCTACTGCCTAAGCGACACCCTACGAGTGTAGGAAAGCCCCATGAATGAGTACCAGCAGAACTCGATGAGTAAGAGTGTAAAACCGCACCAACTGCCTACCCAGTGGCCTTGGAGGTAGTCAGGTAACACCTTGGCCCTTTTCATTGCTGTCCACTCCACCTCAGGCCAAGGCAAGCTCTACCCTCACAAATGACCACCGGACCACAGCCAGAATCATGAGAAAACCAGGTGCCTTACCGCAATCAGGGCTGAGTTCCTCTGGTCCCCAGGGGTTGAAGCTTGTGATTGCGGCTCCCCGTCGATCCCACCACCGCCACCATTACTGCTACTGTTCAGCAGGTGCTGTTGGTGGTGATGGTGATAGTCTGGTGGGGGCGGTGGGGCGGCTGTCGCTGCGGCTTGAGAGGCTGTAGGAGGGGCAGCAGGGGGCGGTGGAGGGGCGGTAGTGGTGGCCGCAGCGGTGGTGGCCTTGGTGTGCTTGCCAGCCTTCCTCGCCCCCTGGCCATGCTGTACCAGGCTCAGGAGCTGCAAGGTGCTCTCTCGTTCCCGGTCAGAGCTCTCAGCCCTACCACGTTCATAGCGTCCTTCACAGCTTAGGTGGTGCTGGCGGCAGACGGCGATCCGAGCCCGGAGGCGCTCCACGATAGCACTGTGCACTCTCGGGGTGACTGAGCCCCCTCCAAGGAGCCCCGCCCCAGGGGCCCCCCCTAGCCCTCCTGTGGGGGCCTGTGGGGGCGCTGTGTCCCCCATCTTACTGGACACAATGCTGCCTCTGGGATGGTGAGGTGGAAGAAGGCTACTGCTGGCTATTGCAGCCAAATCTGTTTTTGACAATGTGAGCTCAGTACTCAGGGCCACATGAATAGAGGTCTTCAGAGGTTGGGGGGAGCAGTGGAGAAGGTGTGGGGGAGGGGAGTTAGTAAAAACAGGGTGAGGAGACAGAACAGAAACCAATCGCAGAGGATTAGTTGGAAACAAACCCTTATCAACTTACTCTAATTGCATTTGACAGCTCTTGAGAAGTTGGACAGAGTTGATGGGGCTTTTTTTTCCCCCCACCACGCTGACGAGAGCCACTAGGTACTTTGTAAACACACGATCTGGGGGTTAGAGCAAGAATTCAGGGATTGTCAAGCCAGAGACAGAAACAGACAGCAAAGGGAATTGAGAGGGGTATTAATAGAGAGCTGGACTCCCCCTCACCTAGTTGTTTCAGAAAAAATTTTATGGGGATGTTTCTGCAGAGAAACACAGCTCTACCACGTCTATGTAACCTGCAGCCTTTACTTTTCCTTGGGTTAGAAAAAAAAGTGCTGTTTCGGAAAATTTTCGAAGTCAATGTTCAGAATGTACAAAAATCAAGAGAGGCTGTCTTTTGGCTTTTAATTTTTCCTCCCTTTCCTTTGGCTCCGGTGTTTTCTCCTCTTTGAGGTACTGTAGGATGTTGTCTTCTCCCAAAAGAGGGAGATGGCTTTTCAATTGTTAACAATGTCAGTAATTGGACTTTTGGACCATGCTCTTTTCTTCAGTTAATCCAATCACCGGTAAAATCCTCATTCCCTCTAAGGTTTCCTAGCCTTAAATGAAAGCAGTCTGATCAAGTCGCTAGCCACTGAGAGAGATCCTTCAACACATTTTTTTCCTTCCCGCTTAGGCTTCCTCACCCCCGGCTCTATTCTAACAGTATCAAGAGAGAAAACTCTTCCGAGAGTAATTTACAAACGATGGTCAAACTTACAAACTTCCAGCCAATTGCACCGAGTCATGTCCAGCCACTTTTCTGTCCACTTTTGTACATTCCATCCCCGGCCAGTGGATCTGAGGGTCTGGACTCGCAATAAGCAATGTGGTTCTATCTCTTGTAGTGCTCCGCTTTATAGATGGGGGAAAAAAAAAAAAAGTAGCTTGTATTTTCCTTTCTGTTTCCCGTCTGTTGTTAGCCGCTTTGCTGACACTGGCTCCGCCGCCCGGAGTCACGGCGATACACAGGCTTTCATTGTGCTCCGACAGGAGACGGAGAGAAAGAGAGAGAGAGTGAGACAGAGAGGGAGAAAGAGAGAGCCAGCAAGCTGCAGATGGGGGCGGGGGGAGGGGGTGGGCAGGAGAGCTGATCCGCGGCTCCCTGGTGGAAGGCTGGTGCCACTGCACGAGTGAGTAATTGCAGCCAGGCCCCGGAGAAAGGGGAACGCAGAGGGCCTCCCAGTGGCCGAAGAGGTAAATCCCGAAGCCTGCGCGTCTCAGTGGGGCTCACTTAACCTCCCTTGGCTAAGTGGGGAAGGGTGGGGAAATTCCCCAACCTCTACACAACTACTTCACCAGCTCTGAATGTTTAAGAAATTCCCGGCCAGGGAATGTATTTTCCCTTTCAGACCTACATTACGCCCCCCTGAGGATATCGTTTTCATTTTTCAATATGTTGTAAATGACACCACTGAGCACCCTAGCCAGAGCTTGGGTGAGCACCGAGGAAATGTTCATTAGTATAATAAGGAAGACGGGTGAGTATGTGCGTGTTGGGAGGGGAAGGAGGCCGGGGTACAGAGGAAATCACATTGCTAGCGCCCAAAGGGCAGGCGAGTGTCTACCTGGCCTGTTTGGTGTGTCTTTGGGTAAGTCAGCCTGGGTGATTACAAGCAAATCAGTAGGCATAAATACAAGATTTTATGACGATGAAATCACCAGTACCAGTTCTAGAGAGGAAAATAAAGGTTTTTCTTTGAAAACACAAGATTACCTGTGACAACTGCAAGATCTGAGGTCTCCATGGAGCTCTGGTTTACATATTTAAGGAGGAAAATCAGTATGTAACAGTCGAGTTTCAAGAAGTTTGGTAACACAAACCAAATACATCAGTTACACACTCTTGTCCCCTCATCTTCATGTGATCCTGCCTTTAAGATCTCAAACTGTAGATTGGACTCTGCTTGCCATTATCAGTTATGGAGAATAAATGCAGATGAGCACCATATTGGGATAGTCAAGACTATAAATATGCTGAGTGTCCTAACTTGGAAGTCATTTGGATTTGAGGTCTCAAGCAATGGGACTTCATTAAACCAACTCTCCCATCTCAGTAACATGGTCCTTCTCCAAACTGACCTATGGATAGAAATGAATGGGTAAAGTCAATGCAAACATTTGTAAGACTGGACTTATTTACAGTTTAGTTCCCAATAGGCTGGCCTGCTTTAGTCTATTTTATTTTAACAAGTTCTGGAGTATTTGTTTGGAACTGGGGACAAGTATACTCTGATGGAATGTAACTTTTTTACTTTTCATTGGAACTTCTGTCCTTTCCAAGGCTAAGTTCCTCACTACTCATGTGGGGAAAGGCAGAAATATATTGTTAGGTATGTAAATTTGATGGAGAACTCTATCATTAAAAATCGAAGGAGTTTTGATTTTATATTTGATTTTTTAAAAAGTTGTATTCATTAGACATTATCTTCCATTACTCTGAGTACTTTATATTCAGCAATCGTACTTGATAAAAGAAAATGTAATATTTAAATTTAAAACTGTTCACTCGACAGTCATGTCATAGCACTGGTTTTCATTAGTAACTCAGAATCCTTAGTCAAATCTGCTATTCCTTTCTGATATAAACTTTGATTTCCATGCTAGACAGGGACATACCTTAAAAACTTGTCAAGCAGGAATGTAATAAGTTGTCATACTATATTCAGTGGTGTAAGTCACTTTTTTAGTGTCTTTTGTATACATTTGTCCTTGGCAGCCATTTAATTTCAAGCTGAAATCATTATCTACATCCTCATTTCCACTCACATCAGCTACTGTTTATTTAATCACTGTTTCAGGCACAGCACTTCACATAGATCTCCCTCAATCCACAGTCTTGAAAGATAAGTATTATTGACCTCATTTAGAAATGAGGAAACTGAGGCTCACAGAAATTAAGCTCCTTGTTCCAGTTCAAGTAACAGCTCAGGACTCCCCCTCAACACTGATGTCAAATCTATGCTGTCTTACCCACTGGGCTTGCTGCCTCAGTAGAGCAAAGCTGCAATTTTACTCTAATCGGCTTGCTAGAGTCTAAGCCAGTCCTGTAATACCTCCAAGAAATGAGTAGTGAATAGAACTACCCATCTGAAGATGAGAGCAGACAAGTGAGAAAACATGGTCAATCCCATCCAACTGCCAATAAAATACACATTTATTTTTCCCTCGTTTCCCCCCCCCCCGCCCTTTTTATGGTATTGTTCTCTAACCCTAAAGTTTCTGGGTAGCCATATGAATTCTTTTAAGCATTACTTTCCTTGTACTTGTCCATTTCTCTCATCATCTCTACTAACCATGGCTACCTAACACTAAAGCACCTAACACCACAGTAATAATGCCCAGATCTAAATAGTTCACAGACATGTGAGATTTTAAGTTTACAAAGTATTATTTATTGTTATATTGAATCAATGATACTGATGGTTATGATGATGACAAAATAATACAGTATGTCATAATACCCGTAAAGGTTAATTCAGTTTTTTCAACATTTCCATTTTCTTATGGACTACTTGCTTTTGGCCCCCCTAATCCATGCTCATTCTCATTTCCTAACAGCCTGTCTCTCTGCCATTCTTTTGGTGTTACCATATGCCTAAAAGCCTCTTGTATTCTTCAAACACCCACTGAAGAAGTTTGCTTGGTTGCAGTAACCTCAGACATCAGCAAAACTACTTTTACATTTCCTGATCAACAGTCAGAATGCTGTTCCAACGGGAAAGATGCTTCACGCCAACAAGGTGCCTGACCTAGGAACTGGGTCAGCTGCCATCATTAAGTCCCTCTAATCATTAGTGCCTTAATTTTTACAAATCAAATGCAGGGTATTTCAAACAATACATAAATTAATTTTAAAAACTCCAGGTGGAAGGAACTCTCGCTCTTCAGCATTCTCAAGCTTGTCTGTAGTGTCACGCACGAATGAGAAATGATGCTTCCAGGGGCATTAGAGATACTTTACAAATCATTTGTTTTCCTTTTCCATGGCCTTCCTTTTTACAAGTCATTCATGATCCTTCACGCTTCCAACTTGACTATTACTTTCCTCCAATTCTGCCTTGCTTCTTTTTGGGCACTGTCACTTCATCTTCAACTTTCAACTATGGCTTCATTTTAGTTAAGGATTATTTTGATATGCCAGAGAAATAAGAATAGAGATATGTGACTGAAATTTCTATTTCACACTTTTCAAAAAGGTATGTACTTCTCACATGAAACATCAGCCTCAGTATTCTCAGCACTATTGTGAGCTTTTTCCACTTGTTTTGCTTATAATAAGAATAGGGATAATTTCAGAAAATTGATGAAAATACTAAGTAATCTCTATGTAAGGACTTAATAAAGTGTAGCTTTTTATGTGTGCACATACACTGAACTCCATGCATGAACCGCATAATAACTGAAGCCAGGTTCCATGAACACTTGAGGTGAGAAACAATTATCTAAAATTGCACCGTAAAATAGATCCTAATATGACACTACCTTTAAGAATTAAAGATACAGAATAGACAGGGTCCATTTGGTCACTATGAAACCATTTCACTTTATTATATTTTGGGAAAATTTAGATGGGCAAAGCAATGCAGATGCCAAAGTATTCTTTTAAACTATTTTTGGCTGAATTCATCTCTCTGAGGTCTTCAGATCCTAACATAAATCCATATATGGGAAAGGTTTTGGATAAAAATAAATAAAATACATCTTAATCATTAACATGTAGACAAATTGAATAAAAGATAGAAAGAACATTATGAAGCATGAAAATACATATCATGAAATTATTCCTGAATGTGAGGGTTGAAAGACTCTAGAGGCCTGAGATCTATTTCTAAAGGGAACTTTAGAAAAGGAGAGAAGCTCTCCTCTTTGGAATGGGTAAACTACAATCTGATTCTGACACGAGGGGATTGAACTGAATGAGACATTCGGTTTCTTCCATGGCCCACTGATCTAAATAAGTAAAGAATATATCAGTGCAGATCATTTAATACTGTGAAAAGATAATAAACACATCTGGGCAGGGATTCAATAATAAATACACATAGATGTTAGTCTGAATTCATTTTTAAAATACAGTATTTGTCTATTAAGCTGACAGGACACGAACAGCTCATTTGCTTGATAATCATCTGTTATAAAGGCATTGTTTTATAATTTTAAAATACTCTTACTTAAAAATTATTAGGCCTCTGTTTTCTATGTACAGCAGATAAAACTTTTATTTGGCTGTAGAGTGCCATTTCATGGAAATTAAGATGAACATATGTTTTAAACAAGATATTTGCCATGAAAATACACACAAAATATCTAAATATGTCACATGATACAGAGAAACAAGACTCATGATCTTCACATTTACAGGAATTTATAAAATCTTCTCTGAAGGAAATGTGTTACAATTCAGTCAAACTTCTCATCTTGAAAGTAATCCGCCCAATTTAGATATTCTTGAAGTTGACCATATTTCTGTGTATACAATAAAAAAGCTAGTTATTTTACTCAAAGCAAAGAAGATAAGGTAGGCCTTTTCAATCTATAGACACAAACACGAACACGTTCACTTCTCATTTCAGGATAATCATGAACAAAAATCTTATAAACAGAGACACAATTTCAAATAAGCATTTCTAACCCATAAAGTATTGGAAAGAGATCAAACTGAACATTATTATTAATCTCATAATGTTCTTATAAATTGTAATTTTTCTATTATATTTGTGGAAGTATAACAACTTCAATAACTTATTCAACAAAAATTTGTTGAACACATAACATATATTGAATACTTTCTAATGACTGTCTAGGTACAAAAAAAATTGCTTTCCCTGTCCCTAGGAGACCAGAGTTTGGTGGTAATACAGCAATAATAAGTGCCATAAAGAACTATACAGACACTGTATGAAGGTTCAGGAGAGTAGCCATGGTTAGTTGAGGTGATCAGAAAAGAAGAGAAGCACTTAAACTGTCATGGGAGAAAGGATTTGGTTGGCAAAGATTTCGGGGGGGTGCAGGCAACAGTCCATACAACAGTGAAAAGGCAAGAAAGTATGAGGTTTGACTACAATTTGAGGTTTGTTTAGAGGAATAGAGAGAGATGAGACTGAACCAAAGAGGTTGTGGTCAGAGTATGAAATGCTAGGTGAAGGAGTTTAGTAATAATGTGACAGGCAATGTGAAATTGCTAAAGTGTTAAGGCAGAGACTGACATGATCTGGGGTGTATTTTAAGAAAAATGGTAAAACATCCATTCTAGAATATTTTGGCATTTAGTTATGAATCTATTGTAATAAGTTAGGTAATGAGATCCCAAATTCGAGTGACAGCCAATGAAGATGAAGAGTCAAGACTAGGGTAGGACAAGATAAGAGAGGAGTCAGGATGATTTGGAAATTTCACAGATAATTTGGAAAGTTCAAACTGCTGACTTCAGCTGAGGAGATTAACTGACTTAATGGTTTCTTTACTTATGAACTCTGGTTCCACTCCTAGTAAAGGAAGAGAGGATCCTGATGACCCTGACTTTGGTGGTGATAGGAACCTATGGAAAAGTATAGGAGGAATGTGTTTTCCTTCTAGACAGGGCCATGAAACTTTTGTCCCCTCAAAGATCTCTGACTGGATCACCTTCTCTGGAAAGAACAAAGAAAAGAACAGGAGGGGAAATAACCTTTGAACTACTTAGGGATTCTTTTGACTGACTACTTAGGTTCTACTAGACAGAAGTAAAGTACTCTAGAATTAGAAACCTATACCTTAAAAGTTTGATTGTTTTTATGCTTTTTATATTATCTTTCTTTATATTCTTTTTTCTCTTACTAAATTTTTTCTGGAAAATTATAATCTATCCCAGCTATACTAAGAAAAGGAAGGAAAATCTCTCCTTGCTTTTATTACTAATAATAGTTAACATTAATTGATCACTTACTAATTGCTAGGTCCAATACTAAATGCTTAAAATGTGTTGATCATTTAATTTCCACAATCAAAACTCTATTATTATTGTCTTAATTTCTATTTTACTGAAGAGACAACTTAGAGAAATAAAGTAACTTGCCTCCAGATTCTACTGCTAGAAAATATTTAAATCCATGCTTTTAACCATCATAGTATGCTATTTCTGAGACTTAAAGTGGGGAGGGACGAGGCTGGGTGCAGCTTTAGTAAGAAGGGAAAAAAAAAAAAAAAAAAAGCCCTCCAAAGGAAAAGTGAAACTCAGAGAGAAGGCAGTTCATAATTCCTGGTCATTCAATCCATTTAAAGATTCTGGTTCCATCATTCTTTTTTCCTAAAAATCTGGAGAGTTTGGATTTTATTATGTTAACCCCTTCAAGTGCCAGGATGGACCTACTGATTAAAACAGGTGGAACTGTGGAAAGGGAGTGTGAGAAAGAGGTCAGAACATAAAAGAAGGAGTTTGGAGTCTTCTGCTCAGAAACAGAGCAGTTAGACGTGAAGAAAGGAACAGGTTTATAGAGGCGGAGAGCTATAAAGAGGCTGAGAACGGAAACTAGAGCACCTTTAAGCAGGGCCCTCAATGTTTAATTTGCTTAAGAATCACCTAATTTATTAAATATTGGGTGTTTAACACCCCCAACGATTCTCATGCAATAGGTCTGCAGTGAGGCCAGGAACTACACATTTTCCACAAACTTCTAGGTGAGTCTGACATAGGTAGTTAGGGCCATGATTTGAGAAATATCAGTTTAAGGAACGAAAGAAAAATTAAAAGAAAAAAAGTTTTAAAGGAGAGAAAGAAAAAGACACCACCACACAAAAAGTTTCAGGAAGGGGTGGGATATCAAATCATTATTTAAAATTCTTTCTTATGTAACAATCTTTATGTAATACATTTAAAATTTACATACAATTGTAAAACTGAGACTTGATACTTTTGACGTACTTTCTTCACTTCCTGATATTCATGTATTCACCACCCCATCCCAACAACCCTATCTTCAGCTTCTCTGGAAATCCCATCATCACATTCACTTTCTTCTTAACAAGAAACATTCGTTAGAATTTACAGTGGCATATGATGGTATGTTCTTCCAGTCAAATTTAGAACGAGACAATTAGTTTTATTATATTTATTATAGGTTTTGGTTTTATTATAATTTTCTTATCATTCATTCCTTTCTTACACTCAAGTAGCCCCTACCCTTTAATGTCATCCTAGGTTAAAAACAGATCATCCTAGCTCAATTGTTAGGAGGAGGAACAAGAAGAATGAAGTCAGTCTAGTTGGCAGGTCTTTGGGAAGATAGGCTGAGATATCCTGAGACAAGGGAAGAAAAACGCTTGGAGGAGGAAGGGGCAGGTAAGAGAAAAAGCAAGGTGTGTAATACAAGCTGGGAGGAAAGCCAGGACCACATAGTTTTTGTGAGGTAAAAGAAGGGGTTGACATAATAGTTAGGAAGTAAGAGCAAAAAGGGCCACAGATAGGGCGACTCAAGCAGCACTGAGCCCTGGCATTCAGAAGGGTTAGGGTAGCTATGGCCATGAGCCTGCAACCAAGGAAGAAGGTGTGCGTCACAAGCACATGCAGTGCTGTCACACGAGGACACTCACATTCTCTGAGGGGTAGGTGGAGTGAGGCTGAGAAATGTCAGAGCACCTGATAAATTCTGAAGTTTAATCGCAGCACAGAAAGCTGCTGCATATGGGTTTACAGTGGCTCTAAACTTTAGTTTCTAGGACATCTTTTGACAAAATTTATAAACAAATATTTTTAGAGCAGGAGGGATCCCAAAAAGAAAATGAAGCTCTTTGGTATTGCATGTGGAAAAAAAGGTGCATGTTGTCCTAGACTTGCATGGTCTTGAACTACTTTAACTGTCCACTGCTAAGTGTTGTTCTTGAAGCATAATAGAACACTTGGCTTTTTTCTTCCTAAGAGTATTTTTTCTTATTCCAGGTCCCTTCTGTTAGAAACCCCGTTAAGCTTTTTCTAAGGTTCATGACCTGGAAGTGCTTTTAGTTTTTCTCTGCAAGAAGTTTAACGTTCTTGGGGCGCCTGGATGGCTCAGTCATTGAGCGTCTGCCTTCGGCTCAGGTCGTGACCCCAGGGTCCTGGGATCGAGCCCCACATCAGGCTCTCTGCTCAGCGGGAAGCCTGCTTCTCCCTCTCCCACTCCCCCTGCTTGTGTTCCCTCTCTCGCTCTCTCTCTCTGTGTCAAATAAATAAAATCTTTAAAAAAAAAAGAAGTTTAACATTCTTCCCCATTTATACTATTATTACATAATATGTATAGTATAGTACATGCACAGTGATTTTTCTACACAATTCTTTAAAAAATGGTGTCCCAATAGGTTTTTCAACTCCACAGGAGGGTTGGCAACCCTTAAATGCACCCATAAAAGCAGCTAAGAATTTCATGTCAGCATGGAAAATGAAGATGGGACTTACTGGATAAGTCATGGCTCCTCCCTAAGGCTAACAGAAAAGCACAGAGGAGTACAGGGAGGAAAGCACTGGGAGAGAAGTTGAAGCAAAGTAAAAGATAAAAAGCTGAGGAGAGTAAAATGAGAGAAAGACTACGGAAGGTTCCAGATGGGGGGGCGGCGGGGGAGGCAGAGAGATCACCAGGTGGGGGCTTGTGGTGGGAGGAGAACCGTCAGAAGGGAAACCAGTTCTGATGTCACTGTCCAGACTGGGAGACCTCTGCAGAACATGACATGTCCTGACAAGTTCCTGTTGTTTTGTTCTCTTTTTCTTTCCCTCTGCTTATAAGTTTATTCACTGAGCTCTCTTGTTTTTTATCTTCCTCTTTTACAAATTTCCTTATGATATAAATAACCCAGGCAACAGATCTTGTCAGGCTTTTTTTTTTCTTTTTAAAGATTAAATATACTGTTGATCTGAGTTGCCTGAAAATCTACTATATGTTTTCTCTCATACATTCATGTAACTAGACTTGTTTTAGAAGATTGCAATCATATTAGCATTCTTTCCAAGTACCATAAACAATTCTAAAAGCTCTGTGAGCAGACCAGAGCTTATGAGCTGCCAGCAGATCTTCGGGAATCCAGTGCACTCTTCAAAACCCCCACTTTATCCCTGATATCAAACTTAGTGATCAACAGGATTTGGGGGGATCAAAATCAGTGCCGTGGCCTGAAACCTCTGCATTCCCCTTGATCTTCAGTTACAGTGCTCACTGCTCAGCCCATGTCCTCAAGAAGAGGATGTGGGGGGTATTAGAACTGGCAGCCGAGATCCTTTCCTCAGATTGGTACCAGGTGCTTCTTCACTCTCGGGTCACAAGAACTGTTCTAAAGAATAGGAAGCAGACAAGCAGAGGTGAGTCCTATACTTCGTCAAAGAAAATAAGCGGACTTAATATATATGTAAGGAATACCATATATATAAAAGTGAAAGGACAGAGGTCCTTCATTACAGGACGGTATTATTGCGGATTTCAATTTATCTGATGAGCTGAAGGAATGCTTAGAACATCAGGGCACCTATTCAGGGTGGGACAATGGTAAGCATGAAAGGAATGGGTGGAAGAAGAGAAAATACAAAGACGGGGAAAAGGAGAGATTCTCTTTAAAATTTCACTGTCCTCTAGTCATTTGTATCCTTCTGCTGATCATAATTAGGCTCCAGAATCTATGAATGAGATGATTCTTCTATATTCACCTTACCTCCTTAATCCAGCCACTTTCTTTTGACTGACTGAAAATTCTTTCCACTGTTTCTTTAACCTGTTCATCTTCAACTTCTTCTGTCTTTGCAATGGAGCAACATTCCTGGTACAGCTTGAACTTAAAATGTTTCAGTTTATGATAAATTCGGGTACGATTAGCACAAATTGTGCCAACAGTAAACACCTAAATCAAGGAATAAACATTATTATCTGATATATGAAGTAAAAAATATACTAATGATTATACAGCTTTTCTGGCTGTATATTAGCAAAATTTAATAAATGCATTATTAATTTTTAAAATGTGTATACAATGGTTCCTTTACCTTCGCTCATTATATAACTTAGATAAGAAAAACTGAGCATCTGCTATGTTTCAAGTATTGGGCTAAGCACTGGAGATATATAAGTGAAAGATGTACTACCTGTGTTAGGGGAGCTTACAGTCTTGGGAGAAAAACAAACGATCACAGAACAATGTGTCAAATGCTGGGCAAGAGATGCTATCAAGGTAGAGAGGAGGGACAATTAACCCAATTCAGTGATGAGAAGAATCCTTGAGTAGGTGATGCTTGAACTAAGTCTTCAGAAAATAGCTGGCCAAGTTTGAGAAGGAGGAGAAAAATGGCTTTTAACACAGAAGAATGGGCATACCTGAAGCAAGAAAAGCATGCAAGCAATTGTATGTACATAGTTACTGAGTTAAAAATGCCTAGATTACGATAATTTTCTAACTTATAAGCAACATGTAAAACTGAAACAAACTCTTATAACCAATATTCAGTATTGGCAGTTTTTCATTAAATTAATTTTTTCCAAAAAATTTTGTCAAGTAAAAAATAACTTTGTGTTTAGTCATATTTGTTTCCTTAATTAGTCACTCTGATATAACACATTAATACTTTATTGTTAGCAAACTATGAGAATTTTAATTTCTATGTTTATATGGACTTCTAGGATTCTATGATTAAGAATACTCTTCTTGGGGCTCCTGGGTGGCTCAGCCGTTAAGCGTCTGCCTTCAGCTCAGGTCATGATCCCAGGGTCCAGGGATCGAGCCCCGCATCAGGCTCCCTGCTCAGCGGGAAGCCTGCTTCTCCCTCTCCCACTCCTCCTGCTTGTGTTCCCTCTCTCGCTGTGTCTCTCTCTGTCAAATAAATAAAATCTTAAAAAAAAAAAAGAATACTCTTCTTGTGAAATCAACCAACCAGAACATTCCTCTTTCAGAATGTTTTGCATATGTTATACACACTGATAACTAAAATAGGAAATCTAAAAACTGAACATTACAACTAAAAACATTATAACATGATCAATCTTCTTCTCTGGATTAACCTGAGGAAATAGACAAACTCCTTGTTAAATTATATATTTGTCTCTGTGCCTAAATTCACTAATGGGTTATGCTTTCATGAGTTCAGTACAAGGGGTATAGTTACAGTATTGATCTATGTAACTTGTATTCTATCTGACAATCTGACAAAGAACTATTATTTTTCTGAAGCCACACTGAAAGGGTTCACAGAGGTGATGAGTTCAATAAATAATCTGAGTATATTGGCAAAAAAACAGTAATAAAATGAAGAGTGTATTGGCAAAACTGAATAAAAGGTTTGATGCATCATCTTGTGAAGATGGTATTTGGGACATCTTACAATCTTTCTTAAAATCCTCGAAAGTTGAAGAAAACCAGGTTCAGATTTCTGTTCAAGTTCTATGAAAACCTTTCTGTTTTTCAGATCATTAGAAATAATCAGGTATTATTGTACATTGCTTGTTTACTCCCAGGAACCTTCCCGTTTCAACATTATCATCAAACCAGTCATATCAACACTAACAGTTCCCTTGCCTATGCCTCCTTTTTTACTTTGAGTGAAAAAGGTACCACAATATTGCAGTGGCCTCAAGCGGTACCCTCTGTCTCTCCATTTCTGTCATCAAAGTAGACTGTGTGGGAGAAGTCTCCTATGGCTGTTCTGGATAAAGTACAGTAGAAGAATAATATAATTTTTAAAAAAATTTCCAGCACACTGTATTTTAATTTCCACAAAACTGAGGAATTTATCTGTATAAAATTTTTAAGTTGGGGCAAGAAGGAAGGAGAGGTATTTAAAAAATCCTTATTTAAATTTTTTTTTTACCTGTATGAAACAAAAATACCCATTGAAAATATTTAACATTACAGTTTACTTCTTTCCATTTCTAATTCCTATCTTTTTGGCTGCTACTTACACTTATGTAGATCAATAAACCCAAAATTACCTTTAGAATATTCTCATACTATTTTTCCCCAAAATGTGATCACATTTAAAAGCCTAAACCATTGTTAGTAAGTGTTCACAGAAAAGGGTAAATGCTTCAGCGAACTTCATGATTGTGTCATCTGCTTTAATTGGATCACTTTGCCTAGCATAAACTTTATGGGCACTGAATATGTATAGTTTTATGATTCTGGCTATATGTAGTTATCCAGTATTCTAAAAAGATGTATCATAATCTTTCTCTCTCTAGGAATCCTACAGTCCATGAAACTGCTAGTTTCAATGCAACCATGACAGAACTGCATTTTATCATTTGATTTAAAAAATATGTTGCTACTTTGAGAGCTATCAACTGGCATTTTAAGGTAGGTTTTAATTGTATACCTTTAGATGGAAAATAATAATTTTCTAATATATTTGTTAACTTTGATGTTTTCCATTGTGTGACTGGTGTATTAATGTTCTTTGCTTTTGTTCTGTGAGATCTCTTTTATTTTTTAGATATTTGAATAACTATTTTGTACAGAATCTTTACTCTTTCACAGGAATATCAGAACTCCAGAAATGGTTTTCTAACTCACTTCCCTTTCCAGGATTAGCTGTAGACAGCAAAGACTGTGAATGTATAGCACTATTTTTGACCTATACAATAGAACATGATCCTTAAAGTATTAAATCACTTTTATTAGGATTCTATGTGTCTTAACTCATAAAACATCATAGATCGGTTTTTAAACAATGGGGAGATTTGCATATAGACTATGTTGAGAAAAGAAATGTGTTTTCATAGTAACTTGCCAAATGATACATTAAAGACTAATTCTGAATTCATTATCCCCATGCAAACTTTCTAAGTGAATCTTACAGATTGTTTAGAGGGATCTGGTCAATTACTGCCACTAGTACTGAGGAATCGTACTACCCAATGTAGCCGAAGGATTTAGATTAATAATCTCTTTCTAGCTTAATAAGTGACTGGCAGTATTTAGAGGCAACTCTGAGAGCCCCCAAACACACACACCCTTCATGGATATACAGACTCACCAGAGGAAGCTCTCAATATTAATATTTTTGCATTTATAAATGTAATACTTTTATAAAGATTAAAAAATAAATAGAAGTAGACTACACCCTGCACTTCTCTCTTCACACCGTACTGCTTTGCTTGTTTACAAATACTTCTCTTCAAATATTTCCAATATTTTCTTCATTTTTGTCTTTTCATTCAAAATTAATGGCACCTTATGTATGTGTTGATTATCTAAACTTTGACACACTTCTGATACACTCTAGGTTGAAACATCGTTTTCTTTCTATTCTCATATTAAGATGACAGGCATCTGGGAACTGTCAATTTGGTAGATTATTTGCCATAAAATTTTCCACTTGGGTTAAATTCTCCTTTGGACCTAAAGGGGACTTTTGCTTCCCTTGCCCCAATTTTCTGCCTTTTCATCCTCATCCTACATGCTTCTCCCCCCCCCCCACAGTTTGGGTGATGTGCACTTACACAAAGTTTAGTATCTGAGTTAGGAGTGAATCTGCCAGAGACATAGCCAAGACATATTTTTCACATTCAAAATGTATACCCTCTCTCCTTGTACTCTTTTCCCTTCTCCTAGTGCTTTTTCCATTTATAAAAACAACAGGGTTATTTGTGCAAGCTATGTATTGAAAATTTCTAAATACTGAAAACTAAAATGTGAGCGAAAAATACCTGTTTATCATGTGACATGAAATCATCTGTTTCCATAGTCCTGGTGTTGTACAACTTTCCTGATAAATGCACTGAATATCTGCAGTGGCGATGCAATCCACAGGCCTGGCAGGAACAGTTTTCAGGATTCTTCAAATGGATACTTACATTAGAATAATTTTCCACCCGCTCCTGAAAACAATTGAAAATGTAATGAAGCTTTCCAAGATTGGAAAAAACAACAATAAAAGAAAACATAAAAAGAACCTAACCAAATTAAAGTCAATATTTGGAATCACAATAATGGGGTAAGATGTAAGAGCAAAACACACTCTTATTTCTTACTTTAACACAGAGCACACAGTAGATATTTGACAAGATATTTTTAAATTAAAAAAAAAGAATTTATAATTTAGGTTGTTAAATGAAAAGAAACCAGACTAGGAAAAAAATTAGTTTCCTACTTTTGAGTTACTATTAGGTAATATTCTTCACAGATTTTAATTTACTTTTTTTTCCCCTCCTCTCATCTCTAGTTAGTATAAATGAGGTTTAATAGTTAAAAATAGAAAAAAAGAGCAGCAAAAATTCAGGATACTATAACAAAAAGATGAGTTCATTTAGGTTAGTCAAAAACTGAGAAAAACCAGATCACATTCAGTCTCTTTGGTGTAAATTATATCCTATTTCCCACAAAATATTCCAGAAATGATTTGATCGTCCTATGGGCACTTACTAAAGGACCATGAAAATAAGCAAGTTGGAACTAGGAATGCTAGGGGGCCAGCTCTGATATGGACAGTCTAATAGCTGAATTAGCAATGAATAAGTGAACTGAGAAAATATTTGGCATTCATAAATAAGCTTTATTAAGCTATGCAATTACTTCTGGTTGCATATTTTTGCTCACACTCTAGGCCTGTGCTAGATACTACTGTCATAATTAGTAGTGTAGATTAGGTTTTACCATAATATTTGAACTACATACAGTGAGCATATTAGCAGGGTTACTGATCCACATTTGTATTCTCTATCAGCCTGATAGTAATTAAATATTCAGTATACCGATAGTTTCCTTTTTAACACTCTATGATTCATAACTACATTGTATTTTGTCTACTTTTAATATTTCTCATATTTCATGGCAGTTTGTGACACACATCATTTACAGGATGATATTCAGAGTAAATAGGTGACTAAACCACTTTCCCTTCTTGTTTCTGTGGTACGTATGGAAGCACATTCGAGATGAAAGCTCTATCACCTTGGCTCTGTGAGTGACTACAATATGCAGAACGCTATTGTAGATTTACATGGGATGTATAATAGAACTGAAAGTAAGCTTTGTTGGTTTAAGCTGTTAAGATTTTCATTGTTGATCTGTCATATTTATTTTTTGCAGTATAACTTAGCTAATTCTGACCAAGATCATATTGAATTATCTATGTCTCTGAATTTTTAAGCTAATATTTTCTTGTATCTCTCAGTTATTATTTCAACATCGGGTAATCCAAATTCAGCATAACATGCCATGGTATAGTTAAGCATAATATGGCATAGTGGCATGGGCTTTGGAGTCAGATAAATACTAGGAATTTATGATTTCTAGGTTTAAACATTGGCCTAATTACTAGCTGTGTAACCTTGTGTTTGGAGTCACAGTTTTCTCAACTCTAAAACAGAGGAAAGAATAGTGCCTTCCTCATAGGGTTACTCTGAAGATCAAATAAGATACTTTGCATTGCATGAAAATTACTTGGCAAAGTTAAGTGATCAATAAATATATGGTATTTTTCTATTTTTTTAAAGATTTTCTTTATTTATTTGACAAAGAGAGAGAGAGAGGGAGAGCACAAGTAGGCAGAGAGGCAAGCAGAGGGTGAGGGAGAAGCAGGCTTCCCGCAGAGCAGGGAGCCCGATGTGGGGCTCAATCCCAGAACCCTGGGATCATGACCTGAGCCGAAGGCAGACGCTTAACGACTGAGCCACCCAGGCGCCCCATGCTATTTTTCTATTAAAGAAAATAGTATTTATACCATGTTCTAAGAACTGTGCTATGTATTGTGTAAGTAAGTAAGTAAATATTTCCCTTTAAATTAGGTAAATATTTTCTGTATCTGAGGAAGAGAGTGGAGTTTAGAGAGGTTAAAAACCCACCCAATGTCGGGGCACCTGGGTGGCTCAGTTGGTTAAGTGACTGCCTTCGGCTCAGGTCATGATCCTGGAGTCCTGGGATCGAGTCCCGCACCGGGCTCCCTGCTCGGCGGGGAGTCTGCTTCTCCCTCTGACCCTCCCCCCTCTCATGCGCTCTCTCTCTCTCTCATTGTGTCTCAAATAAATAAATAAAATCTTTAAAAAAAAAAAAAAACCCACCCAATGTCAAAAAGATATATATGGTGGCCCTAAACTCAGCCATCCTCCAAACTGAAGTCTTCTATTTCTGTAATCCCATAACTGTCCCTTAAATCTAAATCATTTGTGGCTAATTTATCAGGTAATTCAAGACTGAACAGGCCTTCAATGAAACCAAATCTCCTGACATAAATGAGGTAGAATAGCTAATGATTTAAGTGCCAGAAGGACTGTTAGGAACTTGAACTTCTGTTACCTTGCCATTTTTTTTTCTTCTCGCTAATCATTAGAAGATAGAATATTAAAAGTAGGGAGATTAAGAAAAAAACCCTTAAAAAACATATAAGACAGCCTCTACTATTAGAGATTCATAAAATAGAAATCTATGAGATAACATGGAATAAGAATTATAAAGTAAAAAGATGCTTCCCTGAAATTGGTAGAATTACAAAATCTTAATTAAAATAATTACAAAACCTTAAGGTCGAGAAGGATGTCAAAGACAACCTAGGCCAGTGTTTCCCAGATTATGTTATGGAAATCAATTATTCTAGGAGGTGATAAAATGTAGCTCATGAAAAGGAGCCTCACAGGAAAACACAAATTTGAAAAGTATTGCATTCTACATCACCCTCTTGAAGATTAACAGTATAAATTCACACATTAATGTTCCTTGAAAGGTCCTCCAGTTAAGTTTAAGTTAAACCCACCATTTCTCAAACTTCTTTAGCAATGGAACTCTTTTCTGAAACAATGATTAATATTCTGTGAGATAAACTCATTTTAATAGATGGGCTAAGCTCTGGGGATGTTCTAAAGTTATTCATCATTTAGAACTACTTAACTGCTGGATACATATAATAAGTGTTACAATAATTAAAACAATAGCAGCCTTTAGAAAAGGTGAGAAACAACAAGCTGATTATTAACAAAGAAAAATGCCAATAATTTAGAAGATTATCCAGTTAGTATTCAGTCAATATTCAGTTTGATAACTGGATACTGAAATCCTGATCGGTCTGCCACTCCCATACCCCCAACCAGAGACTCAAAACAAATTAAACTGTATACCTTATATTGCTCTTTCCAACGACTTCTAGAAACTAAACTCTCTAGACGAGGCTGAACAAAGCGGTTATCCAAATAATGGAGAGATGTCAACATATCTTGTGCATATGATTTTTGTCTGGTGCCATCTGTTCAGGGGAACAACAGCAAATAATCACTTAGCCCTTAGGAAATTATCTATCTATCTATCTAAGCCCCCACACCAATGAATTATCCACCCTCAAATACCAACAGTGCCAAGGTTGAGAAACATTATTAGGCAATATTTAAATAGTTGAATACTTAAGGATTTCTTCCCATAGTTTTAGAAAGATACTTGGTTAATTGGTTAGAAGCATTTGAAATTTTTTAAAAATTAGTTAAGTAAAGAAAAAAAGATTCCATCAGAGCATTAGGGAAAGGAACAAACCACAGAGGCCTTCTAATTGTTCCCTGAATACATCAAACTTATTCTTTTCTGTTCTTTTAATCCCAGTAAAATTAACATGTAGTGTTATATTAGTTTCAGATGTACAATATAGTAATTCAACAGTTCTATGCATTGCTCAGGGCACATCAGAGTAAGTGTACTTTTAATCCCCTTCACCTTTTCACTCATTCCCCCCACCACCAACTTCCTCTCTGGTAACCGCCCGTTTGTTCTCTATAGTTAAGAGTCTTTTTTTTTTCCCTTTGTTCATTTGTTTTGTTTCTTTTTTTTTAAAGATTTTATTTATTTATTTGAGAGAGAGAGAATGAGAGATAGAGAGCACGAGAGGGAAGAGGGTCAGAGGGAAAAGCAGACTCCCTGCTGAGCAGGGAGCCCGACGTGGGACTCGATCCCTGGACTCCAGGATCATGACCTGAGCCAAAGGCAGTCACTTAACCAACTGAGCCACCCAGGCGCCCTCATTTGTTTTGTTTCTTAAATTCCACATGTAAGTGAGATCATACAGTATTTGTCCTTCTCTGACTGACTTACTTTACTTAGCATTATACCCTCTTGATCCATCCATGTGTTGCAAATGGCAAGATTTCATTCTTTTTTTATGGCTGGGTAATATTCCGTTGGATATGTATACCACTTCTTCATTATCCATTCATCTATCACATCAAATGTACTTTTACCTAATAGTCTTTTGCACTTACTGTGTTCTCAGATAGATCAATGCATTATTTTCCCCCCAACTTTGTCCATTTAAAAGTCACCTCTTGAGAGACCGTCTTTGACCAATCTAACAGATACTTTCTTTTCCTTTATCACTCTTGGGTCTCCTTAACCTATATTTTTTTTCAAGAACTAATCACTAGTTGAAATTGTATTATGTTATATATTTGTTTCATGGTCTGTCTCTCCTGTTAGACTTTAAGCAACATGAGGGCAGGAATCTTGTATGTCATAGTCATTGCCATATTCCCAGCCCTCAGATAAATGCTGGCCCCTTAGGCACTCAATAAATATTTGTTCAATAACCTGAATGAAATATCACTTAGGCAATTAGGTAGATATTCAATACAACATATTTATAATCTTTATTAACTTCCAGATTCTGTGCTAGATGCAAGGGATAAGTGTATATCTAAAGTATGGTTCTTCTTTTACTCTTAGAAGAGAGGAAGGCAAAAATACATTTTCAATACAGTAATGAAAAGTGTATACACATCAGTACCACCAGGGAACTGAGAGCACAAATGAAGGAGTAAAAATACTGAGTGGGACATAGTAGCTTTGACAGTGAAAACAATTTTATACTCACCTGGAAAATCTAGGGTAGAAAGGGATTATATTTTAAAAGGAAACAGTATGAGCAAAGGCACAAAAGTATAAAATAGCACATAACTTTTGGTGAAATTCAATGAGCTTAGAGAGGCTGGGACAATACATGGCTATTGAACTACTACTCTGCTGTTTTGAGTCTGTCCTACATCCTCACATTCACTGTCAACTCTCTAAGGTCAGGGGAACATGACATATTTCTTTTGCACTTTCCACATATCACAAATAATAAAGAGTAACAAGTTTTTGATGTGGATGGGCTTCTGGTGTAGTTGATCCTAGAGGGAACAGTTGGAGGGCCTTAAGAATGGATCTCTTGGTTTTGCTTAAGTATATATTGTATTACATAGTATTGTATTATTATATTAGTAGGGTGTTTAAAAATTGGAAAAAGAAAAACAACTCTAATTGTTCCATTTGTATTAACTTACCATACAATGTTCCCAGAAAAGAGTCATCTAAAGCATTGATCAGAAGAGCCTTCACAACTCTTTCAAAGTGAGTATAGTGGTCACTAAAAGAATCTGAAATTAATTTTAAATATGTATTAGAATATAGTAGATAAAACAATTCCCTGAATAAAATAGGTTCCTTTCTCTAAGAAATTAATACTGTAAGTAGGAGAAGTCACTTAATTATCCTAATTTTATAGCTGCCTCAGTGACTTGTCACTGAGCAAATCTCCATTTTCCAGATTTACTGGCTTCTAATCCAAATTTCAAGTTGTTATTTCAAATAATCTTCACTTTCCAAACTTATTAAGGGAAAACTATTCAGAAAATATTAAGAGATACGCTGTGAAAAAAAAAACCCAGATCATCCCCTGTGGACCCAAGTTTAATTATCAACTTAACAATTAGAGAGAGCAAGAGAGAAAACTTTTATAGGTAGATTGTTCAACATGTACCTGAAACTCCTGTCTTTCCTTCTCTTCGAAACATGGTACGTATGAAATTACCCAAGAAATTACTACCCTAGCCAAAACCCCAATGGCTATAAAAACTCCATTTCCCTTTCTGCTGCAACAGATTTAGGATTTTCCATATCAGTTTAGAAAAGGTCTGTCTTCTCTTTCTCATACTGAACATATAAGCCTACCTTCCCACTAACCCAACATAGTCCATGGAATCATCTGTTGTGATGGGCCCTGCAATGGTAAGAGAGAAGGTCCCTACTATTTCCCATTGCTCTTGGGTCAAGGTTTACTATGGCTGTAGAAATATTCTCTACTAAACACAACCTCTTCCTTGATCCAAATGGTCATCACAGAACATTTGCCCTGGCCTGGGCACCTATAAGAATATTAGGGGCAGCCTGAGCATTTCAGGAAAAGTGGATGATGCTTGGTGAGAAATTTAAGCAAAATAAGACCTATGTTAGCATTATTGAGTGAATTTTGACCTTGCTTTCATTGAAATAAAACAAAGATGAGATTTAACATGGAGAAATGTTTTTACTTATATTTTAGCTACTGAAAGGGCTGTATAACTCTTTAGATTTCAGGAGAAATATTTAGTAAGCAATCTTTTTTAAGCAAACATTTATTATAGTACTAAAGTGGCCAAAATAAAGCAGTAATAAAATTAAATGACAATAGCAGATAATTTGCACCGGGGCCATTAGACTTTAGAGTAAATTGCAAAAGAACTGATCACAGCCATTTATGAGTACTTTTTAAAAAATCAGTAGAATGTAATTGGAAAATGAAATAATACTTCAGTACCATTCAATTTTGACTAGATTTTCATCAACCTCTGGATATAATATAGTATTGGACCATCGTTTAATTTGTGAGTGTTAAGCTGCATTTAAACTCTATCTAGCACTTTCCAAACTGTATTAAGGGAAAAATGTTCTGGGAATATTAACAGACATGTTGAGGGGAAAAAAAACATGAAATTCATTCCCTGTGCTCCTAAGTTTAACTATCAAATAAATTGAAATAGAATTTTTTATCCCACTGATTTTATCAGTCTTTGAATGTGCTGATGCTCAACCTTACTCACGTGCTGTAGAGTTTGGGAACTGTTGTTCTATTTTTTTAAAAATTTTTTTAAAGATTTTATTTATTTATTTGACAAGAGAGACACAGCAAGAGAGGGAACACAAGCAGGGGGAGTGGGAGAGGGAGAAGCAGGCTTCCCGCTGAGCAGGGAGTCTGATGCGGGGCTCAATCCCAGGAACCTGGAATCATGACCTGAGCCGAAGGCAGACGCTTAACAACTGAGCCACCCAGGCGCCCCTGTTGTTCTATTTTAAAGACCTTGACAGTGTTTCTTTAGAATTGGGAGTAAAAGGAAAGGGCAGAGGATCAGAATCATCTGGAGAATTTTTGCCTAACCACAGAATCTCTCTCCTACCAATATCAAAATCTCCTTCAAAAGAGTCAGGAAGGCCTCAGTTTTGCTGTGCTTGAGTAGATAGATGGGTGGTGGAGGAATTAAGCTCCTGGCATCTCAGATTGAAAAAAATATTGTATTGAGCAAGTATATGCCAGGGATTGTTTCATGTACTTACATGCATTGCTTTATTTCTCAATACAAGCCTGTGAGGTACTATCATTACCCTCAATTTATTTTTAGTTAAGGAAATAAATACAAAGAGGATGATAAATTTCCCCAAGATCACACAACCAGTAAGTGTTGAAACCGGTGCTGGAACCCAAACAGTGTGACTCTAGATTTCATGCTACTATCCCCTAAGGAGATGTTGTTCTGCATGCTAGTTAGGTTTGATAATATAGTTCAGAGCATGGAATTTTAGACTTGGATGGGAAATTGAAGAAAATAATTCAAATCTCTCATTTCATTTTATTTTGTATTTTATTTTTTTAGAGAGGGGTGGTGGGAGGGAAAGCAAGAATCTTAAGCAGGCTCCACGCCCAGCAGGGAGCCCGATGTGGGGCTTGATCTCACAACCCTGAGATCATGACCTGAAACAAAATCAAGAGTCGGATGCTTAACCGACCAAGCCACTCAGGCGCCCCTCAAATCTCTCATTTTAAAATTTTTAAAAATGACCCAATGATGAAAGAACTTACCCAAGGTCACACAACTAGATAGAGGAAGAATCAGGATTAGAGCTCAGACCTCCTCCACAGCTTTTTTTCCAGTGCTCGAATCCCTATACTGGATGAGCTTCTGTGGAACATCCTAGGAATATCATTTAAAATTTTCTTCTATGATTATAAAAAAAATTGCAAAAGAATACAGGAGAAAATCAACAATTTTTGTGTTTATGCATAACTTGATTTTTTTCAAGGTAGTCAATTTCCCCATACCCTATCATAGGTTAGTTTAGTCATTCTGTTGATTTTCCATGCATTTTTTATCATATATTAATTTCACATATATGCTAAGATTTTGTTTCAGCACCCTGTACCTTTCTTAATGATCTGGCCATCATCTTCATGCCAGTACTACACTGCTTTACTTGCTGAAATGTTATGATAACTTTTTATATCTGGTGGGGCAAGTCCTTCTGATTTACTGTTTGTTGTCTAATTTTATTTATTCTCATATATTTTTCCCAAGTGAACTTTAGCATTGTTTTTGCAAAGTTGAATCAAAAAGTTAATTTCACGGGCTCCGGGGTGACTCAGTTGGTTAAGTGTTAGACTCTTGATTTCGGCTCAGGTCATGATCTCAGGGCTGTGAGACTGAGCCAAGCAACGGGCTCTGAGCTGGGCATGGAGCCTGCTTAAGATTCTCTCTCTCTCTCCCTTTGCCCCTCCATCCCAAAAAAGTTAATTTCAGAAGAAATAATTTCTTGTACTATTTATTGCTTTCCAGAAACATGCTGTGTTTCTTTTATTCATGTTTTCTTTGCTATTTCACAGTAAAGTTTATTCTTGTACCTATAAAGTCATGTTTTTCTTCCTAAGATTAGACCTAGGAACTTTGTTTGCTACTATAAATGGAATTGTCCTTCATTATATCTTCTAAATAATTACTGATAGCATACAAGAAAACTGTTGAATTTTATATATTCATTGTGAATCTGGTCATCTTTCTGAGATCTTTTGCAAATCCCCAAGAGTCAGATCTCTTACTTATTTGCAGAAAATGAACTTCCTAGCACATCACAGAGCTGGATAGAGGGAGATACTGTTTAGGAATTCCTGTGCAGTGACTCTGCTTTCTCCCCCAACCCTGAGAAGGATGTGGTCTTGCTAGTGCTAAGTTTATTTCAAGAACCAAGAGAATGTTTATACATATTCTCTTAGATAGAAGCACACAAGAGTGTTGGTGTACTTTCTTTTGAAATGGAAGTATGAGCCTAGTGTAAGAAAGCAGAGACAGAGCAAGAAATTGGGTTCTTTTTCTACTCTTAACAGGTACCCCCCAATAGGAAAAAAAGGAACGTAAGAAAACTATGGAAATATATGCTGCATTTACTCCTGCTCTCAAACTATTTATATGCTTTCTCTTTGTATCCCTGGTTAAATGAGTCAGAAACTTATAGCTTGTGTGTGTGTGTGTGTGTGTGTGTGTGTGTGTGTGTAATGTTCAAATAATGTCTTTTCCCTTTCAATAGTTGTATTTCTTGTTTTACTTCTTTATTGTTCAAAACATCTAGAACAGAGTAGAAAATTTTTGTCTTGTTCTTTTTAAAAAAGATTTTATTTATTTTATAGAGAGAAAAGAGTGATGGAGAGCGTGTGCATGAGTCGGGGAAGGGGCAGAGGGAGAGCATCTTCAAGCCGACTCCTTGTTGAGCGTGGAGCCCAACACAGGGCTCCACACGGGGCTTGATCCCACGACCCATGAGAACATGACCTGAGCCGAAATCAAGAGTCAGCTGCCTGACTGAGCCAGCCAGCCAGGCACCCCTGTATTAAACCATTTTATAATTCTAAAAAGGATGGCTAGATAACTTTTTCTTCATTCTTGTAATTAGAAAAATATTTCCTTCGTAGGTCTATTTGCAAATCTATTTTCATCAACTTATTAGGTTGTGAGCCTCCTTAATTTGCATAAATGCACGTGTTCAGCAACTCAACAATATTTTCTTCTATCACACCTCTGAATTCACATCTCCATGTTTTTCCATCCAAAAACATGCTGTCTCTTAGCACATTCAAATCTTTTACATTTCCCACTAACGCTACAGAATTTTCTTCCTTTAGATTTCCATTTGTTCTGTATTTCCCTGCAGAAATTTGTGAAATAGGATCATTTCTACTCCTTTATGTATTATCTTCTCCTTTAGAACTGTTTTCATTTTCTCTATGCAAAAGAACTTAAGTTTAACCTATATATCACTGATGATTTTCTATACTGTTAATTCTGTTTAAATCTTTCAGTACAGATTTTATTTCCGACTTTATATTTTTAATTTTCTAGCAACTAATCCTTATCTCAGGTAGCTCTATTTCCCCTCAAGTTGTTCTTTCCTTACAACTTCCTATTTCCTTTTCACAGATTGTAAAGCAAATGCTTTATACAATTTTCTTGCTTCCTTTAATGAAACACTTTTCACGGGCATTTTTTTTTTAAAGATATTATTTATTTATTTGACACAGAGAGAGAGAGGCGGAGAGAGAGAGAGAGGTAGAGAGAGAGAGGGAGAAGCAGGCTCCCCACTGAGCAAGGAGCCCGACGTAGGGCTCTGGGATTTTGACCTGAGCTGAAGGTAGCCGCTTAACTGACTGAGCCACCCAGGCGCCCCATTTACGGGCATTTTCTTCCTCTGAGTCTTCAAGGCAATGTTACCTTTCCTTTGTGCTACAATAAGATTTCACTGGCACTTTTTACTTATCCTACAAAAAAAGGGAAAATTCTAGAATTTAATATTTAATGTAAATGGCTGCAAGACTGTTCTTAGGCACACTCTGTCTTATGTTGATAGAATTATTCTCTTCAATTGCTAGGTGGAGACTAATTAGTATTTGCGTTTAGTCTAATTTCCCGTATTCTAGCAAGTATTTATCTAACGAGGCACTAGTAGACTGAGATGTACTCTTCTGTCTATACCTCCTTCTCTGTCACTTTGAACATATCAGAGGACTGGAAAAACAATTTAATTTTCAGTATCCACAAATCTGAAGGTTATTCCTATCTATCTATGTATAATATTATTAGCATGTGAACATTATAGGTCTGGAATACAGTGGACCACAGCTAGTCTATCCCTCTACTTTTTATCATATCTTTTCTGGGAGCTGCAGTCTCAAAATAAATTCAGAGAAATAGAGGGGTATTTATGAGAAGGAAAAAAGACCATGATTGTCTTCAACTGCATCAAAGGTGTAGTGTGGAAAAGGGAACTATTCTGAGGTGTTACAGACACATCTCTCAGAGCCAAGTAGCAGATAATGAGGAAGTGACAAAATGTCTTCATATAGACATGTTCTCATCCAAAAGGTAAAACTGGCCACTCATTCTGATTCTCACCTGAGTAGTGAATTTGGACTGAGAAAATGTTTCTCACAAATTGTGATCATAGTTTGGCTATGAGTAGTTGTCAGTGTTCTTAGAGAGGTTGGGAAGAGAATGAATCTGGGACTATTCGCCTAATTTATAGCCTAACCAAGGCCACAGCATAATGTTTATTATTCATCACATAGGTTATTACTTTAATGAAAAATATATTTTTAAAGTGTAAGAATTAACCTACAGCGACTTTTAGATCATAATCCCTTGACAAATTGGAAACTGCCTACATTTAATTTTATTTATTATATTCATAAATGGCATAAACATTGATAAGTATTAAAAACAGGTCATACATTATCACTCTAAAATGTGTGGGGTTGTTTTCTTCTGATGTTTTTTAAGAAATCTGATCACATCTAACATTTCTGTCTTCAAGTATAGACCCAAGAACCTTTAGCCAATACACTTATCTTAATCATCCATCCACCCAACTAACAATGAGTTCCCATAATGTATCATCAACTTTAAATGGTGTGAGAAATGCAAAGAGAAGTGAAGTGGATTAACCATTGAGGTTATTTTTTGGAAGCGGGGATGCCCATTTATTTGGCTCTCTTATATTGAGTTTTACTTTTTTTACATACCATAAATTTCACTCTTTTTGGTGTACAGTTCTATGACAAATGCATAAAGTTGTGTAACCACCATGACAACCAAAAAAACAGTATTTCTACACCACCCCAAAACTCCTTTATGTTACTGCTCAATTATTTAGTTTTACACATATTGAGTCTGAGGTGTCTGAAAGATACCCTGATGAAAATGTTCAATAAGATGAAAAACTGTGATTTAGGCTTTGGAGAAATCTGTGCTGGAAATAAAAGTTTGGCAATTTTTGCCCATAGACTGCGCTAAAGTTACGGGGAAGAGACTGCCTGAAGCACAAGCAAGGGAGTTTGAGGATGACCTTCAGAAACATCAATATTTACATGGCAAGTGGAAAAAGAGGAAAGCAGTATTATAAAGGGGAAGACAAGATAGAAAAGTACCACAGAAGCTAAAAAGAGAACTTTCTTTTAAAAGGGAGAATGAGGGCGCCTGGGTGGCTCAGTTGGTTAAGCGACTGCCTTCGGCTCAGGTCATGATCCTGGGGTCCTAGGATCGAGTCCCGCATCGGGCTCCCTGCTCAGCGGGGAGTCTGCTTCTCCCTCTGACCCTCTTCCCTCTCGTGCTCTCTCTCATTCTCTCTCTCTCTCTCAAATAAATAAATAAAATCTTTTAAAAAATAAATAAATAAATAAAAGGGAGAATGATCAATTGTTAGTGGCAAAACACTAACAATACCACGTTAACATAAGAACTGACAAGCATTTTGGCAACTAGGAAGTAATCACTAACTTTAATGAGAGCAATTTCACTGGATTGATGGGTGCAAGAGCCTATCAATGCTTAGAGTTAATGGAAAACTGGAACAAAGGAACAATTTTGAATAGTGGTTAATGAAACATACCAACTCAAGGGAGGAAAGGCATGAACATGGTTACAAGTTGAGAAAAGACAACTTGTAAGGATAAAGCAGAAAGAAGTTGCAATTAGGTACAGACAAGGTAAAATGTATTGCATTAAAAGAGATTCATCTCTCTCTGAGGTGAAGACGCTCAACAGTAGAAGCAAGCACAGAGCTCCTTGGTATCTACCCAAATGAGTTGAAAAGTTGTATCCATAGAAGATTCCACAAATATTTATAGAAGCTTTATTCATAATTGTCAAAACTTGGAAGCAACCAACATGTCCTTCAGCAGGTGAATGAATAAACAAATTGTGGCACATCCATACAATGAAATATTATTCAGTGATAAAAAGAAATAATCTATCATGCCACATTAGACATGGAGGAAACTTAAATGCATATTATTAAGTGAAAAAATTCAGTCTGAAAGGGGTACATGCTGTGTAATTCCAACTATAAAACATTCCAGCAAAGGCAAACTGTGGAGATGTTAAAAAGATCAGTGGTTGCCAGGAGTTCAGTGGAGGGTGGAAGAAACGAATAGGTAGAGCACAGGAGATTTTGAGGACAGTGAAACTATTCTATATGATACGGTAATGATGGATACCTGTTGTATCATTATATATTTGTCAAAACCCATAGAATGTACAACACAAAGAGTGAGCCTTGAGATAAGATATGAACTATAGTTAATAATACTGTATCAATATTGGCTCATCAGTTTTACCATATGTACCTAACTAACGCAAAATGTTAATTATAGGGAAACTGTGTGTGAGAGGGGTTATGTAGGAACTCTCTGTAGTTTCTACTCTTCAGTAAATCTCAAATTATCCCTTAAAAAAACAAGAGTAAGCATAGAAATGTAGAATAGAGAAGCAATGAACTTTAATTTTCATTAATTAGGAGGAGTAGGCATGAGTAGGTATCACTGAGAAAATGTTCTATCACATTCTAGATATTACATCCAGAATGATGGGATACGTCCTAACTGAGTTTCTTCCGTGTCCAGGTGGCAGGCGAACAAGTGACTACTGATGTAAGGAAAGTAGTCACTGACTTTTAAAATATAGATACTTATCACTGGCATCTCTATAACTGATAAATTTCTTGAAATTTAATCCATACCTCAATCTACTATTTTATTATAAATCACGAGATTCATATTGAACCATGTTACACATAGTTTTAGTAAATATGACCATTTAAAAAAACTGGAAAAAAATCCATTCTTGAAGAAAAAAGTAAAAAATATATTCACTCAACAGTCTGTTTCTGCCAGAGTTGTAAAACACCATAAAAACAGTCTTTGGATTTATGCACAATTATAGGGATTAGAAAAATAATAAATACATATATTAAGATACCCTAAATTGTCAGGGTCTCAAAGTGTGTTCTGTAGACACCTATAAGTCTACAGACTAACAGGGGATCGATGAAGTCAAAATAATAACACTAAGATAATCATGCTGTTTTTACCATGTTGACATTTTCAATGATGGTACAAAAAGTCACTGTGGGTAAGGCATCTGGCTCCCTAACAGGAAGTACGGCAGTAGCACCAAACCATTAGTAATCACTGTAGTCATCATTGCTATACATTCAGTAAAAAGCGACTTTTACTAAAGAATGTCTTTGATGAAGTAGTAAAAACTATTAATTTTATTAAATCTTGAACACACATCTTTTTAGTATTCAATGGGATGAAATGGGTAGCATGCATTAAGGACCTATGGTATATCATAGCATGATCAATCATACTTTGAGGAAAAACTGAGTTGGGAGCTGAAAAAGCTTCATTTATCACGAAACACCATGTTTACTTGAAAGAACTGACGGGTCACCAGTCTGGCTCAGTCAGTAGAGCATGCAACTCTTTTTTTTTAAATTTACTTATTTTAGAGAGAGAGAAGGAGAGAGCAGGAACAGGAAGGAGAGAGAATCTGAAGCAGACTCTGTGCTGAGGGCGGAGTCCAGTGTAGGGCTCCATCTCAGCACCCTGAGATCACTACCTGAACAGAGATACCAAGACTCAGATGCTTAACAGAATGTGCAACCCAGGCACCACACGCATATGACTCATGATCTCAGGGTTGTAAGTTCAAACCCCACGTTGGGTGCAAAGTTTACTTACTTACTTACTGAAAGAAAGGAAGAGAAAGAAAGGAAGAGAAAGAACGAACAACTGACAATGGATATTCAGGCATTTGTCAATTTTCTCAAAAAAGAACAAAAGGAACCTGTGATTTCAAGAACTCACAGTATTTGTTGCCAGAGATTAAAAAAAAAAGATTTTTTAGTAGAAATTAGAATTTTAGAAAACTTGTATCTGCTACTACTGTGAGCTTGACAGCTTCCCCATACCTAAAAAAATTTTTGATGAGATTGGTGGTGATATTAACAAATGTGATTTTGAAAATATTATATAAAGAAATGTGTCAACATTTGGAAGATCTACATAACCCAGTGAACCAGTATTTTCCAAATGACTAATGCATGATGTTACAAAGTCATGTATGCATAAAAGATCCATTCAAACTGCAAGACAGATTAATGGAATGCAGTGTAAGGAAGGATTAAAATTAGTTGCATATATAACCCATATAAATGAGTTTATATGGTTTCTGATTCCATATTACAACTTTAAGAAACAATCACTTGTTGAATTGTGGTGTAGTGACAAATAAGAATATCCACATTATTTTGAAGATACTTTTAAAATCTTTCTCCCTTTTCCAGCTACCTATCTGTGTGAAGCAAAATTGTTCTCATCTACTTCAACCAAAACATCAAAATACACTGAATGCAAAAGCAGGTATCAGAACCTAGCTGCCTTCTATTAAGCTATATATTAAATACAATTATTAAAATGTAAAACAATGCCATTTTTATTTTTTAAAGTTATTTTTAATAAAAATGTTATTTATGTTAACATGTAACAAGCTTATTAATGTTAGTTTAAGTCTTAATTAATAACTATTTTTAAATTTCTCTGTTTTGTATTTCTACAGTGGTAAATGTTGATAGATAAACCCCACAAAAACAAAAGCTCTTTGGGGTCCTCAATAACTTTTGAGTATAAAGGGTTCCTGAAACTACTAGAAAAGACTATTATCAGAGTGAAAAAATTACCTAAAAATAAAACCATAGTTCCTAATCAATGACTTAGAACATACAGTAAAAGGCTGATTTGATACTTGATATAATATCATGATCAGAGCAAGTCATAAAACATTTTCTTGATATTAACTTACAAAGAGAATTCTGTTTTACTAATTTCAGTTGTGATGTAGTCAATTTTTCTCCTCGCTGGCTTTTATTCTCTTCATCTTGAACTACAAAGTCATCAATAATATAATCATCTCCATCTTCATCATATTCATAATCCTCCTCCTCCTCATCATCATTCTCATCACTGCTTGAGCAGGATTCCTTTTCAGAGTCCTAATTAAATTAAAACATATCCTTCAGTAAATTTTTACCCTTAAATTGTCAGTATGGATATGAAATTAAAAGATTAAATCTGAAACCAAAACAATGATCCATGGAAATTAACATCATATTGTAAGGTTAAAAAAAAGTCTTGTCATGTTAAATGCTGAACTTTTGGAATTAGGAAGAAGATAATATACCTTGGTAAATGATATAAAATGTTTAAAGTGGACATTAAGATTATAAATAGAAGTTAAAAAGAGGAAAGACCATATGAAACAGTCTTTCAATTTTAAAAGAGTGATAAACTGAGGCTCATGATAAAACTATATATTAGACACAACAGTGCAATCAAACATGTTCAAGGATACTTGGTTGAAAAATAAATTCAAGAATTGAGAAGTAGAACAGACTCAACACTTTGATTTTTATAAAAAATAAATACTTTAAGGAAAAATTTTAAAACAGTAACAAAACCAATAAAATATAACACACCTCAAAATCTCTACTACTATTTCGTCTCTGACGAGATCTTTGTTTTGAGAGTTCTTTCAGTTTCTGGAGTTGTTCTCGCTTTCTTGCAGCTACAGTTTTTTCAGGTTTTTTTTGCTCCAGCTCAACTGAAGAACATTCATCTTCAACCACTCTACGTGGACGTTTAACACCTACTTTTCTAACTAGGATATCACTATCATCACTCTCATCACTGTCATACATAACAGAAGAGATCCTTTTTCTCTTCCCTCGCTTGATGTGTTCTTCTTCTAGGTCCTCTTCTATTATTTGTTCAGTGTGTTTGTTGAGATCATCATCCTCTTGACTTGAATGTTTTCCATGATCTGGTAAGTCAACACTTCTATATTTGTTTTTGTTCTTTTCTTCTTCATACGTTGAACTGTTGCCAGTGTTCATGAGATGCTCACAGTTACTACTTTCACTTTCAACTTTAATTAATCTAAGTTCTCTTTCATTTTCTGGCTTTTTATTACTATCAAACCCCTTGTTATCATCAAGCTCTTCATCACTGTCAAGCTCTTCATCACTGTCAAGCTCTTCGTCACTATCAAACTCTTTGCCGCTATCAAACTCTTCACCACTGTCAAGCTCTTCGTCACTATCAAATAACTGTGAGATACTACTTCTTTTAGTCCGCCTCCAATCAACTCGAGATTTCTGCTCATGCTCTTGAGTTTTAGAATTTTTCCTTGTTTCGTGTCTTCTAACATGTACCATTTTCACTTAAGCTTCTACAAAATAAAGTTATTAGGAATATAATAATGATAACCAGATTACAACAATGAATGCATTTATGGTACAAACTATATTTATTTGGTGTTATAAAATGGTTCACAAAGGTAAAAATCACGTAAAATATCTGAGTGAAGATAGTAGAATATTTATTTATAATTTATTGAATATCTATGAAATAATTGTATGAACATTTATTCTGAATTATGCTATATTTTGTGCTGAAAGGGATACATAGAAAAATAATGGTCCTGTTTTCCAGAAGATTATTATCCATGGGTAGAACATACAAACATATATTAAGAAAAATGCAAGGTATTCATTTAGTACAAAATGAGAGATAAAAATAACTGCAATAAAATTATAAAGATGCAGGAAGAACAGTATAGCAAGTGCTCCACTGAAGATTTTATTGAACAGATATGATCTGATAGACTTCTAAAGGACTGGCTATATTTCAACAAAAAGAATGACAGAAAAAAGGATTTCAGGCAGGTAAAAATGGTAAGGTCAAAACTTTGGCACTGAGAGAGAACATGGTATGTTAAATAAGTGTGACCAAAAAAGGTGTGAAGAAAGGCTTTATGCTGGAAAAAAAGAGACAAGTATAGAAACATAGGGTGGGATTACCAGAATCATTCATCCTTAGGCCAAGGATTCTGAACAGAGAAATGATATGAATTATAACATAAAGGATCAATCAATTTATATGAAGAAAGTTATAAAGTAGTAGCTGACAAAAGATAGCATTGCAAAATTAAGAGATCACCTATCCACTAAGATTGTAGCTTCTATATACTTTAGTAAAATGGCAGTGGCTTTAAACCACTCAAAGTTAAAGATATAATCCAACAGAAAACTTACTAACAATCCAAAGGTGGGTGAAAAAATAGTTTCATGGTGAAGCAGAGCATGATATTGGGAAGGAAAACAAATACTGTAAGTTTCTGATTCAGAAAAGGCTGACCACCATTAAAATTATCACAAGTACATAATAAAGGAACAATTAGAGACAAGTAAGATAACTAGAAGAACAGTAACATGTATATACTTCTGTAGTTGCTAAGGAATTAGACATATGATCACAATGTAATGAGACTGACCTCATAATATATGTATAAGAACTTATATATTCTATTGAGTGCTATCTCCTTCAAAAGAAATCACCTTATGAGGCTAATTATTCCAATATTTGCACCATGGCACAGAATATTCTTGGAGGTTTTCTATAAAACATAGTATCAAACATTACATAAAAATATGAAAATAACCCCACTCCATTTTTTTTAATCCCAAAAAGTGGCTTAAATACCTATTTTATTGACTTGTCTTAGTTTAGGGACTGTTAGCAGCTTCCAGAAATTAAATCCAATTTCAAAAGATGAATATTAATTACCATTAGATATTTTTTAAATGTGCTGTAACTTTGAAGGTAATAAAAAAATAGAATGCCAAAATTTTTTGAGCAATGGTAGTATCAATGAATCAAGTTTATAGCTTTCCAAGATGATTCCTTTTTTGGGTGGGTGGGAGTGGGGGAAATACCACTCATTTGATTGTACAAATTCTGTTATGTTTAAAAGCAATGTGACAGTTTCTACAATGGTAACACCTCACATAAAATCAGAATAATGGCTGCTAAGATTATATACCAGAAATTTTCTTTATAGTGTAGGCTGAAGAGTGACCTTATGACAGTAACTGCTAGGAGATACACTGAGCATTATAACAGCAATATAACAAATCCTAGTCAACAGACAAAATATTCTGTTACTTGAAATTACACTTTGGTTGCATATTACAGAAGGCTTATAATAAAATCAGCAAAAATGAGAATTGTGGTCAAAATTCCTTTAAAAAAATCTCTATATTACTCTTTAAAGTATGTTTTTTCATATATCATACTGCTTCACAGTAGGTCCACCCAGTTTCTTCCCTAGGTTTTGAACAGATTACTGTTTTTTTTTTTAATTAAGCACAGATAAATTAGGCAGCTTATATTGTGAAGCCATATATTACAAATAAGTATTTTTTGAGCACATACAGTTAAATTTGCACAAACTGTGCATGTGCATTACACTACTAATGTCTTTTAATAAGTCTGTCTGAATTAGGAGAAATAATGAAAAAACATTTATGAAAACAAATGACAAATATGGCTTCAGTAGATTCACTAAAGCAAGTGTGAACATTAGGAACATTAAATGAAAGATGATTTTATTAGTACTCAAAAGCAGTTTCATGTACACTGGATGACTATCTCACAAAAGACAGTTATTTATCATATCAATAGGTGACTCCTATGACAATGGTAGAACAGGTAAGAACGTGACACTATAAAAATACCTATCACTACACACGGTTAGGCTATTAAAAAATCCTATATGTATAGGAATTTTTTAGTGCATTTTCATATCTGTTTTTAAATTCTGACAATTATCCTAGAAGGAAGATACTGTCTCCCTTCATTTACAAATATCAAAGCCAAGGACATAGAGTTTAAGTGACTTACCGATGATCACACAGCTTGTTAGTGACAGAGCAGGGATGAAAAACCAGGTCTCCTGATTCCCCGTCCAGTCCTACACAATGACTGCTGCCAATATTCTATTTATACAAGGTAGTAAAAATCATGCCTTTAAAAAGTCATTATTTTATCTCTCATTCATGCTAAATTTTAGTTTCATAAAATAATCATCAAAATAGTTTAGAGTTTACAAACATGCTTTTAAAAAAATTATGTAACAGAATTTTAGTGCACATGAGTTAGGCCAGACACTTCTGGAAATCGTCCATCCAATAGGCAAGAAAACAATGTGCAAAAGAAATGAAAATTTGAAACTTCCCTCTACCATCTTATTGATGACACTGATTATAAAATTTAAGGATTCCCCACTGAGTCCAAAAGTAAAAATTTCAAAAAAGGCAGTCTCTGATGAGAGAAAAAAATTTTATTTGGGAAAACAGCAGTACTGGATATTTGAAGAAGCAAATTTTATTTAAACAAATCAAGTTTCATTTGTCCAACTGCCAAATTTCCAGTTCTCTCTTCATATTTCAAAACTGCTATTTTATCAATGACGTCAAAAATTCTGTCATTGGAAAAGAAGATAATTTAAATATGGTAGGCTCCTCTTTTAAAATTGTGAATATTTTTCCTATGTTAGCTGGGGAGGGAAGAATGATGACAGAGGGAAAAGGTGAGTGAACTGAACCTGAGGAGAGAAATGAGAAGGTGAAGCTAGGTTGATGAATAAGCCATCTCTTGGTCTTTCGAATTCACTCAAAAAAAGAATCCATGCAATGGATATAATTTCTTTATATGCTGAGTATATACTCAATTTCTTGAAATGAGAATTTAATCAAGCTTCTTTAATGAAGCCTTACCTTTAGGCAAAGAGAAAAACAGAAAGACTCCAAACAGAAAGCATTAAATAAATGAAGATCAATACTATCACATCTTTGTGCTTCATAGTTAATATCACATAAAAGGCACATACATAGCTATGCTCTCTGCCAAAGAAAGTAAGTTAAAGGTAAGAATCCGTATTGCTCTCTCACCCACACTAACTCTACAACTAAAAGGTACTTTGATGATGTTACCTGAATTTCTCATCAGAAGAAATATCCTTTAGTCTAGACTTTGAGATTAACTCATCCTAAAGAAAAGATTCATTCTAGGAATCACTTGCCCTGTCAGGTGACAGTTTACATTTTTAAGGTTTGAAGGGCAGCCATTACTTGAAATTCCACCAGAAGGGGTGCATTCCTATTTGTAAAACAACACCCCTCCCTGATGTTTCCTTTTATCGGACAGTTTGGAGAAGACACCTTAACTGATCAAAGAAATGGTTACTGAATGTACACACTATGCCAGCACATGCTCAGAGCTGTGGCGTTACCAGAAGAAATCAACAACGCGGTCTCTGCTCCCAAGGAGCTCACAATCTGATGAAATTACTAGGGACACCAAAACAAGCCGGCATAATACATGATTTAAGGGCTACAGTGTATGATTCAGATTTAAGCTCTTTTCACATAGCTGTGAATAAATTTATCACAGTTCTTCCACTGCTGGAAAACAGGGCAGCACAACATGACAGGAATAGGAAATGGGAAGGTAACATATAAAGAGAGAAAAGCCAATTTGCCCCACTTAGAATCACGAACCAACGCTCCACAATTTCGCAGAGTGCATCCTGCCAGCTTAGCATCCGGGACAACTACAGTATTCATTAAAATCTTTTAACACTGAAGGTGGTTCTCTAAATCCAGCAGGGTTGAGTGGCAGAGGCAAGATCCTCTCGGGAATTAACACCAGAGTCATTTTCCTGATTACAAACCTGGCTCTTTGGCGGAACGCAGGCACCAAGGGCAGCACGCCCGCAGTCCGCTACTCTGCCTCCGGGAGAGAGGGGCACCGTAGCTAGGAAACCGGACCCTTAGAGCTTCACGATGACGTGCGAGGGACGACACAAACCCCCAGGCCCCAGAAGAGCTCCCCACCCAGACAACCAACAAGGGTCTGGAAAGGCCAGAAACCCGCGAAATCATCACTCGAGCTTCCCCCAAAAGTCCTGCCCACTTCCCCGCCGCGCAGGAAACTGGCACCCCGCCCACTGCAGCTCGGCCCAGGCGGCCGGCGAGTGGAGAACGACGTTGAGGGGTGTCGTCCCGTCCATCCCGAGAGTGCCCGCGGGAATTTTTTTTCCCCGCCTGCCGGGAGGCGCGGCTTCCCCTGCTCGGTTAATAAACCATTAGCAGCCTGAGCGAGAGCGAGTCCCCGCCCCGAGCTGCCCCCGCACCTCCCCACGCCCTCACCTTTCAAAGCTCCACCGCCTTTGCCTCCGCCCCAGGTACCCCCTCCAGACTGGCGACGCTCCTCCTCCTTCCGGGGACCAGGGGAAGTCCCGCCTCTGGGAGGAGCAAGGGGCGGGGTCGGCAGCGGGAGGGGCATCTTCCGGGAGCGTGTGCCGGGGGAGGAGCGGTCGCCGCGCGTTAGTCAGGGAGCGGTGCGGGTCCTGGTTCCAATTGAGGTGGGGAGAGGGGCCCGGTGGGCTGTGAGGGGCCGGGAGGACTGTCCAGGCTAAGCCCCGCGTGGGGAAGTGTGGCTTGCGGTGGAAGGGGTTGGCTTCTGGGGAAGAAATCAAACCTAACCGTTCCCTTGGGGAAGGGGGCTAGTCCCCGACTCCCTGGTTCTTCCGCTCTCTGCAGTAACTTTGGGGTGTGGCAGGGGCTAGTGACCGGCGTTTACTCCGGATCAGGGAGTGAAGGAGGTTTGTGATCACGATGGGGTTATAGTCTTTAACGCGGCCACTGGGGGAATAAAACAAATGTTTGTAATCCGGATTATCCGCGGTGGCTTGGGGCCTCCTCTACTGCCCATCTAAGTTAAAGGCCTGTTCCCTCAAACTTCCTCCCCTATCATCTTCCTCTGCCATCTCTTTGCCGGCCAAGCACATCCGGAGACGGGGTCAGGGCCACCAGGTTCCTGGTAAGGTTGAAAGACTGAGCGTGTAGGGCTGTTAAAGTGAGTCTGTGAAAGAAGGAAGGATTTTGTAGATTGCTTCAGAGGGAGTGTGGGGTGAGGCCCTGAGTCCCAGAGCCTCAGCATGTCAGGGAAACGGAAGCGGGTGGTGTTAACTATTAAAGATAAGCTTGATATAATAAAAAAACTTGAAGATGGAGGTTCTTCCAAACAATTGGCAGTGATTTATGGAATTGGTGAGACAACAGTTCGGGATATAAGAAAAAATAAGGAAAAGATTATAACTTATGCAAGCAGTTCTGATTCCACAAGTCTTCTGGCCAAGAGGAAATCTATGAAACCATCCATGTATGAGGAACTGGACAAAGCAATGCTAGAATGGTTCAACCAGCAAAGGGCAAAAGGGAATCCCATATCTGGACCGATTTGTGCAAAAAGGGCAGAGTTCTTCTTTTATGCTTTGGGAATGGATGGTGATTTTAACCCCTCCGCTGGTTGGTTAACTCGTTTTAAGCAGCGGCACAGCATTAGAGAGATTAACATTAGAAATGAAAGATTAAATGGAGATGAGACTGCTGTGGAAGATTTTTGTAACAACTTTCGAGACTTTATTGAACGAGAGAATTTACAGCCTGAGCAGATATACAATGCAGATGAAACTGGACTCTTTTGGAAATGCCTACCATCCAGGACTTCTGTGATCAAAGGTAAATGCACTGTCTCAGGGCACAAGTCAATTGAAGAAAGAGTCACTATCATGTGTTGTGCCAATGCAACAGGTTTACACAAACTGAAACTTTGTGTTGTGGGGAAAGCAAAGAAACCTCGCTCCTTCAAGTCAACTGACACCTCAAACCTGCCAGTCTCTTATTTCAGCCAAAAAGGTGCATGGATGGATCTTTCCATTTTCCGACAGTGGTTTGATAAGATCTTTGTGCCACAGGTTCGAGAATACTTAAGATCTAAAGGCCTGCAGGAGAAGGCTGTGCTCTTGTTGGATAATTCACCAACACATCCAAATGAAAATGTCCTCAGGTCAGATGATGGCCAAATATTTGCTAAATATTTACCACCTAATGTGGCTTCATTGATCCAGCCCTCCGATCAGGGAGTCATAGCGACAATGAAGAGAAATTATCGTGCAGGTCTTCTTCAGAACAACTTGGAAGAAGGTAATGACCTGAAATCATTCTGGAAGAAGCTAACTCTGCTAGATGCACTTTATGAAATAGCAATGGCATGGAATTTAGTAAAGCCGGTTACCATTAGCAGAGCATGGAAGAAGATTCTTCCTACCATAGAGGAGAAAGAAGGCTTGGACTTTGATGAAGAAGATGTTTCTGTGGCTACTGTGGCCACCATTTTACAACATACCAAAGGACTGGAAAATGTGACTACTGAGAACATCGAAAAATGGCTTGAAGTGGACAGTACTGAACCAGGCTATGAAGTGTTAACTGACAGCGAAATCATCAGAAGAGCACAAGGCCAGACAGACGAATCTAGTGAAAACGAGGAGGAGGAAATAGAACTGATTCCAGAGAAACATATTAATCATGCAGCTGCTCTCCAATGGACTGAAAATTTATTGGATTATCTAGAACAACAAGGTGATATGATTCTGCCTGATAAACTCGTGATACGTAAACTTCGAGCCACCATCAGAAATAAACAGAAGATGACAACCTCAAGTCAATAATGGCATGTCATTGTTAACCATTGTTTTGGTAATTGTGTTTGTAACTCTTAACCTCTGCAGTGTGATTTAATTTTCTTTGCGTTCTTAATTCTCAGTCACAGCCCTATGAAATGCAGATACAAAAATGTATCTGAAGTGATTCGAGGATTGTATGTTTTGCATCATCTCTGTGTCTTTATTTGTGCAGATAATTGGAAGCTGGTTCTGTATAGATATAAATTACATATACACAGGTATTCACTTTTGTAGATCTGCAATTACCCCTTCTATTACAGTGGCATTCCCTAAACTTTCTAAAAAAAAATTACAGATAACAGTGAACAGATGGAGCATTTTCCTGAAATCTGTTGTTTGGTTTATGAGGGCTGCCACAGTAATCTTTTCTTGTGTTAACATCTTAAATGTTATGTTTTGTGTGTCTGTATACACTGACAGAATGAGAAATATCTATATTTTAGATTTCAGGGTGATATGCAGTAATTAAAAGTGAAGTCCAATAATGAGGAAACTGATCAATGAATTATAAAAATAACTTAGAAATCATACTTTTGTTCTCTTACATTTGTTTATGTGGCAAGAGGGGGAGATTTTTCTGGAAGTAAATATATAGGAAGTGATTACTAAATTAGTAACAAAACTATTTGAAAGCTGATATATAAATGGGCTATTCTGATGTATTAATTTGTAGAAAACTGCGAGTTGAAAATTTGGGGAACTTTAGGTTATTTATACAAGGGGAATAAATAAGCTTGTTTTAATTGGGTCTTATGAATTGGGTAATTATTTATTCGTAATTATAGTACAGGTTTTGTAATGTTACACGTGGTAATACGAACTCCTACCTTATATGTGGGGAAGAATCTTGGGAATTTAAAGTTATGGTTTTTTTACTGTGTACTTGGAAATGTCTATAGTTTGAAAAAGTTTATCATACCTTCCCCTTTTATTTGATACGAAAAGAAAAAGAAATGAGAAGAATAAAGTTATTATTATTTTTAACAAGCCATAGGTTGTGACCTGTTTTATGAAGAAAGCAGAAATAATTATGGAAAGTGTCAGATTCTAAGGACTTTCATTTACTCTTTTAACACTTGTAAAAAGGTATTCTTTCTTCTAGAATCCATTTAAGTCAGATTTTTGATAAATTTGCTTAGTAAATTTAATATGTTTATTCAGGACATTGAAAAGACTGTGAATATTGATTTAATTTATAATTTAAAAGCAATGTGGGTCTCCATATTTCATGTTTTGGCCCTTTAAAAAATGTTCTCTATCAGTCATTTTTTAAAAGTTTTAACTGTTTCATTGAAATATTTTGCATTTTATATTTATAGTGCCTTTCTTAGAATTCTAAGACTTCAAGGAGACTTTTAGCTTCCCTAATTTCTGTTATCTTAATGATGTATGTCCGGAGTTTTTAAAAAAGACTTCTGTGATGAGAACTGTTTAAAAATTATTGCATGAATTGCCTCAGTGCACAGAGGAAAAAGCATCAGAAATTAACATACATATTGAATCAGATAATTATACATCCCGCTATAAATTCAATTGTATATAAAAGAATTTTTCATTTTTCTAATATGAAAATGTATAAAAGCTTCTTGGAATTTCTGTCTGGATTTGCTCAATTTTTAAAAATCTTGTCAGTGAAATTCAGCTGTATCGTTGCCACCTAGTGGTAAAATTAACATTGCTGTTAAGCTGTGTGATTTCAAATATTGGTATCAAGTAAAAGGTTCACTATTTTGTGGCCTTGAGTGTGAATCTTATGACTCTTTCTTTAGCCTGTGAGAGACTGCTCTTGTTTTTTAGATTTATAGCTATTTTCTCTTTTCTAAAAGCTGCCAACACTGGTAGGCTATAGTTCTGTTTTGGACCTTTTTATCCTTAAGCGTAAGTATAAAAGCTGCCAATTACTGAATACCATGTTATGTTCTAAACAATTTACTTATATAATCCTCAAATTATGGTGGAAATACTGAGGCTCAATTGCTGAAGATCCCTTGGGTACAGGTAAGAATTTAAGCCCAGATATTTGATGCCAAAAGCCTATGCTTGTATTATCCAACCTAGGCTAACCTCTTAACCTTTTCCAGTCTTCAAAATATATTTCCTGCCCCCAGCCCCACTCCACCCACCCTTCACGGATGTCTGACTTTACTTCTCTGTACACTTGTGGCGGCAACTGCCCTTTCCTCTACTCTTATGAAATTAGTCTTCCTCTTTCTTTACCCTGTAGTTCATTTCCGTTTATCCCCAACCTAATAGCATTTGAAACTCGAATCATCTGTCTTTTGATTTCTGGTCAGCCATGCTCAGTGAGGATCCTTTCTCACTTAAACAATTTAAAACCCACCATTGGGAAAATAAACAGTTCCCGCAAACATTCCTCTTTAGTTTATGAGACAGTCTCAAAGAGATGCGAGGAATTGGCGCAGTATTGTACCAACATGAAAGTCTTGCTAGACCAAAGATACTGAAAACTGCTACTATCAAAACCACATGAGTATGTATACACTCAGATCCATATAGATCAAAGGGGGAAAAATGAGATGATAATGGGAAGAGAAGGAAGGATAGGTTCAAATACAAGAAGAGTTGGTTAGAAAAGAAAAAAGGAACATGTGGGCTGCAGTGAGGTTAATTTTGTAATGTGTGTTTCACCATCATAGTCCCAGGCTTACTAATATGTGCTGCTCATTCATAGATGGTCCCAGAAATCTCTGCTTTTCTTCTTTCTTACAGAATGTTTAAAAGTCAGTGCCAAGTTAAATGCATTTGATCAGTAGTTGGGAATGGTTAGTGGATGATGACAGAAACTATTTGGGTACTATATCTGCCCCAAAGTCATAAATCCTTAGTTCCTGATTTCTAGTCCCTAACGTCCCACCAGAGGCTGTTTGGCTTTCAATTTCTCTATTAAGAAATTAGCCACAGGGGTACCTGGGTGGCTCAGTCGATTGAGCGTCTGCCTTCTCCTGGGGTTGTGATCCCAGGGTCCTGGGAAGGAGCCCTTCATCGGGCTCCCTGCTCAGTGGAGAGCTTGCTTCTCTCTCTGCCCCTCTCCCCTGCTCATGCTCTTTGTTGCTCTCATTCTCTCTCTCAATAAAATCTTATAAAAAAAATAGAAATTAGCCATAGACTTAGTTTTCTCACCAGTCTTGCCAGGTTTTCCCATTGATGAGCCTCAATAAAACAACAGCTCTCAGAAAACCCATCTGTACATTACGATGTTTCTTTAAACCCATACTCCCAGTAGCCAAGAATTCTGTGAGAGTAGGTTTATGGGCGGAAATTAGGAACTTACTTTTTATGAGAGATTTGGACTTTTTGGGGGTGGATGGTGAGGGAAGTGGAACTTTTTGCCAGGTATAAATTTAGTGAATCAAAAATTGGTTGGTACTTACTATATGCATAAGACTACTGGGGGTGGTGTGTTTAGGAAAATAAAAAGAGTGGTTCTTGTCCTTAAGGATCTTGAAATTAAGGTGGAAAAATGACATTTGAAAAAAAAAAAACCCATCTGTTCAATTGTAAACTCAAGTAATACAGCCAACATGATGTGATAAGGACTATGTGAAGAAACCATCATGATTTATTTTGCTTATTCATTCCTTCGCGGGCTTGTACTTTGTATACTGTTTACATTTTAAGCTTTTCTTCGTTCTTGTTTTTCACTGATCCTGAGTGACTTCATCCATTTCCATTACTTGCATGCTTAGGACCCCGAATCTACCTCCAGTTGCTGTCTTCAGAAGTCCAAATTTGTATCTTCAATTGAGAAGCAGGATTTAAGTTTGGAAGGGAAATTAAAATTGTTGCTTTTCTTCCCGTCTGTAGTAGACTCTCCATTAAGCATTCTGATGTCAGAGCTACCTAGATGGGCTAAGGACTTGAAATAATTTTTTAACTGAATGCCAAATTAAGCTTATCTTCCTTGGTCTAAGATAACAAAACATAATTATCTATTTTCTTATCTCTGTCCTCTTTCTTAGTTAGCCTTTTCTGATGTACACACATGCCTTTGCCTCTGACCATTCCTTCACACAGGCAGCCATAGTGCTTTCTGGTTTTGGTATCCTTGTTGCTACTCAAGTATTAAAATTTAGTTTGTCATGTTCCAACCCCTAATCTTAAATGACCATCATTTATACTCTTCAACCATATGCCTTAAAGTGTACTCTGTTTTCTGCAGTTTGGGCAGTGGCAGCTTCCCATAGTAACTAGGCTTATGCAATTAGAAGCGGGGTACGAAAGAATGCCCAAAGGGTACTGGTCACTGGGGACAACTAATAATGTGAAAACTAGTGTCTGTAAGACCTTGGAGCCTGTAAGACTTGTAATATATTGTGAAGTGATTTTTGCGATCTGTGTCTCTTAATACTGGATTAGGAGATCAACGCTCAATGCAGAGTAGTAGACATTCAACAAATGTGTACTCAGCAAACACTAATTGTATACTTTCTCTGTGTAAGACATGTGTTAGGCAATGTATGGGATACATGGATAAGACTACCCGCTTCAAGAGATTTATATTAGAGACATGTAGAAAAAGAGAATTAAGTGTTACAGTGCTGATGGAATACAAAGAAAACACTCATTAAATCTGATATGAGTGACAAAGCAGTGTAATCTGATAGGAGTAGAGTCATAACAATTGAGTTGGTCTTGAAAAGCAACTGAATTTTTCGTTTCAGTTTTATTTGTCTTCAGTCATTGCCAAATGTCCTCCAGGGGGCCAAGTCATCCCTACTTGGGAACCACTGCTGTAGAGCTACAGGATTACAGGTACTTGGTTTGCTTTCCAAGTTACTGAAGGTAATATTTATAAAATGTTTCTACCACTATCCCAAATTACACAGCTTCTGATATTTATTTCCCTGATGCCCGCTTCCTGATCACTGATTTAATGCCACACACTTGAGATTTTTGCCACAGTGGCACCGCACTTCAAGGTACCCATTTCTCTATTGATCTGGGTGACTCTAGCTAATGAAACACACCTCAGAATTTTAGAGATTTACAATAAATGTTTTTCTCTCAGCAGTTTTGTGATGATAAAGGACTTAGTTGGAGCATGACTCTTTAAGTAGAGATTCATGGACCTAGGCTCCTTCCGTCCTGTGACTTTGCGTTTGCTAGACTCTTAAAATCTTCTGCATCTAGTTAGCAGATGGAAAAAGAGAGAGAATGAAGAATATACCCTGCTTCTTAGAAACTTCCTTTTCTCAGAAGTGATATACAATTTTTCAGTTCACATCCTAATGATAAGAACTAATCACCTGGCCCTACCTTCATACAGGCAACGCTTGGGAGTGACTCCCTAGCCAGGCAGCTGCTTCCTAGTGACAACTTTATACTCTGGAAGGGGAAGGCACATGTTAGTGGAAAATTAGCCCTTTCTGAAACAAAAACAGTGGCAATTATTCTTATAAAATCATCTAAGGAGGTTTAACAAAGAATATCAGTGCATGAGTCCTACTCTAGGATCTGATTTAGTCTACGGTAGTTATAGTGGGTTCTTGTTTTTTGTGTTTTGTGTTTTGTTTTCAAGTTTCCACATATCTCTCAATATGCAACCAAGGTTGAGAACCACAAGATTATGAATTTGCAAGGTGAGCAGAGTAGAAGATGTGGAGACAAGAGACTAACAGGCTTCTCTGACGGACCATGAGGTCAAGACTATGTATAGCGGCAGAGTAGTAAAGAAGCTAAATAAGAAAGCAAATTAGCATGTCTATGCATCTGTGTATCTTTGTAGGGGTAACTATGATATCAGAGGAGACACCATGGAACTTGGAAGCAGAAGACCAGTATTTAAGTCCTAGTTTTACCATTTTTCAGTTCCAGAATTCCTAATTGGTTCTTTTTCATAAGTGCCTATCCTTTCATGTGTAAAAAAATCTTATTATTTAAGTGTATTAATTTTACTTATTTGAAAGTTACAGTTTGAATTCTCCTCAATCTCTGACCTTTCTCTAACATTTACTGAGTTTGTAGTCTTTCATGGAGTTGGTACTATGCCAATACTTGGACATTGTTAATTGTGCCTTCCTCATGGAGTTGAGATTACCTGAAAGGCTATGGTTTCTGCTTATACAGCACATATTGTGGGAGGTATAGAAACATGCTAAAGTTTGGTCAGAGCCATTGATAGTGAGAATAGGAAGTGGACATTATAACCTGCCAGATGGGGAACTTGGGAGTTTGTTTTCTGAGTTTGGATTCTCCCCATTCCTTCTGACTTTACCAGCTACCAGGGGCATTGTTCTATTAATTACCCCAAGCTCCTTCTTGAACACAGTCATAATTTTCTGTTGTGCCTAGCCTGGAAAGTGGCAGTTATGTGCCTGGATCCTTACATTAGGCCTCTTGTTGGTTTTATCTGGACTTATGCTTCCCGCTTTCACCACTTTATTATGTGGAATACAATTTTCTTCTACATGATTTATGGCTCTCCAAAAGTTTGTCTTCTTGTTTTTAGGATGGCTATACTTGCTTCTTTTAAAGTTTTATGTTTTTTTTCTTATAATGTATGTGATTGATATAAGATGAGAATAAAGCATCTAATGTCTCCATTTATCCTGATATCAGAAATCCTAGCAGTGTGATCTTGGGTGAATCTCTAAGTTTCTCTGAGTCTCATCTCTAAAATGGGGATAATAATACAGATTGTTAAGAGGAATAAATAAAATAATGTACAATACTTTGTGAATGAATGCTAGTTTTTATATTATTAATAGGAAGGATTAAAGAACCGGAGTCATCAAAGATGAAGAGAAGAGTGGGAGAGTATGATAATTGGAACAGTAGGAGTTTGTGGTTGAAGAGAGGGATAATAGAGGTAAAGATTTGCAACTTTAGGTATTCACAGTGTGTTGAGGCAATGTATACAGTCACGCTCTGGCATTTCTTTTTCAATGTACTACACTGCTTTCTTTTATTGTATGATATGGGGACTAACCCTTTATCATTTATTCATTTGTTCATTTATTAATTCTCAAATATTTATCTACCTATGAATATTTACCTCCTTCATAACCAAAAAAATTAAATAATCATCCCCTAATTTCTTCTTGCAGATTTGTGTAATCCTGAACTTGGAATTAAATTCTTATGTATTTTGTATGTTAGAAAAAGACTTGTATTTTAGGTTGCTATACTGCTTCGTTGATCAATGAGAGATGATGAAGAGAGAGGCTCAGCAAGATTGATGATTTTTGATGAGTAGCATTCAAATTGGTTTTAAAAACCAGAATTATTTTGAGGTTATCTTTTAGAAATGCATGTAGTATATAACATTTATTCATTGATTTATATAAATACATGGTACAAATACTCTTGTTGACACACAGTTAAGATATTTATGTATAATACATATTTTATATTACCCAGGGATGATTTGATGGCTTTTTAAAAAATGATTTTATTTATTTATTTGACAGAGAGAGACACAGCAAGAGAGGGAACACAAACAGGGGGAGTGGGAGAGGGAGAAGCAGGCTTCCCGCGGAGCAGGGAGCCTGATGAGAGGCTCGATCCCAGGACCCTGGGATCATGACCCGAGCCGAAGGCAGACGCTTAACAACTGAGCCACCCAGGTTCCCTGATTTGATGGCTTTAAAACAGAAATCAAATGCAAATAAAAGTAGTTAAAGAAAAATGTTCATAATGATTATATTCTAAAAGTATTAAAATATCCAATATAGGAGTTTTATTTTAACTGAGTTTTCATAAAATCTCTCTCAATGTAATGGATGTTTTCTTGAATTGCAAAGATGCCTGGTCTTTAATAAGTTCTTTTAAAATTTTTACAGATAGATACATTAACATCAATCATATACTCTCTACCTTGACAGAGTTGCCTTCTAATCAAGCTATTGTCATCATTCTTGCTTAAAAAGCTAGAATATGTGAATTTAGCCTAATTAGGTTATAACTAAGTTAAACCTGACTTGGGTTGACAGAATGCCCTGCAGGTATTCTAAAAACAAAATTAATTTTCAAGGATTCAACATATTTCTTGTTAGGTCATGTACAAAGTTACATAGCATTTTTAAAAGCATGATACACAAAAGCTTCAAAATAAAAGTAGACATTCATGACATTTATTTTCTGTTTATCAGATTATTAATAGCATTTAATGGCATTTAAAAAAATGAACTAATGGAAAAAAATCCAAGCGTGAATGACTGATAAATTCTATCATCTAATGAAATAAATTTATTAAAGATGACTGTGGACTTTTGTCCACATCTGTTCAACACAAAATGTGTAGGATGGAGAAGAATGTGGTTTGTGGGAGCCAATGTAGAAAAGGCTATGAATAGTTTAATATCAACCAGTAATTAATGAAGTGTACATTAGCAACATAATAGTGAATATTTACAGAAAACTTACATATGCCAGGAATTGCTCTAAGTTCTAGGAATTTAGCAAGAGACAGCTATGTATTGCTCTTAACCCATGGTTACAACAAATTATTTTATTTCCCTATAGATCAACTAACAGCAAGGAAGTAGTTTGTAGCTCAATAAAAGGCTTAACTTGGTGTTAGAATTGTCTCCAGATAAAATGAAGTCCCCCAGAAGTATAGTATTTTCTATCATTAGTAGAGCTAAAATTTTGATTGACTGCCAGATCACTAAGCTGTTAGCGAAATGATTCGGTCACTATACTGGTTGTGGGATGAGATGCCTTTTTCAATCCTGAGGTTCCATGATTCACTCACATTGAAGGGTTGTAGGGAGAGCACTGATCAAATTACCAAACAGGAATAAAAATACTTTCAGAAGCTTTTGTTTACACATTCAGTGAATATTTTACTCAGTGCTTACTACATACCAGACACCGTCTTTAACCCTTAGGTATCTAGCTTTTGCAATAAATATAATGAGTTTTGGAATATGTCTTTTCTTTGACTTCTCTAGTTTCAAAGAACCACATTTTTCCATCAAAATATACCCAATTATAGAATCTAAAAAAAAATTAAGGGGAATCCAGAAAGAATTAGACAACAAACATAACGAGACAGATAATATGCTTCTCTTTCAATAACATTTTTTATTGAACTTCACGGGGATTTGTGGTTGTTTCTGGCACTTAGGACAACAGATTGACCTTTTCCTCTCTTAGCTATTTAAAATTACTAACTATGCTACAGTAACAATAATGGTATCATTCACCTTGCATTTACCATGTGCAAACCACCCTTCCAGATGATTTACATGGATACAACTTATTCTTCACAACAATATTGTGATATCATGCAGGTAGTATATGTCATAGTATCTCTTTTACTGAAGAGGAAACAGGCATAGAGAGGCTTACTAACTTACCTAAGGTTAAGCAGGTAGTAAGAGATGATATAAAAAAGCTGTGTATTGTGCTTATTTTCTATTTGGAGTTATAAACTATGTACCATATAACCTTTGTAGATAAGAGAATCTGTATGCCTGGCCCACTTAATTCTCATTTGTTATTGTTTGGCAATTTTAATATATGAGAAAAGGAAAGTGGTTATAGTAACATAGAGGAAGTTATAGTGGAAGTTCATAAATGTTTCAACAACACTAACCTGGCTGCTCTTTCTGACTTTCCTTCATAGACTCCTCTTCCTCTTCTTACTGAAATTGAAGGTATATCTTAGCATTCTGTGTAGCTCCTCTACCCTGCTCTTCTCCTGTACCACATAATCCCTGAATAGTCTTGTCCCAGATATGGTTTCTATCACTAGTCTGAAGTTTTACAAATCTCAACTCTACATTTCCAAGTAAGGCCATTTTCCTTTGTTCCATCTAGATCAGTATATCCAACAATTTAGGCAAATCGAGGTTTTGAATTGTATTTTAAACTGTAAACATTTTCTTTTTATCTTTAAAGTTAATTTTTACAACTAGGGATGACATTTAGCTATTTCTCTAATTTTAAGAAAATCTACATAATCTTTAATTTGAGCTATCTCAATGAGATCATAATAAACTAATTATTACTAAGATAAAATTAACCCCCATGTCAACATAGATTGCAATTAATGTGTATAACAGTTTTCTACAATAAGTTTTCTAACAAATGTAATTCCCTAAAATATATTTTTAAGCTCAGTTTTACAAAGCAATGTTTGGATTTATAATCAAACATTCAGCATTTTTTTTTGCCATTTTTAAGAAACAGATCTAGAGGCCAAATAAGCATTGATTAGTATTTTATGATAATTCATGTAAATAGTTACCAAACCTCTCTTTTATCTAATTAACAACATGTAATGGTTTTTTGTGAGACTCATATTCTTTTTTTTTTTTTGAGATTTTATTTATTTATTTGACAGAGAGAGAGATAGTGAGAGAGGGAACACAAGCAGGGGGAGTGGGAGAGGGAGAAGCAGGCTTCCTGCTGAGCAGGGAGTGCGATGTGGGACTTGATCCCAGGACTCTGGGATCATGACCTGAGCCGAAGGCAGACGCTTAACGACTGAGCCACCCAGGTGCCCAGTGAGACTCATATTCTTAAAACGTCTATGATAATAGATTTCCATTGGAATTTCTAATTCAAATGCTGAGATATACATCTTCTGACTCCTATTAAAATTTTTAGTCAAGGTGCATTACAGAATTTGTAGTTGAGGCTTATGATTCTCTTTTGCTCATTGGAAACAAGGGGAGGAATAAGGAGTATCACATACTTCATTTATGTAGTATGAAAACCAAAAATCAATAGAAAGGACTAAGCCATGACTTGTTTTACAACCCACATATAAATTCATTCATTCATTCCATCATTTATTTGACAAAGATTTAAAAAGGATATGCATAAGGCTAATTGGGATAGTCCTTGTCAAGGAATTCAGTGTCATAACTATATTTTCAATATTAAGATCATGTTCACTAGTGTTTTCCACATCTCACAATAGAATCTTGGACCCCACAGTTAATGAAAAGGTCTTGTTAAAATCTCTTAAAACTTGGTAAGTATATTATTAGATGACTAGACCATCTAGACGTATGCACTTTATGCAGTTTCCTTTGAAACTAACAATGTGATAATAGTGCTCCAGTTGATTTCACACAACTACTCTGAATAGCCATTAAAAAGTACTACAGCTGGCCCTCCGTGCACCGCCTCCCCCCCCCCCCGCCGCAGCTCTGGGTGACACGTCTCCAATAACAGCTCCGGTGGGGAGCTGCAGCTCCCTGCCTGCAGGGAGGTGCCAGGTGCCACTCAGTGCCCACCCCGCCATCCCACCCCACTGCCCACATGAAGGCTGCGGATGATGGCGGCCTGGAGACTTCTGTTGCCCATGCAACCCACAGGGAGGGCGAGCTTCCACGTGGCGGACTGCTTTTCTCCTGTCAGATATATGCCTATGTGCTCATGGTCAAGGAGAAGGGCAACCTCTGAGAGTACTGCTTCACGAGGAAAAAGAATTGTCCAGATGTAGAACATGCAAGCAGGCATTTTATTGCAATGTGGAGCATCAGAAGACTGGCTCAGGCACAAGCTGGAATGTTGCTTTTGGGGAAAACTGGCATCTCTCAGACACTGTAAGTCTAACTGCAAGGATTCTGGCCAACCAGAAAATCCACCCAGAGAAAACTCCTTCAGAGACATTGTTAGCTGCAAAGGAGTTGGCATCAATCTGGGTAAATTAGACAATGAGAAGAGGACTTGATTCCGAGTGACATTACTGCTCTTCCTCACTTTTGCTCCAAGCCCCTCCAATCCCTGACAGTGACAGCTTGTCGGTCCTCTTTGCACAGGGTAGCTGTAATGCCTTCACAACAGAAGATGACGAGCTTTCTCTTTTGGGGTCAGCAATATTTCCTGAGGTTGCGCTAATGAATCATAGTTGTTGCCCCAGTGTTATTGTGTCTTACAAGGGGACCTTAGCTGAAGTAAGAGTGTACAGGATATCAGGCCGGGAGAGGAGCTTTGTACCAGCAACATTGACCTGCTGTACCCAACAGAAGACAGGAATGACCGGTTAAGAGATTCTTCTTTACCTGCTGCTGCCAGGAGTGTACCACCAAAGACAAGGATAAGGCCAAGGTGGAAATCCCGAAGCCCAGCAATTCCCCAGAAGGCAGAAACTATCCATGACATGGTCAGATGTATACACAATGTCATCGAGGTGTTCCGGAGGGCCAAGCACCACAAATCCCTTAGTGAGCTGCTGAAGATCTGTGAGCTCAGCCAGGAGAAGAAGAGCTCTGTGTTTGAGGACAGCAATGTGTACATGTTGCACGTGATGTACCAGGCCACGGGTGTCTGCTTGTGCATGCAGGACTGGGGAGGAGCCCTGCAATATGGACAGAAAATCATTAAACCCTACCGCAAGCATTATCCTCTGTACCCCCTCAGTGTGGCCTCCCTGTGGTCAAGCTGGGAAGGCTGTACAGGGGCCTGGGAACTAAAGCTGTAGGAGACAAAGCCCCGAAGGCCATTGTAATAATGCAAGGAGCTCAGGCAAAGATCATCCCAACATTTCTGATATCCAACGGGAACTTGAAAGCCACTGAAACTACGCCAACATGTTAGTGCTTATTTAAATGCTAGTGCAGAAGCCTTCAAGGATTTGAGTATTTCAAATCGTACACATCATTCTCTCATTTCTGTGAAATCACTGGAACGAAAACACTTGCCCTTAAACCTTACATGTGGCTTACCTGGAAGTTGGTCTTAATCGTTAATCTTAATACCAAAATAATTTTTTGAATGGTTTTTTTTTTCCCCTAAGAGGTATGGCATGGTTTCATATATTATCATATACTTTGGACAGATTGAACTTAAAAAATGTGATTCTTTTCCCCTTCATGCTTATTTTAATGTTCTGAATAAACCTGAATGATGAAAGAGAATAAAACAGATAATGGTAAAAAAAAAGTATAAAATGTAACATGGTTACCTGTTTTTTTTAATTAATCTTATTTTCAGAGCAGGTTTAGGTTTATAGAAAAAGTATGCAGAATGTACAGAGAGTTCTCAAAAACCCTTTTTCTCTACTGCACCCCCTCCTTGCAGTTTATGCAATTATTAACATCTCCCCTTAGTGTGGCACATTTGTTATAAACAGTGAACCGATAATGATACATTATTATCAACCAAGGTCCGTAGTTTATTAGGGTTCACTCTTTGTGTTGCACAGTTCTAAGTGTTTTGACAAATTCATAACACCATGTATCCACCATTACGGTGTCATACGGAATTGTTTCACTGCCCCCAAAATTTGGTGTTCCATCTCTCTCTCTCCCTCTTTTTCTAAAGATTTATTTATTTTGGGGGAGAGGGGCGGCGGGAAAGAATCTCAAGCAGACTCCCCACTGAGCATGGAGCCTAGCTGGGGGTTCAGAGTGGGGCTTGCCCATGGGCTCGATCTCATGACCCTGAGATCACGACCTGAACCAAAATCAAGAGTCTGACACACAGACGACTGAGCCACCCAGGCACCCCTGTTGTTCCATTTCTTAATCACTCCCTCTTTTCCTTGCTGTCTGTGAACCCTTGGCAACCACTGATCTTTTTACTCTCTATCATTTAGCCTTTTCAAGAATGTCATATGGTTGAAATCATACACTGTAGCATTTACAGAATGGCTTATTTACTTAGCAATATGTATCTAACATTACTCCATGTCTTTCCATAGCTTGATAGCTCATTATTTCTCCTTCTCCTTCTCCTTCTCCTTCTCCTCCTCCTCCTCCTCCTCCTTCTCCTCCTCCTCCTCCTCCTTCTCCTCCTCCTCCTCCTCCTCCTTCTCCTTCCTTTTCTTCTTCTCCTTCTCCTTCTCCTCCTCCTCCTCCTCCTCCTCCTCCTCCTTCTCCTTCCTTTTCTTCTTCTCCTTCTCCTTCTCCTTCTTCTCCTTCTCCTCCTTCTCCTCCTCCTCCTCCTTCTTCTTCTGATTATATATATTTTTTATTATGTTATGTTTTAATCACCATACATTATATCATTAGTTTTTGATGTAGTGTTCCATGATTCATTGTTTGTGTATAACACCCAGTGCTCCATGAAGAACGTGACCTCCTTAATACCCATCACCAGGCTAATCCATCCCCTCACCCCCTTCCCTCCAGAACTCTCAGTTTGTTTTTCAGAGTCCATAGTCCCTCATGGTTCATCTCCCCCCTCTGATTTCCCCCCCTCATTCTTTCCCTCCTGCTATCTTTTTTTTTTTTTAACATATAATGTATTATTTGTTTCAGAGGTACAGGTCTATGATTCAACAGTCTTACACAATTCACAGCACTCACCATAGCACATACCCTTTCCAATGTCTATCACCCAGCCACCCCATCCCTCCCACCCCCACCACTCCAGCAACCCTCAGTTTGTTTCCTGAGATTAAGAATTCCCCATATCAGTGAAGTCATATGATACATGTCTTTCTCTGATTGACTTATTTTGCTCAGCATAATACCCTCCAGTTCCATCCACATCGTTGCAAATGGCAAGATCTCATTCCTTTTGATGGCTGCACAATATTCCATTCTTCTTATGACTGAATAGTATTACATTGTAAGGATATACCACAGTTTATACATTCCCCTATTAAAGGACATCTTGATTCCTTCCAATATTGGGCAATTATGAATAAAGCTGCTATTAACATTTGTAGACAGGTTTTTGTGTGGACATAACATTTCAATTCATTTAGGTAAATATCTAGGAGTACAACTGCTGAATCATATGGTAAGACTGTGGTTAGCTTTGTAAGAAACTGTCACACTGTTTTCCAAAGTGGCTATACCATTTTGCATTCCACCAGTCATGAATGAGAGTTCCTTTTGTTCTACACCCTCAATGTTTGGGATTTAGCCATTCTAATAGGTATGCAGTAGTCTCATTTTTTAAATTTGTAATTCCCTAATGATATTTGATGTTGAGCTTCTTTTCATATGCTTATTTGTCATCTATATATTTTACTTGGTGAGATGTATGTTTAGATATTTCCTTACTTTTTATTTGGGCTATTTGTTTTCTTATTGTTGGGTTTTAAGAGTTCTTGGTATATTTTGTATACAAAATATTTATCTTTTATCAGATTTGTGTTTTGTAAACATTTTCTATGGTTTTTCATTTATTTCTTTTTCAGAGCAGAACTTTGTAATTTTAATGAACTCTAAATGACCAATGCTTGCTTTCATGGATCATACTTTTGGGGTTGTATCTAAAAAAGACTTCACCAAACCCAACGGCACCTAGATTTCCTACTATATTATCTTCTAGAAGTTTTATAGTTTTGTATTTTACATTTAGGTCTATAAGAGATTTTGAGTTAATTTTCGCATAGGGTGTGAAGCCCATGTCTAGATTTATTTTTTGCATGTGTATGTCGAGTAGATCCAGCACTATTTGTTGAAGAGTGTCCTGCGTGTATTTAATTGTCTTTGCTCCTTTGTCTAAGATCAGTTGACTCCATTTTTGCAGGTCTACTTCTGGGTTCACTATTTTATTTCATTTATCTATTTGTCTATTCTTTTACTAATACCACACTGTTGGGGCTCCTGGGTGGCTCAGTCATTAAGTGTCTGCCTTCAGCTCAGGTCATGATCCCAGGGTCCTGGGATCGAGCCCCGCATCGGGTTCCCTGCTCAGCGGGAAGCCTGCTTCTCCCTCTCCCACTCTCTCTGCTTGTGTTCCCTCTCTTGCTGTGTCTCCCTCTCTCTCTGTCAAATAAGTAAGTGAAATCTTTAAAAAAAAATACCACACTGTTTTGATGACTATACCTTTATAGTAAGGCATGTGGTGTTAATTCTCTTATTGTTCTTCAACTTCAGTATTGTGCGGCTATTCTGATTCTTTAGCCTCTCATATAACTGTAGAATCAGTTTGTCAATATCCACAAAATAACTTGCTGGGATATTGATTGAGATTTCATTGAATCTATAGATCAAGTTGGGGACAACTGACATCTTGATGATACTGAACCTTCCTATCCTTGAATATTGAATATCCTTCCATTTATTTAAAACTTTTTTGATTTTTGTCATCCGAATTTTACAGTTTTCCTCATACAGATTTTGCACCTGTTTTGCTAGGCTTATACCTAAATATTTAATTTTGGGGGTTGGTTCTAATGTAAATGGTGTTGTGTTTCTAATTTCAAATTTGAGTTATTCATTGCTGGTATATAGGAAAGAAATTGGTTTTTGTATATTAACCTTGTATCCTGCAACCTTCTAGAATCATTTATTAGTTAGTCCCAGTATTTTTTGGTCAATTATTTCAGATTTTGTGCATAAGTAATCATGTCACTTGTGAGCAAAGCCAGTTTTATTTCTTCCTACCCAAATCGTATGCTTTACTTCCTTCTTGTTTTATTGTGTTCGTGAGACTTACAGTATGATGTTGAAAAGGAGTGGTGAGGACACAGTCACTTTTTAAAGAGAAAACATTTCATTATTTCATGAATGTGATAGTGGAATTAGGCAATGTAGCTCCATGTTAGATTAAAATATAAACATTCAATCAGTAGGCAGCCAAGCCTCTTGTAGAAACATTTTAGAGAAAACTGATTTAAAATGCAAAATAACTGATATAGTGGATCAAAATGTGATTTTTTTCTTCTCTATTTAAGTCAATGTCCATAAACCACATAAATCAATTGAATAGGGAGACCCTTCTTATATCAAGTACAGGGCCTCCAGAGGAATACAAAAAAAGAAAAATCCATGAACATCCCCCCCCACACACACACACGGGAACATATAAAACATGTAAAATAATTTCCTATTTCCTAATTCAGTTTGATAATAACTAATTTTAAAAAAACAAATTATTTAGTGAATATTATGGGAAAAAAAGGAGAAAGGATAGCCGAAGAAAAGGGAAAAGAAAAAAAATATTTTTTGATCATAGTTATGGACTACCCAGATTCCACTGCTGTATTAATATTTTGTAATTAAAAAACAGAAGAGATGAAGAATAGAAATAGAAAAGATGGCATACCAACCTGTTCACAAAACGAATGCACACACACATTTATTTGACACTGAGGTTTCAGTCATGTATTAGGCCCAAGTTAATGGGAGAGATAATTACAGTGACACACAGAATCACCACAGGGGAGGCATGGACATAGCGCAACAGAGGAACAGAGGGAAGATAATAGACATCTGGAAGACACACACACACACACACACACACACACACACACTCACACACAATCACACACCTTGAAGCTCCATACAAAAGACAAATGCATCAGCCAACAGAAAGACAAAGATATGATTCACACTCCACTGAGTCACATTTTAAGGTAGAAATCACTCATATTTTTTTATTACATAGATGGTTTTGATTCTACATGATTCTTTCATTTGGAAACACTGATATCTTGAAATCTTAGGTTTTTGACAAAGAAAACACAAGCCCTCTGGAGAAAGTTGAGAGAGAGAGAGAGAGAGAGAGAGAGAGAGAGAGAGAGAGAGAGTGTGTGTGTGTATATATGTGTAGACATTTTAAATGGAGCAACATCACCATCTTGTGGTGTTTCAGAAGAATGACTCTGCCTTTTTTTTTTTTTTTTTAACACAAGCAGGGGGAGTGGCAGGCAGAGGGAGAAGCCCTCTCCCTGTTGAGCAGAGCCAGATGCATAGCTTAATCCCAGAACGCTGGGATCATGACCTGAGCCGAAGGCAGACACTTAACCGGCTGAGCCACCCACGTGTCCCAATAGTTCTAGGTTAAATATAGCTAACTTGATTATTCATGAGAATGGGGGAAAGTAATTACACAGAAACCTGAATCTATATCTCAACACATAAAATTTTTTCATTAAAGCAAAACTACTTTAGTGGAAGAGTTACGTCAGTAAGTGGTAGGTGCTGATTATTTCACGGTTGTTGCTCAGTGGTCACCTTCACTTTACCAGCCTCAGAACAAGAACCAAGAAATGATCCATCTACATAAATTTGTATCTAAATTTTCTTAAATTTATTGCCAACACTATTCATTCTTTTACATATATATTATAAGTACTCTTACTACTTTCTGGTACTCTACAATGTAATAAACATGAGGACCACAATCAGCCACCCCTCCACCCGCCCCACCCCAATGCTTACTTTGCTAAAATCCCTTCCTGAAGAGGATTGGGACCTTTTCAGCCATCTATAAAATGGGATAAAGGCTGTAAAAATGCGTGCTTAGGAATGTAAATATATTATCTGTTCTGTATTTGACTTTTTTTTGTAGCTGATTTGGTTCTTTAGCATATGAGATTTTATTTTGAGTCAAGCTAGGATTTAGTAACATTCACTAAACTGGCTCTAATGTGCCCAAACTGTGTAACTAGAACATAAAAGTAGGGAATATGAGAGACAGTTATTATTCATCAGATGCTTACAGTCTGGTTGGAGATCTGGACATACACACAAGAACCACATTTAAAAAAACAAGGTCATGATCCCAGGGTCCCTGGATCAGTGGGGAGCCTGCTTCTCTCTTTGGCCCTCCCTCCGAGCCTGCTCGGCTCTCTCTTGCTATCTTTCTCTCTCAAATAAATAAAATCTTTTAAAAAAAATTAAAAATAAATAGAACAAGGTAACACATAAATAATGTTGAAATGCCACATCAGATTTTGTAGTTCTTTCCCTCACTGCCATCTTTTGCCTGATCTGATAAACTCACTGAGGAAGGATTTGCTAGGCACTTACTACTTCCATAATTCTTGGTGACATGAAAGATAAAAGTAAAAGGTATTGGAAAAAAAATTCAAGGCTTTTATAATCTAGTTGGAATGACTAACAAAAAATGTCTTAGAGAATGTAAATGTAAATGTCTTAGAGAATGTAAATTTAGCCCACAGCTAAACATAATATACTGAAGTTATGGATGGAAAGAATGGGAGTTTTTGGTTTTTATCAGGTTCCTCATTTACATTTTAAATACATTTTACAATATGAAGATAAGATAAAAAAGATTCAGTAACTACTGAAGGAAAAAAATCATAACACCACTTCACTAACCCAAGTATTTAGTATTTTGGTATACAGTAGTCTTTTTTTCCACCTCGGGGTTTAGAATCCTTAAAAACCATTGTGTAGGAGAATCTGTGGCTGAAGAGCATAAGATCATATGTAGAAATTAAGACAGGGCAACTGAGGTCTTTTTTTTTTCTTTTCCTTTTTCCAGAAATCAAATTAGAAAATACTTAGAAATGAATCTGACAAAAAGCCTCAAGTCTTTCTTATAGAAAACTACAAAATGAGGAGAGGAACATAAAAGAAGCCTTGATTAAGCGGATGTTCTGGGGTGCAAAGTCATAATATTGTAAAGAAGTAAATTCTCAAATTAATCTACAAATAGAATACAATTTCCATTGAAACTCCAGCTTTCCAAAGTGGCTCGAAAGTGAATTTCAATAATTAAATATTAAAGAAGAGCTAAGAAAAAGAAAGAAAGGAGGGCATCTGGGTGGCTCAGTCAGTTAAGCATCTGCCTTCAGCTCAGGTCATGATCCCAGGGTCCTGGGATCGAGTCCCATGTCAGGCTCCCTGCTCAGCGGGGAGTCTGATTCTCCCCCTAGCTCGTGCTCTCTCACTCTCTCTCAAATAAAATAAAAATCTTTTAAAAAAAAGAAAGAAAGGAAATGGGCAAAGTCAACTATACAATTAAAATTAAAATTGCCTGATGTTGGCAGAGGAAGAGAAAGATCAATGAGATGAGAAAGTCCAGAAACAGACAAGTTATGTAGTATAAGAATTTTGTATATGATGAGAGTAATATTCCACATCAGTGAGGAAAAAATGAATTTGACAAACACTTTTTTGGGTAACAATTGACCCAACATTTAAAAGAAATAAATTTAGATTCTTACCCCATTCCATGCATCATCTAATTTCCAGGTAGATCAACGTTTTAGCTATTAAAAATTGAAATTTAATAAAATTACTGGAAAAAATAAATGAATAATTATATAACCTGAGAATGGTAGACTTCTCTAAATGTGACCTCAAAGATAGAAACCGGCAAGCAAAATTTGGTTGATTTTATTCACTAGTTATTAATATTAGTTGAATGAATAAATGTAAAAAAAAATCTGTGAACTTTTTGGAAAGAGAAATGAATGGTGAAAAATTACAAAATGTATCGGAGGCCAACTTATTAATCAAAATCTATATCCATGCATATAAGGAGAGGAGAAAGCAGTAACTCTACCTGAACCTCTCCAGAAAGTCTTATGTAATTGGCATGGGGCACCAGCAGTTTTAAAAGCAGCTCAGGTGATTCTAATGTACAGTCAAATGGAGAACCGCCGCAGTTCAAGGCTAGAGCGAGAGGTGGCTCAGCAGCCCTGACGTGATTCCATAGGCACCTAATTACTGACAGCAGAGCCAGCTGTGTCCAGGGGTCCTTGGAATGAAGTATAATTCCAGTCCAGACTTAAGAAAGAGCATGAGCCAGGCACTGACGCGTGCAAATGATATGCTTCCTGGAGGGCATTCCAGGGAGCGGGGACCTGAGACCTTTCTATTATGATCCAGTCTTTCAGGTTGCATAACAATTCCTGTGACGATCAGGCTTCAGAAAGACTTAATATAAGTTCTGGGAGTCTGAAGTCACATGATGTCAGAAATATTCATGACTATATTTGATAGCGATTAAAGATACGGCCCATATTTGGGATGTATACCTGAGTAAGAAAGATAAGAAAGTCTGAGAACTTCCCCAGCTAAAAGGATAATGAGAGACAATGAAGCATTGAGATAATGGAATGGAAAACACGTTGCCCTAAAGACTATCACTGAGACGACTGATAAAATTTGAATATGGAAAGTGGAATACATAATAGTGTTGTATTAATGTTAAATGTCTTGATTTTGATTAATTGCATTCTGGTTCTCAAAGAGAATGTCCTTATTTTTAAGGCAGAAACATGCAAGTACTCAGGAGTAAAGACAGATAATGTCTCGCTCAAGTGGTTTAAGTAAAAGGCGCATACGTATAAAGTGTAGAGAGAGAATAAAAAACAAATGGGGCAAAATGTGGCAATCAATGCATTTAGATAATTGGTGTACAAGGATTCGTTTTACTATTCTTATAACTTTTCTGTAAGTTTTAAAAAGTTACCAAAGGGAAAAAATCAACAAAAATCAAACAACAAGCCCCAAGGAAGAGAATTGAAATAGTTTGACATATAAGAGAAACCTGGTAGGGCTGGTGTGTGCTGGCAGGGCTGAAGGGCAGCACACACTGAGGGACAGAGGAGGAAATGGAAGTGGGGGTCAGATCCTGCAGCTGTCACCAGCCATTGGTCAGGAGTTTGCATTTAATCTAGCCGGAAGTCACTCTAAAGTTCTGAGTAGGGATATAACAAGATACATTTTATAGTTAATTCCAGTTTACAATGATTCTGATTGGAGCTGCTTAGGCTGCACGTCAGCCTCTGAATAACTCACTGACTGTATCTACAGGAAGGAGGAAAAGGACTAGTGAAGCCTCATGAGCCTGTTGGCAGGAGGGGGAGGATGGAGGTAAAACCCCCATGGGGACCCTAGGGGACAGCCAGAACAAGAGCTGTCACTGGCCACATCTTGTCATTCCTTGACTGCCCAGCACACCTTGGATCCTGACCCCCACTGCCTGCCTCATTTCACTCTCCCAGTTCTAGAAATGTTCCAGTCACACGGCAAACAACCCCCCCCCATCCAACACCAAAAGTAACAGCAAGAGCTTACACACTCTCTAAAGGGGCACAACCTCTCTGGTTTGTCTATTCTGTTCCATGTCCAGCATCTTTGGGTTATAGTTATTTCACCAAGTCAGGTTTGAATATGGTGCTTCTTGACCTTGCAATTGAAAGCTGAATGACAAAGTATATACTGGACGGGAAATGGAAAGTTGTTCAGGGACTTAGATATAGAGGTTCCCATCCCCCAGAAGGATCAGCTGTGCCTGCACCCCCAGGAACAGGGACCCCCTTCCAGCAGCCCTGGCAGCCCACTCCTCACCAGCGACTGGGTGATAATCAGTGCCACTGTCCCGACAGCCTTCAGCTATGTTGGCATTTATACTCAGGTTGTTCGGTGCTTAAATCCTTTCTATTTAGACTCTGAATCCTAAGCTTATCATGATTGCCTCTTAAGATTGTAGAGAGTCAGGATCCCTCCCCTGGGGGACAGGGACCTGTGGTATGTCCCCGCTATGCAGACCTCTCTTTGTGATGATCAGAGAATGCAGACTACGGGGCTCTTAGTTCTAATCCTTGATTTGTATGTTTTTTCCGGTAAATCCGGTTTTTTATATCCTTACACATACCACTGGAATTTGTCCTTATCCACCTTTAACTACAATAAAAAAAAATTCCTCTTTCATAGAACTGAAGGTGCAGTGAAGTTGCCCTTTGAATACACAGACGCTACATCCGCGGGACCGGTATCGCAAGGATCTCCCGGCTCCATTAGTGGGCTGATTTCGTCCCCGGTCGCACGGATTCTTTCAGGTTCTGATTGCCGGGAGTATGTCCCTGGTTTGTCTGCATCGAAGGCTGCTCCTGAGAGTGGGACAGATGAGAGGACTCCTGTCTGGAGGTATACAGACCTCTCTCTGTTTTGTCACCCAGCATATGGTCTCCCTCCTGTATCGCAACCAATGTGAGTTCACTCCTTGGTGAGTCAGAAACTGCACCAGGCTGGGTTGTGTCACAAAGAAAACTTTTATTTGAAGCAAATAAGAAGATCAAGGGAAATGGCTTCCGAAGCTGTGACGAGAGAGAGAGAGAGAGAGAGAGAGAGAGAGAGAGAGAGAGAATGGGTTCCTTTTGTTTAGGGTTAGGATGAATATTTAGATGGGCAGCCTTATCATCCTATGTAGAGGTGGGCATAAGTTCGTGCATGCATCTTAAGGAAACATGCCTGAACATACATTGTATATTATGTAAATGAGGTGGAGGCCCCTCCCTGGGTGGAGATTTTAGTATTATAATGAGGTAAAGGTAATTGTAGGTCATTCCAGAGGTCACTCCACGGTCCATCTGTGCAGGTGTGCATCAGGTTTAGCTCAAAGGGTCTGGGTGGCCTGGGCACCTGGGAGATTTTATCAGAGCAGGGTTTGGGGGGGTGGTTTCGGGTTTCCTTTGTCTGAGTTAAGGGGAAAGCCAGAAAGAAGAGCCAGAAAGAGAGAAAGGGAAAAGGTAAGACAAAGGTTAGTGAGTATAAGCAGGTGGGCAATAAGGCCAGGTCTTGGGATCTAGCTGGTGACATTCTGATCACAGAACCTGAGCTCTCTAAAGGAAACAAATCCCATGTATTTTGGGTATGATTGCACATCTTAGCCTGCCATAGCCCATCCCTCCCTTTCTTCTCCCTGCTACAGAGTTGGGCATGTGACCCTAAAAACCAGGGCTGTCAGACTCCTCAACTCCTTTTCAGAGATCTTAGAGAGGATCTTCAACAGCTGGAGCTGTTAGGGTAGTAGGCTGTGAGGCCTGGGGTTTTGGGGACCCCCATGCCTGCTACATGGAGAAAGGCTGAGGGGCAGTATTTGTGCACTTCATCTAGCTGTGCCTCAAGCCAGTATTACCTCTAGATTTTTCAGCTGAGTGATCTAAAAACCAATCCAAACAAAACAAAACCCTTTTCATTGCTTAAGCAATATTCTACTATTTGCAGGCAAGTGTCCTGCCTAATTACACCAGGGCATCACTGCTTAGGCTGAACACTTTGTTGGCAAGTTTCGAGGAGACTGGGAATTGCTTTAGAAGTTGAACAATTACAGGACCTTCTTGGCCAGGTTTGGATTTTCCCTGGCAGTTAAAGTCCTTTAACCTCCAAGCAGTTTGCTAGTGGGTAAGATTCTGAGGAGCCTCATTAGTTTGTAACAAATGCCAGAAATCTTGCTGAGTCATGATCCTAGGATCTGGACTCCACCTTTGAAGTTTCTATCTCTTAGCAACAGGAAACAGGCACTCCCCAGAGCTGGAAGGCCTCAGTTGAATACTTTTATTTTTGTCCCTGCCTTCAAAACAATGAAGGGCGGGGCTGAGGGGAGGTAGATTGCATTCAGCAAATGCATTTATATTTTTATTAAAAATTAAAGGAGAGGATCTTTTTCCTTGTACCATTTAAAAATCCCTATCAGAAAAAATTAATTAAAAGTTGGAGTATATTAAATGTTTTCAGTATATCCACATTGTTCGTGCTGTTTGTTCTAAAAGCCAAAATTTTATATTTGAAATGTCTGTGTTTTAAAAAAACATTCCTTGATTCTGACTAAAATTCTCTAATTAGGTATTATACTTCTTTTACCTTTATGAACCATGATGTTATATTATTATATAGCATTTTTCCTTTGAGTTCTGAAGAGCCTTTTAAAAATATTTCATTTCTGGGTAAATGTATGAATGGATTGTATGTAGAAATAAAAAGATTGTTGATAATATTGAAGCGGGAGAGCGAGGTTCTTGTCTCACGGAGTTGAAGAAGGAGTCTCTCAGACAAAGAAGAGTGAGGAAAGCGATAGAGTTTTCTTAAGCAAGGAAAGCTCTTAGGAGTGAGAGGGGTCCCGACAGGATTGCCACTGAGGGTTTATAGGCTGGTGTTTTATTGAGAATTGACTGAGAAGCTTATGGCCTTGAGTTTCTTGTGCTGTCTTGGTTTGAGCATGGACTATTGATAACACCCTTAATGACTTAATTCTTTGAGGTTTGGCCATTTTCTGTGAAATATTGTTGCCGCTAAAGAAAAATACTCCCAATCATCTGAGGCCAGGTGATCTATTTCCTTATCTCTTGTTCACTCTGGTTTAGCATTTCTGCCTGCCAGGAATAGTCTCAGAGCCCGGCCAGGGGCCCCCTACTTTTTCCTGCCTATACCTTAATCCTTTCCTTACTCAATATGATTTAATACTTATTTTTAAAATTTTTTTTTAAGATTTTATTTATTTTAGAGAGAGAGAGAGAGAGAGCTCACACACACATATGCATTACGGGAGAGGGGCAGAGGGACGGGAGAGAGAGAATCTCAAGCAGACTCCCCACTGAGTGCGGAGCCCAAGGCGGGACTCAATCCCCTGACCCTGAGCTGAAATCAAGAGTCAGACACTTAACTGACTGAGCCGCCCAGACACCCCAGATTTAATACTTATTTTTTAAAGTTTAAACAGTATGAACTTCATTAGAAAGGAAAAAAAAGGGTCAATAGTTTAAATAAGAGGGATCAGTTATAGATAAACTATTGAGAGGCAAATGAATTTATTCACAGATGGTTTCATATTAAGTAAATTGTAACATATTTACTAAAATCATTTTTAGAATTGTTTTCTTTGCTAGCTGGTTTTGACTCAACTTCATAGTGAAATGTAGCTCTTACGATTTCCACTTAGTAGCAAAACATACTTCAGGAGCAAGAAGGAGCTTGCCTTAAGAAATCCTCAAATAGAAAATTCTGATATTCCTCCATCCCCCTGTACATTTGAATCTCTTTTACCAGGAGAAGACCCATCTCTCTCTCTCTCTCTCTTTTTTAAAAGATTTTATCTATTTATTCGAGAGAAAGAGTGAGTGCACGTGCGAGAGAGAAAGAGCAAGAGAGAGAGAGAGAGAGAGAGAGAGCAGAAGTGGGGGTGGGGGAGAGGCAGAGGGAGAGAAAAGCAGGCTCCCCACTGAGCAGGGAGCCCGATATGGGGCTCGATCCCAGGACCCCAAGATCATGACCTGAGCTGGAGGCAGACCCTTAATTGACTGAGCCACCTAGGCACCCCCCTTTTAGGGGCTCACCTGCTAGGTCAGGCCCAATGAAGACAATCTCCCCTGTCAAGATTTGGGGCCTTTATTTTATCTACATAATCCTTCACAGCAGCACCTAGATTAGTTTTTGTTTGAATAACTGGGAGAAAGTTTGTAGGCACTGGGGCAAGGGTGGGGCTGGGTCTTGAATTCTGCCTGGATTTACAGCAGTGGAATGTACCATGATTCGATTTCTTAAAAATTCATTTAAGAAATATGACTCCAGGGGTGCCTGGGTGGCTCAGTCAGGCATCTGCCTTTGGCTCAGGTCATGATCCCAGGGTCCTGGGATCCAGCCCTGCATCAGGCTCCCTGCTCCGTGGGAGGCCTGCTTCTCCCTCTCCCACTCCCCCTGCTTGTGTTCCATCTCTCACTGTCTCTGTCAAATAAATAAATAAAATCTTTAAAAAAATAAAAAATATGACTCCCAATCCAAAATGAGAGGTTAGTTGGCAGTCTTAATAGCTATTTTAAGAGGGAGTTAAACCCCTGTAGTTCAAATTTCAACAAAGTCATGCCACTATCTGTGTGGATTTCACTCCAGTGTCTTTCCCATCAACGTGCTTTCCTCTCTCCAGCGAGACACCCCCTATAGCATCACCTGCTTGTGCTGTTCCCCTGGCAGCTGTCAGCGCTGCATGCAAGGTGCACGCATGGTGCCCCTGGGGTGTTTGTGAAAGGGAAGCCTGGGGACCTGTAAGCACACCCCTAGCTTGGAGCAGGGGAGGGTCCTCACTCGTTGTTTTTCTAGCCTCACAGATGACTTTGTCCTCCAAGGAAAATGCCAGTCACAAGGTCGCGGCACCCCCGTTGGCCCCTTTCTGTCATCTCCCTGCCCTCCTGTTCAAAGGCAGAAATGCAGTCCCGAAGGCCCCGTTGTGTTCCGAATCAGTTCCCTTCACCCCTCCTGAGGCTAAGCTGCAGAAACACTCCTTGTGTTCTGCCAGCTACTTAATCTCTTTTCCTCATTTCAAGCTACAATATACTCTTTTGAAAAAGAATCACACCCAAACCTCCCCAAAGCCAAATGGCAGAAGCACCTCTGCTTCTTGGAGTCCAGTGCTCTCATGAATGTTCATAATGTTGTCTCCAGTCATTAAGAAAGTGTTCCATCACGTGCCATGCCCTATTTAAGAACACAGGGGAGTGTGTAAAATCGCCGTATTTCTAGTTAGCTGTCATCCCAGTGTGGAATCACCTCGGGCCCAGAGATTCATTCATTTCAGAATCAAGTTTATTAGTTGTTACTGCTTTCTTTTATGGGTCTTCTGCATCCGTGCTGAGTTAGGGACTGCTGTATACTTCAGGGGTTCCCCTGATTCCCCCTGGGTGCATCGGTCCCTGCTATTTTTTTCCCCTGAGTCACCAGATCTCAAGTCTATGAAGTGTGCCTTAACCAGCAATGAGGAGTGGTTATGCAGGAGGGTTCTAGTCCTAGATGTTCTGGGTTCTAATACCAACTCTTCTGCTTACTAACGCAAGTCATTTAATGTTTCTGCGCTTTAAGATGTACTGTTAGTGGGACTGGCAGGTAATAAGTGCTTAATATGTTAGGTATTATTTCAAGCACCTCCACCTCCTGCATTGAGGGATAAGCCAGTTGATACACTTCTTGTCCTTTGGCTCAAGAAGTGGCAGAGCTGGGTCAGTAGATGAGGCTTCTTTTAGTTTCAAACTATATCCAGAATCTAACTGCTTTTCCCCATCCCCACCCCCACCCTCTTTGGTCCAAGCCTTCAGACACATCTTACCTGGATGATTACAATAGCCCCCTGACTGACCTCCCTGCTTTTACCCTTGCTTCTCTACAGTCCGTCCTTTATTTGGAAGCTATGATGATACTTTCAAAATGTGAGTCTGGTCATTATCACTCCTATGCTCAGAATCCTGCGATGATTTTCCATTTTACCCAGTGTAAAAACAAAAGCCCTTACAATGGCCCACAGGCCCATCATTATCTGGTGTCCCCTTAACTCTCACTTGGCTCCTGCCGTGCTGGCTTCCTTGGGCTGTTCCTTGAACAGGCCAAGGCCTGCTTTCACCTCATGCTCTTTGCACTTGTTTTTTCCTGCCTGGAATGCTCTTCCCGCAGATGTGTGTCATCTCTCTCTTTTTTTTTTAAGATTTTATTTATTTATTTGAGAGAAAGAGAGAGAGAGAGCGCGCGCGCGCACATGAGAGGGGGGAGGGTCAGAGGGAGAAGCAGACTCCCTGCTGAGCAGGGAGCCCCATGCGGGACTCGATCCCGGGGCTCCAGGATCATGACCTGAGCCGAAGGCAGTCGCTTAACCAACTGAGCCACCCAGGCGCCCGTGTGTCATCTCCTTATATCTTCATTCAGATATTTCCTCCTCAAAGAGATTCTCCTCTCTTACTCCTCGTCTCCCTTACTTAGTGCTGCTTTTCCTTTTTCCGTAATTTCTACACATTATGTATTTTGCTGCACATCATATATTTAGGATGGCCATTGTTTCTGTTTCCTGGTGCTAGGGTCAAAGCTCCACGAGAGCAGGTGGATGCTTGCCTGTTCTCGGTCGTATCCCAAGCACGTGGAATAGCAGCACCCAAGGCATAGTAGGGGCTCGGTAGCGTTTGCTGAATTCAAGAATGAATGGATGTTGTGCTGGGGAAGACAAAGTGACAGAAAGATGGCTGTGAGGGCAGTTTGAAAGCTGCTATAACACGAAAAGCAATGTGGAATCATAAATAAGGACAGCATGAGACAGAGAGACAGAATGCTGCAAGATGTGCCAGCAGAGCACCATCTGAACCCACTGGTTTTACGTTCATCTTTTCAGGTGTATGTAGATATATATGCCGTCATCTCGTGTCCCCCCACCCTGCCCCCCCGCCCATGTCTGATCACAGGTGCTGAATAAATGCATTTTTTTAAAGATTTTATTTATTTATTCATGAGAGACTGAGAGAGAGAGAGAGAGAGAGAGGCAGAGGGAGAAGCAGGCTCCCAAGGAGCAGGGAGCCCGATGCGGGCCTCGATCCCAGGACCCTGGGATCATGACCTGAGCCGAAGGCAGATGCTTAACCATCTGAGCCACCCAGGCACCCTGAATAAATGCATTTTGAGTGACTCACTGTCAGCTCTGTAATTGTCAAAACTCAGGTGTGGGTGTGAGGCAAACTTTAGCAATGTCTGAGGAGAGGGAAGAGGCTGGGACTGAGGGTCGGTCTGAATTATAGTTTTCACCGAAGAGGGCATAGCAGACAGATCTCGCTTGGGCTTTGAATTCCTACAGACATGGACCTGATTCCAACTCTGTCATTTTGTGGCTGTGGGGCCTTGGTTAGGGTGTTTAGACCTCAAACCTTCAATTTCCTCTGCTGCAAAGCAGGGAGAAGTAATACCTGACTTAGGAATATGATCCTAAAAATAAGAAATAATTTGGTGGAAGTATGTGTTTAATAAATATTAGACATCATTGATTTGTTATTTTTGTTGAGTTTACATGGAAAACTTAGCTTGATTTAGATTTATATTAGTATTTATTTCCACTATGGGCTGAATTATGTCCCCTGAAATTCATATATTGAATTCTTAATCCTCAGTGTGACTGTATTTGGAGACAGGGCCTAAAAGGGGGGAAATAAGGTTAAATGAAGTCATAAGGGTGGGGTTCTGACCAGATGGGATTAGTGTCCCCGTGAGAGGAAACACCAGAGTCTGCTCTCACTTACTGTCTGTCATGTGAGGACCCAGTAAAAAGGTAGCTGCAGCAAGTTAGGAGGAAATGTCCCCACCTGAAACCAAATAGGGTGGTACATTGATCTTGAACTTTCCAGCCTCCAGAACTGTGAGAAATAAATTTCTGTTATTTAAGGCACCCACTCTGTGGCATTCTGTAATAGCAGACCAGGCCGACGAAAACAATATTCACAGATTGAAATTTAGGTGAATCTCCAGCTTGTAGTCAGCATCTGGGATCACACTGGGCAGTTCCAAATCCTGGAGATAGGGTATTCTCAAGGCCTGTGTATCATATGGACTCTTGCAAGTGGGCAGGAATTCCAGCTCTTGCTCCTACAGAAAACTGGACTGCTGCTTGGGATCTGAGGTGGAAGACCCAGCAATGAGAAGAGACCCCAACTCTCCATATTCAGACTTGCTCCAGATTACAGATGTTAGGGGAGGGCAGAAGTGTTTGAAATACTTCTTTCTTAGTTCATGTCTTGTTGATGAAATAGACAAAACTGAGCCTACAGATGTAGGACACTAGTGTCCAGAGCTGAGTGGGGCCAGTGAGGGTGAGGGCTGATGAATCATCTTTGTCTACTAAGTGTTCATCCCCACTAGAATTTACAGAGCTTTTAAAGGCAAAACGTGGTACCACCACATTAAAATGTGGATTGTTTTATAATTATAGGTGCATGTTATTGTTTAAAGATATTGATATTCTTACTTCACATATAGTTGATAGAAATGACAGTGATTGTTTAGCTATAACTAATGGACTAAATTCTCTAAGATAGCACTGCTTTATAAAGCTCTTTTATGATTACTCTCTGGGCAGTCCTATCAAGCGATTATCCTTTACCCAAGGTCTAGGTCTAGGTTGTGGTTCTCAATGTGTTGTCTTTATTTTTACCATCAGTGTATTGATTGTTTAGCATTGATAATATTTCCTGCAGCTCGAGAGATTTATCCTCCTAATTGGATATTGTTATTTCCCTTGCTTGGGTGGCCAGAATATCTGAATTTGCCATAATTAGCATTGACTTCTTTGGGTTGACAAAGAGCCCTACAAGCTAAGTCATGATATGCATAAGGAGTAAACTTAGTTTCCTCAAAAGTCAATACTTTTCCATTTGGTTTATGACAATTTAGAAAGTTCCACAAAACCTTTTCCAGAAATAATCCTGAAAAGTTTTCAAAGCATAAACACACACATGTAAAACATATTTACTACACTTAAAACCATTCTAGTCAATAATGTTCGATGTAGGAGGTTTAAACTCTCCAACTATATTCAATAGAAATAGTTTAGTGAGAGTAATTATTGGTCATATTGCAAAGCACTGATGAACAAAGCGAAGTCCTTGGTTGGGAGCCCATGGATTAATGAGGGGAGAGAGACAAGTTTGATAGCAATTATAATGCAGTGTGAAATCTGCTAAGGGAGAGAGAGAGATTCATGGGGTACTACAGAAAGGGAGAGGAGAGGCATTTAACTCAACATAATCAAAAGTGTCACAGAAGTTTTCTTAAATACATTATACCTAAGGTGACTGTTGAAAGATAAATGAAAATTTTCCAGATGGGTGGGGAAAGACTGGAAGAAGAGTGAGACCCTACAGGCAGAAAAAGCAGCATGGATCAAAGGTCAGAAAAATTAGGGTGTATTTGGGGAAACTTTATGTTTATGAGAGTCAAGTATTACAGGTGATGAGGCTAATGCCAGACCATGAAGAATCTCACATCTTAGGATGTTTGGGTGAAGAGACACAATGTGTTTTAAAAAGTGGAGTGTTGTGATTATTTTTGTATTTTAAAAATGTCACTTATTCTCCCAAAGAATAATGATAAGATCTACCTATCTTTTCTCATTTAATCCTCATCATAAGCTGTGTCCAGCCTGGTATTTGTAATATATTGGACTCTACTAAAAAAATAGTGGTTTTGATAGAGCTGCCCTACAACCCAGCAATTGCACTACTTGGTATTTGTCCAGAGGATAAAAACATGGTGATCTGAAGGTGCACATGCAACTCAATGTTTATAGCAGCAATGTCCACAATAGCCCAGACGTCCACTGACAGATGAATAGATAAAGAAGATGTGATACGCGCGCGCGCGCACACACACACACACAGAATGAAAAAGATGATCAAAAAGAATGAAATCTTGCCATTTGCAATGACATGGATGGAGCTAGAGTGTATTATGGTAAATGCAGTGAGTCATTCAGAGAAAGAAAAATACCATATGATTTCACTCATATGTGGAATTTAAGAAACAAACATAGGGGAAGGGAAGGAAAAATAAAATAAGATGGAAATTGAGAGGAAGGCAAACCATAAGAGATTTTGAATTCTACAAACTGAGGGTTGCTGGAGGGGAGGTGGGTGGGGGGATGGGGTAATTGGATGATGGGCATTAAGCAGGGCACGTGATGTAATGAGCACTGAGTGTTATATGCAACTGATGAATCACTAAATTCTATCTCTGAAACAAACAAACGAACAAACAAAAAGATAGTGGTTTTATGCTATCCCCTTATTTACCCTTCTTAAATTTTATCTACATTTAATTTTCAGTTATTCACGGTAGCTAATAATGACAGGATAGATGTTGTGCTAACTTGTATAACTCTATCCATTTATTAGCCTGGATTTTACCAGTTAAGTGGGAACATGTTCAAAGAAATTATGTGGCTTGCTGAGAACAGAAACCAGCACTCTTTTTGTCCATGTTGAACAACACTGGAGTAGAGGTTGTTTCTTATCATTATGTTAATCAGTGCTGGGACCAGCAAAAATAACTTAGCTGTTTGCTTCAAGAAATGCCTGCTCATGTAAGAAAAGAAAATCTGTCACAGGAAAAGAAAAGAGAATCAATGAAACAGCTTGCTCATTAAGATTTGCTTCAAGACCTCTGCCTCTCCATCTCTACCAATCCAAAATGATTTTAATAATAACAAAAAAAATTCTGCTCAATCTCAACCAGTTTCCAAGTTGCGAGACTCACCTTAAAACTACCCAGTCACCACCCTAAACCTCTATAAATACTCTGTCCTAATTTCTCATTTTGAGACATTCTTAAGATTGTATCAAGGTAGTGTTCTGCCCTACTGGTCCACAGATTTTTCTAGGGTTTTTTATTGGGAGGATTGACAGTTAATACTCTTCTCCTGTAAATTAGCTTTGACATTCTACTGTTGGAATATAATTTTCTCCATGGTATTCTGATGGAGGTACTGCAGCAATATTGCCCATAAGACAGTGTCCTAAAGACTTTGTGAGAGCTGCTAGGTAGATAAGAACATAAAATTATGAGTCATTTACTTTTTGAAGACACAATTTTATCAAATGAGATGAGAGCTGGTAGCAATGTGGAGGTGTTGAGTGGCAGTGGGAGTGGGGGAGTTTCCTCTTTGCTCCTAAAGTGGACACTTCTTTCCCTGAACTGTACTATTTTTTTATTAAAAATTTTTTCTTGTTATGTTAATCACCATACATTACATCATTAGTTTTTGATGTAGTGTTCCATGATTCATTGTTTGTGCATAACACCCAGTGCTCCATGCAGATAGTACCCTCTTTTTTGTTTTAATTTTTTATTGTTATGTTAATCACCATATATTACATCATTTGTTTTGGTGTAGTGTTCCATGATTCATTGTTTGTTCATATCACCCAGTGCTCCATGCAGAATGTGCCCTCTTTAATACCCATCACCAGGCTCACCCATCCCCCTACCCTCCTCCCCTCTAGAAACCTCAGTTTGTTTTTCAGAGTCCATCATCTCTCCTGGTTCGTCTCCCCCTCTGACTTACTCCCCTTCATTCTTCCTCTCCTGCTATCTTCTTCTTTTTCTTTTTTCTTAAAATATGTTGTGTTATTTGTTTCAGAAGTACAGATCTGTGATTCAACAGTCTTACACAATTCACAGTGCTCACCGTAGCACATACGCTCCCCAATGTCTATCACCCAGCCACCCCATCCCTCCCACCCCCGACCACTCCAGCAACCCTCAGTTTGTTCCTGAGATTAAGAATTCCTCATATCAGTGAGGTCATATGATACATGTCTTTCTCTGATTGACTTATTTCACTCAGCATAACACCCTCCAGTTCCATCCACGTCGTTGCCATCCAAATGGCAAGATCTCATTCCTTTTGATGGCTGCATAATATTCCATTGTGTATATATACCGCTTCTTCTTTATCCATTCATCTGTCGATGGACATCTTGGCTCTTTCCACAGTTTGGCTATGGTGGACATTGCTGCTATAAACATTGGGGTGCACGTACCCCTTTGGGTCCCTACATTTGTATCTTTGGGGTAAATACCCAGTAGTGCAATTGCTGGATCGAATGGTAGCTCTAATTTCAACTGTTTGAGGAACCTCCATACTGTTTTCCAGAGGGGTTGCACCAGCTTGCATTCCCACCAACAGTGTAGGAGGGTTCCCCTTTCTCCACATCCCAGCCAACATCTATCGTTCCCTGACTTGTTAATTTTAGCCATTCTGACGGGTGTGAGGTGGTATCTCATTGAGGTTTTGATTTGGATTTCCCTGATGCCGAGCGATGTTGAGGACTTTTTCATGTGCCTGTTGGCCATTTGGATGTCTTCTTTGGAAAAATGTCTGTTCATGTCTTCTGCCCATTTCTTGATTGGATTATTTGTTCTTTGGGTGTTGAGTTTGATAAGTTCTTTATAGATTTTGGATACTAGCCCTTTATCTGATATGTCATTTGCAAATATTTTCTCCCATTCTGTCGGTTGTCTTTTGGTTTTGTGGACTGTTTCTTTTGCTGTGCAAAAGCTTTTTATCTTGATGAAATCCCAATAGTTCATTTTTGCCCTGGCTTCCCTTGCCTTTGGTGATGTTTCTAGGAAGAAGTTGCTGTGGCTGAGGTCGAAGAGGTTGCTACCTGTGTTCTCCTTTAGGATTTTGATGGACTCCTGTCTCACGTTTAGGTCTTTCAACCATCTGGAGTCTATTTTTGTGTGTGGTGTAAGGAAATGGTCCAGTTTCATACTTCTGCATGTGGCTGTCCAATTTTCCCAACACCATTTGTTGAAGAGACTGTCTTTTTTCCATTGGAGATTCTTTCCTGCTTTGTCAAAGATAAGTTGACCATAGAGTTGAGGGTCCATTTCTGGGCTCTTGATTCTGTTCCATTGATCTATGTGTCTGTTTTTGTACCAGTACCAGACTGTCTTGATGATGACAGCTTTGCAATAGAGCTGGAAGTCCGGAATTGTGATGCCGCCAGCTTTGCCTTTCTTTTTCAATATTCCTCTGGCTATTCGGGGTCTCTTCTGGTTCCATACAAATTTTTGGATTATTTGTTCCATTTCTTTGAAAAAAGTGGATGGTATTTTGATGGGGATGGCATTGAATGTGTAGATTGCTCCAGGTAGCATTGACATCTTCACAATGTTGGTTCTCCCAATCCATGAGCATGGAACGTTTTCCATTTCTTTGTGTCTTCTTCAATTTCTTTCCTGAGTATTTTATAGTTTTCTGAGTACAGATCCTTTGCTTCTTTGGTTAAATTTATTCCTAGGTATCTTATGGTTTTTGGGTGCAATTGTGAATGGGATCGACTCCTTGATTTGTCTCTCTTCTGTCTTGTTGTTGGTGTATAGGAATGCCACTGATTTCTGTGCATTGATTTTATATCCTGCTACTTGACTGAATTCCTGTATGAGTTCTAGCAGTTTTGGGGTGGAGTCTTTTGGGTTTTCCACATAAAGTATCATATCATCTGCAAAGAGTGAGAGTTTGACTTCCTCTTTGCCGATTTGGATGCCTTTGATTTCTTTTTGTTGTCTGATTGCTGTGGCTAGGACTTCTAATACCATGATGAATAGCAGTGGTGAGAGTGGACATCCCTGCTGCATTCCTGACCTTAGGGGAAAAGCTCTCAGCTTTTCCCCATTGAGAATGATATTCGCTGTAGGTTTTTCGTAGATGGCTTTTATGATATTGAGGTATGTACCCTCTATCCCTATACTCTGAGGCGTTTTGATCAAGAAAGGATGCTGTACTTTGTCAAATGCTTTTTCTGCATCTATTGAGAGGGTCATATGATTCTTGTTCTTTCTTTTGTTAATGTATTCTATCACGTTGATTGATTTGCAGATGTTGAACCAGCCTTGCAGCCCAGGGATAAATCCCACTTGGTCGTGGTGAATAATCCTTTTAATGTACTGTTGGATCCTATTGGCTAGTATTTTGGTGAGAATTTTTGCATCCATGTTCATCAAGGATATTGGTCTGTAATTCTCCTTTTTGATGGGATCTTTGTCTGGTTTTGGGATCAAGGTAATGGTGGCCTCATAAAATGAGTTTGGAAGTTTTCCTTCCATTTCTATTTTTTGGAAAAGTTTCAGGAGAATAGGTATTAATTCTTCTTTAAATGTGTGATAGAATTCCCCTGGGAAGCCCTCTGGCCCTGGGCTTTTGTTTGTTGGGAGATTTTTGATGACTGCTTCAATTTCCTTAGTGGTTATAGGTCTGTTCAGGTTTTCTATTTCTTCCTGGCTCAGTTTTGGTAGTTGATACTCTCTAGGAATGCACCCATTTCTTCCAGGTTATCTAATTTGCTGGCATAGAGTTGCTCATAATATGTTCTTATAATTGTTTCTATTTCTTTGGTGTTGATTGTGCTCTCTCCTCTTTCATTCATGATTTTGTTGATTTGGGTCATTTCTCTTTTCTTTTTGATCAGTCTGGCCAGGGGTTTATTCAATCTTGTTAATTCATTCAAAGAACCAGCTCCTAGTTTTGTTGATCTGTTCTACTGTTCTTTTGGTTTCTATTTCATTGATTTCTGCTCTGATCTTTATTATTTCTCTTCTCCTGCTGGGTTTGGGCTTTATTTGCTGTTCTTTCTCCAGCTCCTTTAGGTGTAGGGTTAGGTTTTGTATTTGAGACCTTTCTTGTTTCTTGAGAAAGTCTTGTATTGCTATATACTTTCCTCTCAGGACTGCCTTTGCTGTATCCCAAAGATTTTGGACAATTGTGTTTTCATTTTCATTGGTTTCCATGAATTTTTTTAATTCTTCTTTAATTTCCTGGGTGACCCATTCATTCTTTAGTAGGATGCTCTTTAGCCTCCATGGATTTGAGTTCTTTCCGACTTTCCGCTTGTGATTGAGTTCTAGTTTCAAAGCATTGTGGTCTGAAAATATGCAGGGAATGATCCCAATCTTTTGGTACCAGTTGAGACCTGATTTGTGACCTAGGATGTGATCAATTCTGGAGAATGTTCCATGGGCACTAGAGAAGAATGTGTATTCCGTTGCTTTGGGATGGCATGTTCTGAATATGTCTGTGAAGTCCATTTGGTCCAGTGTGTCATTTAAAGTCTTTATTTCCTTGTTGATCTTTTGCTTAGATGATCTGTCCATTTCAGTGAGGGGGGTGTTAAAGTCCCCCACTATTATTGTATTGTTGTCAATGTGTTTCTTTGTTTTTGTTATTAATTGCCTTATATATTTGGCTGCTCCCATGTTCGGGGCATAGATATTTACAATTGTTAGATCTTCTTGTTGGATAGACCCTTTCAGTAGGATATAGTGTCCTTCCTCATCTCTTATTACAGTCTTTGTTTTAAAATCTAGTTTGTCTGATATAAGGATTGCCACCCCAGCTTTCTTTTGGTGTCCATTAGCATGGTAAATCGTTTTCCACCCCCTCACTTTCAATCTGGGAGTGTCTTTGGGTCTAAAATGAGTCTCTTGCAGACAGCATATTGATGGGTCTTGTTTTTTAATCCAATCTGATTGCCTGTGTCTTTTGATTGGGGCATTTAGCCCATTTACATTCAGGGTAACTATTGAAAGGTATGAATTTAGTGACATTGTATTGCCTGTAAGGTGACTGTTACTGTATGTTGTCTGTGTTCCTTTCTGTTCTATGTTGCTTTTAGGCTCTCTCTTTGCTTAGAGGACCCCTTTCAATATTTCTTGGAGGGCTGGTTTCGTGTTTGCAAATTCCTTTAGTTTTTGTTTGTCCTGGAAGCTTTTTATCTCCCCTTCTATTTTCAATGAGAGCCTAGCTGGATATAGTATTCTTGGCTGCATATTTTTCTCGTTTAGTGCTCTGAAGATATCTTGCCAGTCCTTTCTGGCCTGCCAGGTCTCTGTGGATAGGTCTGTTGCCAATCTAATATTTTTACCATTGTAGGTTACATATCTCTTCTCCCGAGCTGCTTTCAGGATTTTCTCTTTGTCTCTGAGACTCGTAAGTTTTACTATTAGATGTCGGGGTGTTGACCTATTATTATTGATTTTGAGAGGGGTTCTCTGTGCCTCCTGGATTTTGATGCCTGTTTCCTTCCTCACATTAGGGAAGTTCTCTGCTATTATTTGCTGCAATATACCTTCTGCCCCTCTCTCTCTCTCTTCTTTCTCTGGGATCCCAATTATTCTAATGTTGTTTCGTCTTATCGTGTCACTTATCTCTCGAATTCTGCCCTCGTGATCCTGTAGTTGTTTCTCCCTCTTTTTCTCAGCCTCTTTATTTTCCATCATTTGGTCTTCTATATCACTGATTCTCTCTTCTGCCTCATTTATCCTAGCAGTTAGTGCCCCCATTTTTGATTGCACCTCATCAATAGCCTTTTTGATTTCGACTTGGTTAGATTTTAGTTCTTTTATTTCTCCAGAAAGCGTTTCTCTAATAACTTCCACGCTTTTTTCAAGCCCAGCTAGTATCTTTAACGTCATGATTCTGAACTCTAGGTCCGACATGGTACTAATGTCCGTATTGAGTAGGTCCCTGGCTGATGGTACTACCTCTTCTTCTTTTTGCTGAGGTGATTTTTTTCGTCTTGTCATTTTGTCCAGAGGAGAATAGATGAATGAGAGAACAAAATGCTAACAGGTTTACAACGTCCCCAGCAAATATACTGTATATAAATCAGAAAAGACCTGAAACCAGGGGAAAAGAAAGGGAAAGAAAGAAAAAAGAAAGAGAAAAAAAAAAAGATAAAAAGATAAAAACAAAAACAGAACAATACAAAAAAAGCAGAATGTGATCAAATATGATCAGGCTAGTGCATAGATCAGTGCCACACACTAGATTTTGGGCGTATTTTGGTCTGTTAGAAAAAAGTGGCTCCTAAAATTTTAAAGGAAGAAAGACATATATGTACAAAATAAGGGTTGATATAATGAAGGGATAGAAGATGACTATAAAGATGAAAATTATAAAAGATTTTATAAAAGGACTTGATAAGATAAGAAGTTGTTTGAAAAAAGAAAGAAGATTTAAAAAAAAAAAAGGGAGAGAATGTGATCAGGCAGGAGACTAGAACAGAGCCATACACTAGTGATTTAGGGTATATTTTTATCTGTTAGAAGAAACTGTATCTCAAAATTTTAAAGAGAGAACAACTTATATATATATATATGCCAAAAAGAAGGGTAACTACTATGAAGGGATAAAATATGACTCTAAAAATGAAAAATAAAAAATGTGTTGTTTTTTTTTTTAAAGAGATTGATAAGATGTTGTAAAAGGGAAAAAGAAAAAAAAACAGTTAACAAAAATTAACTTTGATGAACTAATGAATCATGGTAAAAAAAAGCCATGAATTCTATGTGCAGTATTCCCCTAGCGCTGGAGTTCTCCCGTTCTCCTTGATCGGTAAACTTGGTCTTGGCTTGCTGGCTGTTTGTGCTGATCTTCTGGGGGGAGGGGCCTGTTGCTGTGGTTTCCAAATGTCTTTGCCGGAGGCTGAATTGCCCCGCCCTTGTCGGTCCGGGCTAAGCAAGCTGCTTGGGTTTGATCTCAGGAGCTTTTGTTCCCTGCAAGCTCTCCGTACAGCCCCAGAGGACCAGGGCAAAAATGGTGGCCTCCCAATCTCCACCCGGAGGAGCTGAGAACTCGGGGCCCCGCTCCTCAGTGAGCCCCCAGAGAAAAGCAGTCACTCCCTTGTCCCCGGTCTCTGGCCGCGCTCTGTGTTCACCCGGCCTGTGACCGAGCGTTGCTATCTCTGGCACCCGACCCCGTGTGGAGTCTCCAAACCCAGCAGATCCCTGCAGTGCGCTCCCGCGCCGCTCCTCCCCGGGAAGGAAGGGGAGTCTCCCTGGATCCGCCGCTTGTTGGGTCCCTGCTGCAGGAGCAGTGGCCCGACTGGGCCGTGGATCACAGTTTATGGCAACCCCAAGCTGAGAGCCCGCGCCTCAGCTCCGTCTCTGCAGCCGGCTTCCCCGCTCCGAACCCTGGGAGCTCTGGCGCACTCAGGCTCCCCTGGTCTTTCTGTGACCCCAAGGGTCCTGAGACCACACTGTCCCGGGAGGATTCCACCCCCTGCTTAGCCACTGCAGCGACATCCCTCCACGGAGCCGACTTCTAACAGTTCCGATTTTGTGCTCCGGGGCTCTATCACTTGCCAGAAGCGGCCGGCGGAGGCCCCTCCCCCGCCGTCTATCCTCCCGAATATCGCCTCGGATTCACTTCTCCCCACGTCCTACCTTCCAGTAAGTGGTCGCTTCTCTGTTCAGATAGTTGTTGCTACTCTCCTCTTTGATCTCCTGTTGAGTTCGTAGGTGTTCAGAATGGTTTGATCCCTATTCAGCTGAATTCCTGAGACCAGACGAAATCTAGGTCTCCTGCTCCTCCACCATCTTGCTCCGCCCCGTAGGTATTTCCAGATAGTACCCTCTTTAATACCCATCACCAGGCTAACCCATCCTCCCAAACCCCTCCCCGCTAGAACCCTCAGTTTGTTTTTCAGAGTCCATCGTCTCTCATGGTTCGTCTCCCCCTCCAATTTCCCCCCCTTCATTCTTCCTCTCCTGATATCTCCTTTTTTTTTTCTTTAACATATAATGCATTATTTGTTCAGAGGTACAGATCTGTGATTCAACAATCTTGCACAATTCACAGCACTCACCATAGCACATACCTTCCCCCATGTCTATCACCCAGCCACCCCCATCCCTCCCACCCACCCCCCACTCCAGCAACCCTCAATTTGTTTCCTAGATTAAGAATTCCTCATATCAGTGAGGTCATATGATCCATGTCTTTCTCTGATTGACTTGTTTCACTCAGCATAACAACCTCCAGTTCTATCCACGTCGTTGCAAATGGCAAGATCTCATTCCTTTTGATGGCTGCATAATATTCCATTGTGTATATATACCACTTCTTCTTTATCCATTCATCTGTCGATGGACATCTTGGCTCTTTCCACAGTTTGGCTATTGTGGACATTGGTGTTATAAACATCGGGGTGCACGGACCCCTTCAGATCCCTACATTTGTATCTTTGTGGTAAATACCCAGTAGTGCAATTGCTGGATCATATGGTAGCTCTATTTTCGACTTTTTGAGGAACCTCCATACTGTTTTCCAGAGTGGCTGCACCAGCTTGCATTCCCACCAAAAGTGTAAGAGGGTTCCCCTTTCTCTGCATTCCCCGCCAACATCTGTCGTTTCCTGACTTGTTAATTTTAGCCATTCTGACTGGTGTGAGGTGGTATCTCATTGAGGTTTTGATTTGGATTTGCCTGATGCCGAACGATGTTGAGTACTTTTTCATGTGTCTGTTGGCCATTTGGATGTCTTCTTTGGAAAAATGTCTGTTCATGTCTTCTGCCTATTTCTTGATTGGATTATTTGTTCTTTGGGTGTTGAGTTTAATCAGTTCTTTATAGATTTTGGATACTAGCCCTTTATCTGATATGTCATTTGCAAATATCTTCTCCCGTTCTGTTGGTTGTCTTTTGGTTTTGTTGACTATTTCTTTTGCTGTGCAAAAGCTTTTTATCTTGATGAAGTCCCAAGAGTTCATTTTTGCCCTGGCTTCCCTTGCCTTTGGCGATGTTTCTAGGAAGAAGTTGCTGCAGCTGAGGTCGAAGAGGTTGCTACCTGTGTTCTCCTTTAGGATGTTGATGGACTCCTGTCTCACGTTTAGGTGTTTCAACCATTTGGAATCTATTTTTGTGTGTGGTGTAAGGAAATGGTCCAGTTTCATTCTTCTGCATGTAGCTGTCCAATTTTCCCGACACCATTTGTTGAAGAGACTGTCTTTTTTCCATTGGATATTCTTTCCTGCTTTGTCAAAGATTAGTCGACCATAGAGTTGAGGGTCTATTTCTGGGCTCTCGATTCTGTTCCATTGATCTATGTGATCTTGGTCTTGGCTTTTGTGCCAGTACTGTACTGTCTTGATGATGACAGCTTTGTAATAGAGCCGGATGTCCGGAATTGTGATGCCGCCAGCTTTGCCTTTCTTTTTCAACATTCCTCTGGCTATTCGGGGTCTCTTTTGGTTCCATACAAATTTTAGGATGATTTGTTCCATTTCTTTGAAAAAAGTGGATGGTATTTTGATGGGGATGGCATTGAATGTGTAGATTGCTCTAGGTAGCATTGACATCTTCACAATGTTTGTTCTTCCAATCCATGAGCATGGAACATTTTTCCATTTCTTTGTGTCTTCCTCAATTTCTTTCATGAGTATTTTATAGTTTTCTGAGTACAGATTCCTTGTCTCTTTGGTTAGATTTACTCCTAGGTATCATATGGTTTTAGGTGCAGTTGTAAATGGGATCGACTCCTTAATTTCTCTTTCTTCTGTCTTGTTGTTGGAGTGTAGGAATACCACTGATTTCTGTGCATTGATTTTATATTCTGCCACTTTACTGAATTCCTGTATGAGTTCTAGCAGTTTTGGGGTGGAGTCTTGGGTTTTCCACATAAAGTATCATATCATCTGCAAAGAGTGAGAGTTTGACTTCTTCCTTGCCAATTTGGATGCCTTTGATTTCTTTTTGTTGTCTGATTGCTGTGGCTAGGACTTCTAATACTATGTCTAATAGCAGTGGTGATAGCAGACATCCCTGCCACGTTCCTGACCTTAGGGGGAAAGCTCTCAGCTTTTCTCCATTAAGGATGATATTTGCTGTAGGTTTTTCACAGATGGCTTTTATGATATTGAGGTATGTACCCTCTATCCCTATACTCTGAAGAGTTATGATCAAGAAAGGATGCTGTACTTTGTCAAATGCTTTTCCTGCATCTATTGAGAGGGTCATGATTTCTTATTCTTTCTTTTGTTAATGTATTGTGTCACGTTGATTGATTTGTGGATGTTGAACCAACCTTGCAGCCCAGGGATAAATCCCACTTCGTCATGATGAATAATTCTTTTAATGTACTGTTGGATCCTATTGGCTATGTTTTTGGTGAGAATTTTTGCATCCATGTTCATCAAGGATATTGGTCTGTAATTCTCCTTTCTGATGGGGTCTTTGTCTGGTGTGGGAATGAAGGTAATGGTGGCCTCATAAAACGAGTTTGGAAGTTTTCCTTCCATTTCTATTTTTTGGAACAGTTTCAGAAGAATAGGTATTAATTCTTCTTTAAATGTTTGGTAGAATTTCCCTGGGAAGCCATCTGGCCCTGGGCTTTTGTTTGTTGGGAGAATTTTGATGACTGCTTCAATTTCCTTAGTGGTTATAGGTCTGTTCAGGAGTTCTATTTCTTCCTGGTTCAGTTTTGGTAGTTGAAACATCTCTAGGAATGCATCCATTTCTTCCAGATTGTATAATTTGCTGGCATAGAGTTGCTCATATATATGTTCTTATAATTCTTTGCATTTCTTTGGTGTTGGTTGTGATCTCTCCTCTTTCATTCATGATTTTGTTGATTTGGGTCATTTCTCTTTTCTTTTTGTTAAGTCTGGCCAGGGGTTTATCAATCTTGTTAATTCTTTCAAAGAACCAGCTCCTAGTTTTGTTGATCTGTTCTACTGTTCTTTTGGTTTCTGTTTCATTGATTTCTGCTCTGATCTTTATTATTTCTCTTCTCCTGCTGGATGTAGGCTTTATTTGCTGTTCTTTCTCCAGCTCCTTTAGGTGTAGGGTTAGGTTTTGTATTTGAGACCTTTCTTGTTTCTTGAGAAAGGCTTGTATTGCTATATACTTTCCTCTTAGGACTGCCTTTGCTGCATCCCAAAGATTTTGAACAGTTGTGTTTTCATTTTAATTGGTTCCCATGAATTTTTTTAAATTCTTCTTTAATATCCTGGTTGACCCATTCATTCTTTAGTGGATGCTCTTTAGCCTCCATGTATTTGAGTTCTTTCCGACTTTCCTCTTGTGATTGAGTTCTAGTTTCAAAGCATTGTGGTCTGAAAATATGCAGGGAATGACCCCAATCTTTTGTTAGTGGTTGACCTGATTTGTGACCTAGGATGTGATCTATTCTGGAGAATGTTCCATGGGCACTAGAGAAGAATGTGTATTCTGTTGCTTTGGGATGGAAGGTTCTGAATATGTCTGTGAAGTGTATTTGGTCCAGTGTGTCATTTAAAGTCTTTATTTCCTTGTTGATCTTTTGCTTAGATGATCTGTCCATTTCAGTGAGGGGGGTGTTAAAGTCCCCCACTATTATTGTATTGTTGTCGATGTGTTTCTTTGCTTTTGTTATTAATTGGCTTATATATTTGGCTGCTCCCATGTTAGGGACATAGATAGTTACAATTGTTACATCTTCTTTTTGGATAGTCCCTTTAAGTAGGATATAGTGTCCTTCCTCATCTCTTATTACAGTCTTTGGTTTAAAATCTAATTTTTCTGATATAAGGATTGCCACCCCAGTTTTCTTTTGGTGTCCATTAGCATGGTAAATGGTTTTCCACCCCCTCACTTTCAATCTGGGGGTGTCTTTGGGTCTAAAATGAATCTCTTGTAGACAGCATATCAATGAGTCTTGTTTTTTAATCTAGTCTGATAGCCTGTGTCTTTTGATTGGGGCATTTAGCCCATTCACATTCAGGGTACTATTGAAAGGTATGAATTTAGTGCCTTTGTATTGCCTGTAAGGTGACTGTTACTGTATATTGTCTGTGTTCCTTTCTGTTCTATGTTGCTTTTAGGCTCTCTCTTTGCTTAGAGGACCCCTTTCAATATTTCTTGTAGGGCTGCTTTCGTGTTTGCCAATTCCTTTAGTTTTTGTTTGTCCTGGAAGCTTTGTATCTCTCCTTCTATTTTCAATGACAGCCTAGCGGGATATAGTATTCTTGGCTGCATATTTTTCTTGTTTAGTGGTCTGAATATATCATGCCAGTCCTTTCTGGCCTGCCAGGTCTCTGTAGATAGGTCTGTTGATAATCTAATGTTTCTACCATTTTATTAATTGGCTTATATATTTGGCTGCTCCCGTGACACCCCCAGATTGAAAGTGAGGGGGTGGAAAAGCATTTACCATGCTAATGGACACCAAAAGAAATCTGGGGTGGCAACCCTTATATCACACAAATTAGATTTTAAAACAAAGAATGTAATAAGAGATAAGGAAGTACACTACATCCTACTTAAAGGGTCTATCCAACAAGAGATCTAACAATTTTAACTATCTATGCCCCTATGTTACATATCTCTTCTCCCAAGCTGCCTTCAGGATTTTCTCTTTGTCTCTGAGACTCATAAATTTTACTATTAGATGTCGAGGTGTTGACCTATTTTAATTGATTTTGAGAGGGGTTCTTGGTGCCTCCTGGATTTTGATGCCTGTTTCCTTCCCCACATTAGGGAAGTTCTCTGCTGTAATTTGCTCCAATATACCTCCTGCCACTCTCTCTCTTTCTTCTTCTTCTGGGATCCCAATTATTCTAATGTTGTTTTGTCTTATCGTATTGCTTATCTCTCGAATTCTGCCCTGTGATCCAGTAGTTGTTTATCTCTCTTTTTCTCAGCCTCTTTATTTTCCATCATTTGGTCTTCTATATCACTAATTCTCTCTTCTGCCTCATTTCTCCTAGCAGTTAGTGACCCCATTTTTGATTGCACCTCATTAATAACCTTTTTTATTTCGACTTGGTTAGATTTTAGTTCTTTTATTTCTCCAGAAAGCGTTTCTCTAATAACTTCCATGCTTTTTTCAAGCCCAGCTAAGTATCTTTAAAATCATGATTCTGAACTCTAGGTCTGACATCATGCTAATGTCCGTATTAAGTAGGACCCTGGCAGTCGGGACTACCTCTTGTTCTTTTTGTTGAGGTGATTTTTTTCCATCTTGTCATTTTGTCCAGAGGAGAATAGATGAATGAGAACAAAATGCTAATAGGGTAACAACGTCCCCAGAAAATATACTCTAAACAAATCAGAAAAAACCTGAAACTGAGGGAAAAGAAAGGGAAAGAAAAAAAAAGAAAAAGAAAAAAGAAGGAAAAGAAAAAGATAAAAACAAACAAAAACAGAACAAAAGAAGAAAAAACAGAATATGCTCAAATATGATCAGGCTGGTGCATAGATCAGTGCCACACACTAGATTTTGGGTGTATTTTGGTGTGTTAGAAGAAAGTGTCTCCCAAAATTTTAAAGAAAGAAAAACTTATATTACAAAAATAAGGGTTGATACGATGAAGGGATGGAATATGACTGTAAAGATGAAAATTATAAAAAATTTTATAAAAGGAATTGATAAGAAGGTGTTTGAAAAAAGATAGAAGAGGTTTAAAAAAAGAAAAAAGATAAAAGAGAGAATGTGATCAGGGAGGGGACTAGAACAGGCATACACTAGAGATTAAGGGTATATTTTAATCTGTTAGAAGAAACTGTATCTCAAAATTTTAAAGAGAGAACATATATATATATATATGCCAAAAATAAGGGTAAATACTATGAAGGGATAGAGTATGACTCTAAAAATGAAAAATAAAAAATTTTTTTTTAAAAAGGGATTGAGAAGATGTTGGTTGAGAAAGGGAAAAAGAAAAGTTAAAAAAAAGACTGTTAAAAAAATTAACTTTGAAAGACTAAAGAATCATGGTAAAAAAGCCATGAATTCTATGTGCAGTATTTCCCTAGCGCTGGAATTCTGCTGTTCTCATTGATCGGTAAACTTGGTCTTGGCTGGCTGTTCTTGGGGATCTTCTGTGGCAGGGGCTTGTTGCCATGGTTTCCAAATGTCTTTGCCGGAGGCGGAATTGCCCCGCCCTTGTTGGTCCGGGCTAAGTAATCTGCTCCGGTTTGCTCTCGGGAGCTTTTGTTCCCTGCAAGCTTTCCGTACAGCTTTGGAGGACGACAGTGAAATGGCGGCTTCCCAATCTCCGCCCGGAGGATCTGAGAACTCGGGGCCCCACTCCTCAGTGCGCCCCCAGAGAAAAGCAGTCAGTCACTCCCGTGTCCCCGGTCTCTGGCCGCACTCCATGCTCACCCTGCCTGTGACCGAGTGTTTCTATCTCTGGCACCCGACTTGGTGTGGTGTCTCTAAACCCAGCAGATCCCTGCAGTGCGCTCCCGTGCCGCTCCTCCTGGGGGAGGAAGGGGAGTCTCCCCGGATCTGCCGCTTGTTGGGTCCCTGCTGGAGGAGGGATCATGGTTTATGGCAACCAGGAGCTGAGAGCTTGCTCCTATTCTCTGTCTCTGCAGCCACTTCCCTGCTCCGATACCTGGGAGCCCTGCCACACTCAGGCACCCCTGGTCTTTTTGTGACCCCGAGGGTCCTGAGACCACTGTCCCACGAGGGTTCCACCCCCAGCTTAGCCACTGGAGCGAGGTCCCTCAGCGGAGCCGACTTCTAAAAGTTCCGATTTTGTGCTCCGCGGCTCTATCACTTGCCAGAAGTGGCCGACGGAGGCCCCCTCCTCTGCCGTCTATCCTCCCGAATATCGCCTCAGATTCACTTCTCCGCACATCCTACCTTCCAGTAAGTGGTCGCTTTTCTGTTCAGAGAGTTGTTGCTATTCTTTTCTTCGATCTCCTGTTGAGTTCATAGGTGTTCAGAATGGTTTGATCCCTATCCAGCTGAATTCCTGGGACCAGATGAAATCCAGGTCTCCTACTCCTCGGCCATCTTGCTCCACCCCCTCCTCCCTGAACTGTTGTAAATGCCAGTACATTTCTGGAAACGAGCAGAAGAAATGTTTACCTAAGGCTGCTCAATACTTCTCTATGGCTCCTCATTACTATCACGATAACGTTCAATATTTGCTTTTGATACCCTTTATAATCTGACCTCTGCTTACTCCTCCATTTATCTTATGCAGCCCTCCCCCCTCTCCCCCCCCCCCCGCCCTGAGTAATCTTCTGTCCACACAGATTCATTTTGCAAACATACTAGGTACTTGGTTATCTCTGGGCCTCTACACATGCTGTTTCATTTGTTTGGATCAATTTTCTCCACATTTAACTGGATGATATCCCCACACTTCTTTCCTGTTTGAGGTCAGTTATTACTTCCTCTGGGGATCATTTTAAAAACCTCTAACACTATACGAGTGCCCTGTTAGAGTACTCATTACATGGTATTATAGTTAGACTTTACCTGGCTGTCCCTTACCCACTCCAGACAGTAAGCTCCTGGGGAGAGAGATTATATATTATTTTTTTCTATGTACTTCCCATTTAGCATACTGCCTGCATAAAAGATATATAATAAATATTTGTTTATTAAATGAATAAACACTTGCATTGCTGCCCCCAGTGACATGAAATTCCCTCTTCTTTCATCCTCCAGGCTCTGTGCTGGTCTTCAGACCATTTCCTCTTGTTGGACACTATGCCTGGCCTGTTAGTGTTGAAAATTTATGTCACATGTTGAATTTGTTTCCGTGAAGCACATTTTTTTTTCCTTCATCGATTTTATGTGTCGCAGGATACTTGCATTCTAGTTGGTTATAGGACTTGAACTAGGAATTAAATAGCAAATTTTAAAGCTGCAAGCATGGCAAACTATTTATTTCATGTGCTCTCCCTCACTTAATTCTTGTACTCTAGCCATGTATAATCAATAAGATTACACATCGGAATCACTTCCTCCTGAATATGCAAACTTCTTTTTGTTTGTTTGTTGGTTTTTTTAAATCCTAGTTCTTGGGATACAAAATTATCCTAACAATCTTGCTCATGACATCAGCACATAAGTCCCTTTGGTCTTCCACATTGTGCCTTCTGCCCACTGAGCCCTCAGCCCTACCTCACTTCCACCCAAGGGGTTACTTACCATTGAATTATTGGGGCTGCCTGAATTTCTCCAAGACATCAATGCTTCGAGGCATATTCCCCTATGTTTCTAAAGCATCAGCGAGTGTGTGTAAGAACCGAACACAAGGTGGTGAGGGAAGCTGAGCAGACCTAGGTGTTATGGAGCAGATCAATACCCAAGGTGCCAATCATCTTGGGATGACTGCACGTAGCAGTACAATCCTGATGAACAAGTCCAAGTGTTGGGGTTTGAGGAATACCAAGAAGTCCACCCACTCCAAAATACCTTGTTCACCAGCTGTCACAATTTCTAATGACCAGTGTTTGAAGACCATCTTTTATTTTATTTTATTTTATTTTTATTTTTTATTAAGTTCAATTAGCCAACATTTAGCACATAATTAATTTTTGATGTAGTGTTCAATGATTCATTAGTTGCGTATAACACCCAGTACTCATCAGATCACGACCATCTTTTATTTTATAAAAAGTCCTCCAAAAACGTAAATTTCACAAAGATGACACAACTTCATATTAATGGTGCCCTACTATAACTTCAGTGGACTTGACTTTAGAAAGATGAAGGGGAGTCTAGATGTCGGATCCAGCTCTGAGGATTTGAACCATAGAGCAGACCTCTGGAGAGGAGACAGATGTCCAAAGACAGATTTCAGGTGCTTTGATGTAGGTATACTCCAATTGATAATTGTGGGAAACAGAACGCCACAACAACCACTGGTGCATGTTCGCTCAGACTCTGAGAGCTCTGAGAAAACTCGAGTTTGCAGGGTTAAAAATAATCCGAAAGGATCAGAGTGAAATGCCCTTGGGATATGTGTGGTCTGTTCTAAAGTACGCAGCAGAAGATGTTTTGTAGATAGGAAACCAGCTGTAAACAGCACACTGTGCACTCCCCTCTTTGTTCCTTGTCCTGTGTTGAGGTTAAGGTCCGAGTACAATGGTGTTTACCATTAATTGATCACAGCCAGTTACAGGTTTCTTTACTCCTTCTCCACTCCCACTGCTTCACTTAACTAACCTTGTGTACGTGGAAGAATGTGCCTTACTATGCCTCTGCTGTAAACCATTATAGATCTATATCGCTGTAGAAGGTATATAAGAGTATGGAAAATAAACCTCGGCACCTCGGGCTCTTAGCTCGGGGTCGCCTGTGCCTCGCTATACTGTTGTCTCTTTTTCTCAGTTCCTTCGCTGCCCCCGGTCCTTGACTCTCAGAGGTTGACAGATAATGGCTCCCAGTCCCAATCCCCATTCAGGACCCTAGACTCTTCTTTCTAGTGTCTATAGGAGATTCTCTAGAAATTTCTCTGTCAGTTAAAAAAAAAAGAAATTTCTCGTCAGTTTCTTTTCTATCAGTTTTATCATTTCTTTGTCTCCTTGGTTGCCTGGCTTAGGCATCCTGATCTCCACTGTGTCCAAGGCTACAGCTGATGTTCCTGCTGATTGCTTCCTGCATCCTTGGGATTCTGACTTGTATACTATTTATGCTGTTAGCATTATGATAGATTGTGGGACCACACAGCTAAGACAAGCCTCTAATATCTGATAAGGCTTTAGAAACCATTGTGGGATAAACAAGGGAATTGGCCACCCAGAAAGCAACTTAAAATTGTTAAAATGTGGCCACTCGTACAACTTCCAGACTCCATTTCATCCTTGTTGGTTACTGTGTTAAACTTACTGGTATCTATCATATTTGGTTTCTCTCCTTTTGGGCACTCAGAATAGATAACAGTTTTAACCCCCTTGCAGTCAGATAAAACCGTGAGACTAGTTCTGGTCAATGCCCTATGAATGAAGGCAGGGTATAGGAAGTCCCAGGCAAAATTTATTTTGTAAGCCTTTGCCTATATAAACAACCTGATCTAAAAATATATTATAAAATTCATGGGGTCATGTAAGGTATTTATCAATGAAGATTTAGAATCATGGTTATAGAAGAAGTACATAGATATTTGATTATTGTCCACTCAGTGCCAGTGAAGATTTTTTGTAGTGTCCAGGCACCATCTCTTTTATTTTTCTGTCCAAGAACTATCTTCTTTTGTTATTATTAAATGCACCATTTCTGGCTAATTTCCTGTCTCCCACTGGGGGAAAAGGGTGGCAACACTGTTATTACTTACAATGCCATGACTCTTTGGAAATTGTTTGTATTGAAACAATATAGACTTTCTTGCCTCTGTGGTTCTCCGGGTCCGGGTGTTTCTGTCCTCACTCCTGATGCTGCATTACCCATCCTGCCATTCCTGAAGGAATGGCTTCCGATGATTCCAATGATTCCAAGTTTTCTTTTTCTTTAATGATGATGAGCACACATGCAATCTTCCCCGTGCATGAAGGAAAATGTGAATAATCATTTTTGGTCATGTAAAGTGTACTGTTTAGAATGTTAGAGTGTGAAGGGATTACAACACATCTTCCAGCCATGTCTTCTCTTAAACTCCTTAGGCTGTAATCTCTGCATTCCTAAAATGTGATCTCTTTCAATGTTGACCACATTCCTGAATTTCACGCACTGACCACCGCAGGCAGGATAGGCGAGGGGCCCATGGGCAGAGTGAGAAGAGCAGTCTCATTTACACAAGGAATGTCTGGTCCCTCACCTGGCATGTTTTAGAGCTGAAAGAACGGGCTAGCACCACAACAATTGGAGGCAACAGAAGAAATCAACTAGAAGAGGCCATTGGTGTTGGAGAGTGATGATTTAAATGCTTGCCTTTGAAGGAGAAAGGCAATTCCCACATCTTCCCAAGTCTCTCTGTCATGTAATGCTGAGTCTTCAAGAGGGGTGTCATCTGCTCTGCGTGTCAGCATTGGGGATTCCACAGAATAAAGGATTCCTGCTGCCACCCTTGGGTGCTGTAGATTGGAGGTAATGCTGCAAATTACACACAGACAGGTGAGAGATGACATAGGGGCCCAAACATGGTTTAAGCCCAAGGGTTGATGGGGACAGATAGTAGTTCAGAGCACAGGACTTCTTTTGTATCCAGGGTGAGTGAGAATCACCCCAAATGAACATGTCAGTACCATTCTGGTGGCTCAATTCTATGTGATTCCATAAAAGAAGTATCATGTTGCTGGCAGGAGCAAGTAGGCTAATCTTGAGTGACAGGGTGGAAGCAGGTTGCTTGCTGATCCATAAGGGGCACGTAATGTGAGTGAGAAATAAGCTATTTTTGTGTAAAGTCTATAAGGTTTTTTGTCACCACAGGAAAACCTAGTCTACCCTGACGAATGCAGATCCTATACACAGGTGCTTTCTTGCTCTTCAGTCACAAGCCAGTCTCCCCACTTAATAGTTCTGGCATTATAAGGTTGAATTGAAAATTACATGAGTAAATACACGTATAGCATTTAGAAAGGTAAATGTGAGCTATCATTTGCAGTTATAACTATTGGCATTTGTTCTTGTGTTAGAGACTAACTTTGTAGTGAGATATTTTTCAAAGGTACATATTTCATATAGGTCAGTCCCCAACTGTAGTTGAGGATTCTTTCATCTGACTAGATCAAGACCTGCCCTTTGTGTTCTCTTCTCTAGTTCTATGACCAATTTTTCTACAATGATAGATGTTGGAAAATTTTACTCCTACTAGTGAGAAAATTCCATCTTTTATTCTCAAAAGAATAAGCTCCCCCTCTGATCCAAAGAGGACCACAATAATTTAATGTGCAGAACATCTCACATATTGAAATCTGATTCATCAGTTGTGGGGTCCAAATTGAGCTTCACAACTCTTTATAATAACAACTACAAACATTGGTCAAATGCTTACCATTTCCCAGGCAGGCAAACTTCTACGTGCTTTACGTATATTAACTCCCCCGTCATCCTTATGCAACCTGATCCCACAGGCACTCTAGTTCATGCTATACCTATTATGAGGAACTGAGGTACAGAGAAGCTAATTACTTTGTCCAAAGTCATGGAGCTGCTCAGTGTTTGACCCATAATTTCAATGTGGGCAGTCTGGTTTCAGAGTCTAGGCTCTTAACTACTTTACTCTGTCTCTGCTTATTCTGATAACATGCTAACTTGAGGCACTTGCCTCACTTGCTTTTTTTTTTTTTAAATAGTTGTGTTTCTAGAAAGAGTTGAAGATCAGAGATGAGGCCTGTGCCATCATCCTGTAGTCTTCTGGATCTCAGGATCAGACTTCAGAATGCTCAAGAATGAACACACACACACATTTCCTCAAGTGTATTGGGTGAATAATGAACTTTTGGCACCGGGTAGTGTCCAAGTCTTCATTGATTTATGCAGGAGGTATTTATTGAGTGTCTACTATGTGCCAAGCATTGTGCCAGGCACAAGGGCAGTGAACAGATAGTCTCTGTCCTGAAGGAGCTTAGACTCTCAGGAACACTTTACAGCATCCTAATATGTTTTTACAACTCCTACCATCCAGGTTTCAGGACACCCTGCCACAATTGAGAATCTTCGTACACTATCAGCATTCTGTCCGTGCCTTTTTGTTTGTAGTCAGTCATTCAGCATGCAGTATGAGCCTCAAGTCAAATTCTGATGGAACTGATGAGGAGTGGTGAATGGAGGGGAAGAGGGATTTGTAGGCTGGAGCGGGTTTGTGGAAAGGATTTCTTGTGGTATGTACCAACCACACAATACAAGGTGAGGGGAGGAGGGCAGAGCCTCCTCTCTTATTTGGCAGGGTGCCAGGGTAAGAGAGTAACTAACAAATAATCAACACAAACCCCAAAGCAACACATGAGCTTTTTTTCCTTTAAATTTTTATTGTTATGTTAATCATCATACATGACATCATTAGTTTTTTTTTAAAGATTTTATTTATTTATTCATGAGAGACAGAGAGAGAGAGAGAGAGAGAAGCAGAGGGAGAAGCAGGCTCCCCACTGAGCAGGGACCCCAATATGGGACTCGATCCCAGGACCCTGGGATCATGACCTGAGCCGAAGGCAGACGCTTAACCATCTGAGCCACCCAGGTGCCCCAACATCATTAGTTTTTGATGTAGTGTTCCATGATTCATTGTTTGTGCATAACACCCAGTGCTCCATGCAGAACATGCCCTCTTTAATACCCATCACCAGGCTAACCCATCCCCCTACCCCCCTCCCCTCTAGAACCCTCAGTTTGTTTCTCAGAGTCCATAGTCTCTCATGATTCGTCTCCCCCTCCGATTTATCTCCCTTCATTCTTCCCCTCCTGCTATCTTCTTCTTCTTTTTTTTTTTCTTAACATATATTGCACTATTTGTTTCAGAGGTACAGCAACACATGAGCTTTTAATCCTGAGAAGGCTTCTTCTGGGTCAGTCATCTCAGCCATTGAGTCTCAGAGCCTGACATCAAATTTCAGCCAGAGACTGGCATAGACACTTTTACAAACCATCCTAGAGAATCCATGAACATCAGCATTGTCACCTGAAGTGGAGATTCTCTTGGAGTTTATTTGGTGCCCTCTCAGTGGCTGAAGGACAGGAACTCCTAGAAGACACTGCAGACCACTGTCTTTGTGAAGCATTTCCCCCTTCAAATCACAAATATTTACTAAGCCCTATCTGCCAGGCACCGTGCTAGACACAGCACATAGAACAATGAATAAAATGTAGACACTGTTTTTATACAGCACCGATCTTGTGGGGGATACACTTCTATAAATGAAAAATATGATACATTTGGGTTGCATATAATATTGGAGTGACAAGATTATTAAAGATGTCGGAAGAGGGGCACCTGGGTGGCTCAGTTGATTACTCATCTGACTCTTGGTTTCAGCTCAGGTCATAATCTCATGGGTCATGAGATTGAGTCCTGCCTCAGGCTCTGGGCTCAGTGGGCAGTCTGCCTGAAGATTCTCTCTCCCTCTCTCTCTCTTCCCCTCCCCTCACTTGTGCATGCGGCTCTCTCTCCCTTTCTCTCTCAAATAAAATAAATATATTTTTAAAAAAAAGATGTCAGAGGAAGGGCACCTCTTCTTAAGAGGGAAGTTGGGGTGCAGATGGAGAACAGTACTCCTGAAATCTTTGGATGGGGCTAAATTATATTTTAACATCATCTTATTTCCAAATTGTGCCTCCTAGCTGATGTGACCTTGAGAAAAATGCCCGTCAAATATGATCATATATCCCCTTGATTGGTGATGGCTATAGAGACAGGGTCCCTATCTTTCAACTTTCTTTGTCATTGCACTCTGTTCCACACCCTGCTTGCTGCTGATAACGCTAGCATGCTTCTGATTTAAGCAGAGAGCTACTATTGACTTCACCTGACCTCTGCCCTGGAAATAGATCTTTGGTCAAAAGAAGGTAATGTGAAATGGGGCCCTTATTTGATCCTTATCTGTTGGTATAACACTGATGTCTATTTTCAAGTGTTTTGCATGACCATCCTATTTTAAGGACTGACTCATAAATATGTTTCAAGGAAAGTAAAACTTCATACTTTAAAAAAATCAGAGAAATTTTAAAAAGATGGATTATTTTGTAAAGGGGTAGGAGTTGAGTGACTAGATGAATACAAATGATTTTGTTTACCAGGATAGGGAAGTCTTTCCTTCCTAAAATTAAAGTGGTTGGGAAGAGGGAAGCATTTGCTTGTTAAGAATTAGCCTTTCATGAATGGAGTAGTTGAGACGAATTGTTCTAGTAACCAGGACTTAGTAGAACTATGTGGGCAGGAGTGATGGCAGGGGAGGTTCTTGAAATGGAGATGAGCTAGAGCTGTTCACGCTTTGTGAGAAACAATATGAACCAAGTGGAGCAAACTGGCTAAGAGGAGGAAGATTCTAGAGCCAGACAGAAATGTATTAAATTTCTGGCTCTATTTTTTAATCTAAGTTGTGTGTGCCAGATTACTTTACTTATTTAAGATTGGTTATATAAAAATATGTCAATATTCAATAACATTTCTTGAGGTAGGATAGTCATTCTTGTTGCATTAGGCTGTGTGATGATTAAAGAGGTAATGAGTCACACCTGGCACACAGTGCTTAATGAAGAATAGCCCTTTACTCTTTACAAAGTTGACCGTCATCAACGTTGCTAAGTGAACACAGACTTCCTAGTGCTTGGGCTAAAGACAGGGGTGGGAAGAAGTACTTTACCTAATTATGCCAGGAGGGTGAGCCAAAGAAGAAGCATGCATGTGTTCTTACCCAGGGATTCTGGGAGACAGGAACTCTTTCTTGCTAGACTAGATCTTGAAAGACTGTGAGGCAGCTGACTTGCTGCCATCAGGAAAAATTCTAGAATTTCTAGGGATAGCCCTGAGGAGTAGAAGATATGGTGAAAGAGAAATCAAGAGATAGAATCTCACTCCAGATAATATCAGTCTGTGAGTCCAGCCATACCTAAAGTTGGCACTACCCTTGGATTTTCTAATTCTTGAGCTTCTAAATTTTGTTTCAGCCCCTTCGAGTTTTCTGATTTTGCACACGAGTCTATATAAAAAAAAATGAAGTCACATCTTTTAATTTTTAATAAAAAAGAGTATTCTCTCCCCTCTTTTCCTGTCTTGGATGTAGATAGGATACCTGGGGCTGAATTAGCTGGCTGCCCAGCCATGAGGCAAAAAGCGAGGGAAAAGCTAAAAGAAACGCTGGCATCTCTTTTCTGATATTATGGAGTCATGGAAATAATGTCAACCTCGCTTTTTGTATTAGTTTGCTAGGGCTGCCATACAAAGTAGCATGGACTGGATGTCTTAAATAAAATAAATTTATTTGCTCACAATCCTGGAGGCTAGAACGCCGAGATCAAGGTGTTGGCAGGGTTCATTTCTTCTGAGGTCTCTTCCCTTGGCTTGTAGACGGTCATCTTCTTTGTGTGTGTTAAGCTCCTCTTCTTGTTAAATATATTGGTCATGTTGGATTGGGTCCCACCTTAATGGCCTCATTTCAACTTAGTTAAAGAACTTACCTCCAAATACAGTCACATTCTAAGGTACTGGGGCATTATGACTTCAGCATATACATTTTTAGGAAAAAACACTTCAGTCCATAACACTTTTATTGCAGATAAGCAACATCCACAATTGTCATCATATTTGGGGTTATTTTATTAATATTTTAGCAGCTAAATGAAACGGCTAAACATGGATGGAAGAAGCTCATTCTAGTTTCTGTTTCTGAAAATATATTTCTTTTGGCTTACTAAGAGGTAGGCTATCGCCTCTTGGTTTGATAAAACTCACACTCTTGAGAGAAAGGCATTTACAAAAAGATGTTTTGCTCCTGAATTCAGGAATGCAGATTATGTTTCTCCTTCACTTTTTTTTTTTAAAAGAGTGTTTTCCAGAACTCCAGGTCTAAATTTAGGGCTTTAGTGGTTTAGAGAGACCACAGGAGAAGTAGAAAATCTTTTACTTTTTTTAAATTTTATTTATGTATTTGAGAAAGAGAGGGAGGTAGGTGGGGCAGAGGAAGAAGGAGAGAATCTTAAGCAGACTCAGAGCTGAGAGTGAGGCCAATATGGGACTAAATCTCACGACCCTGAGATCATGACCTGAGCTGAAACTGAGTTGGATGCTTAACCGACTGAGCCACTCAGGCACCCCAGGAGAAAATTTTTTATTTATTTTATTTTATTTTTGAAATTTTTATTGTTATGTTAATCACCATACATTACATCATTAGTTTTTGATGTAGTGTTCCATGATTCATTGTTTGTGCTTAACACCCATTGCTCCACGCAGAACATGCCCTCTTTAATACCCATCACCAGGCTAACCCATCCCCCACCCCCCTTCCCTCTAGAAACCTCAGTTTGTTTTTTAGAGTCCATCGTCTCTCATGGTTCGTCTCCCCCTCCGACTTACTCCCCTTCATTCTTCCCCTCCTGCTATCTTCTTCTTCTTTCTTTTTTTCTTAACATATATTGCATTATTTGTTTCAGAAGTACAGATCTGTGATTCAACAGTCTTGCACAATTCACAGCGCTCACCATAGCACATACCCTCCCCAATGTCTATCACCCAGCCACCCCATCCCTCCCACCCCCCACCACTCAGCAACACTCAGTTTGTTTCCTGAGATTAAGAACTCCTCATATCAGTGAGGTCACATGATGCCTGTCTTACTCTGATTGACTTATTTCACTCAGCATAACACCCTCCAGTTCCATCCATGTCGTTGTAAATGGCAAGATCTCATTCCTTTTGATGGCTGCATAATATTCCATTGTGTATATATACCACCTCTTCTTTATCCATTCATCTGTCGATGGACATCTTGGCTCTTTCCACAGTTTGGCTATTGTGGACATTGCTGCTATAAACATGGGGTGCACATACCCCTTCGGATCCCTACATTTGTATCTTTGGGGTAAATACCCAGTAGTGCAATTGCTTGATCGTATAGTAGCTCTATTTTCAACTGTTTGAGGAACCTCCATGCTGTTTTCCAGAGTGGTTGCGCCCAGGAGAAAATTTTTTTAAAAAGCAATGTAGACTAGGCTTCATAAGGGCAAGATCCCTGTCTTATAGCTGGAAGTCTGACCAAGAGAATTAATGATAGCTTCTGCCAATACCAGGGCACTTTCTAGCTCCTGGATGCCAAATAATCGCACCCCCCGCCCAAGACTATACCATTCTGCTCAATCCTAGTCTCTGATTTGGTTACTGCAAAGATAGCGGTTTTCAAGTACACAGTGAACGCATTGCCTTTTTGGTAACTTAGAGAGCACCTGAGCAGATCGGCCTCATCACCTCAGGGGCTGAAAAATTTCTGCAAAGGCTATTCTGGGTCTGTTAGGTAAAAAAAGAAATATATCTCTAAGTGCTGAAAAGAAAATCCAGGGTGTAAAATATTGTCCATAACTTGTTTTCTAATAGTTTCTAATTTCTCAAAGAGGTAATCATATTTAAAATGAGACTTGAGTCATAAAAAAAGGCATGGTATTTGAAAACTATTCATTCAGATACAATAAAGCTTCAATGAATTTTCTTCTTCCAGGATTTTAATATAAAGCCTGATCCTCTATGTCTGCATGGGTTGAGCGCCTATGTCTTTTTAATGGAACTTTAGCTTGAATAGGAACTCCAGGGGTGAGCGCTGACCTAGAACCCAACACACACAACTTTCTCAGCGGCTGCATTATGTCCAACAGGGGGCGCATGAAGCTCACACATCAGTATCAGCCGCGCCAGCCACGTTTCAGATACCCATTTTCATTGCCATGGTGATTCTTAATTAACATGTCGCATCAGGTTTTCATTGACACCGTAAAATGAGGTGACTGTGACCTTGGTTAATAAAATGTGTAATCATTCTGGAAATATCGAGAGAAAGTTGTTAGATATTTCTTCCTCGTGATTAAACTGGTCTGCAATCAATAAAAACAAAATCTAAATTGCAGATTATTCGATTTCCATCTCCGGGGTGAAGAATTTTATTTCGTCTTAAAAATAAAGTTGAATATGTTTGTGACGGTTTAAGGATAAGAAAGTAACAGACTAAGTGACATTTTTTATTTTATGAAGAGTATTGAATTGCTTGATACTTCTCAGTATCAAATAAACAGATTTCAGACACAGGGGAAAGGAATTTTAGAATATTGTTGATATTTCTAAAATTCTGCTTTTTAAATTTCAGAGTCCAGATCAAGAAGCAAAATGAGAAAAATGAAATTCTCAGACTGTTCTGTTTGCAAGTTACAACCGACCACTTACCACTAGAGGGCGCTCTTCGCTTTGTTATCTTTCAAAGCCTTGCCCCCGCAGGGGCTGCCATTCAAAGGGGCACATCGCACTTCTTAACGTTTGTGAATTGTTTTAAGAATAATCAGAGCACCCCACAATGTTGGGCGGATTTTTCCCCCCGAACGCTTCTGTTGATTGTGATGTAAAGTCATTGACTGAATCAAATGTAAACTGGAAGGATTCAGCAAATCCCGATTGCCTGTGCAACTGTCCATAAAATGTATTTCACTATCAATGTCTCTATTCTCATAAAATAGGCAAAGCACACAATTAATAAACTTTATGCTTCTCTCATGTTTTTACTTTTATAGAAGCAATTTTGCATATTGATCACTCTGATACCATAGTTTTGTGTGAGATTTCAAAGCACAAAGCCAAAGAGTTCATTGGTTTCTTTTTATTTTATTTTTCAGAATGATAAATAAATAATCAACCCTATAAAAATCCTCAACATTGCACTGATTTTATGGAGCTGGTTTAGCATATCCCCGACTTTGAGGTTTTATAAATTCGGTTTCTCAGTGGAGTATGCTGTAGATTGTATTATTTGAAAATATTTACTCCACCTTCCTCAGAATGGGAAGAAAATACTTCCCCACTCCCTTATGCTAAACTTGGTCAATGGAATGTGAGAAGCAACTGTGCTTCTTTCAAGCAAAGACCTTAACTGTGATTTAATACCTCTTGTCCTTCCTTTCTGTCCTGAGAATGCGTATGTTATGTTACACACAATGGTCACCTCTTCAGCCAGGGTCCCTGACGGTGAAGAAAGGTGAAGATCTGTGAAACAGAGCCCAGGTATTCATAGCCCAGTGGCACTTGTTAACATGTATCATGGGCAAGGAACGGGTGTTGTTGTTAGTTCTGGAGTTTTGGGTTTGCTTTCGGTGCAGTCAGTGGACTGATACAAAATCTGATATGAGGAGTGGGGGCTGTTGTATGAAAATAAAAATTGGTGGCAGTTCCTTTGGGATAAAGCTTTAGGGGGTTGGAAAAGTGGCAGTAACTTGGGAGGCAGATAGTCTTCCCAATGAACTTATGGCTTTGGCTGGAAAGGTACTTAAATGGAATATTACTTGCATGTGTTATTTTTATTAGCTGCATTCGGTATTTTAAAAATGAAACAAATCCAGAAAATAACTGGCCTGTTTGGAGGATGAGATGAAAGAGAAAACAGAGAGCCTTAAATTCTGGGATTTCAGGGTTGAAAAATGGGACCGTTTTTAATCTTCACCTGACAAAAGATAAAATTGAGAAATACATCGAGCCCAAACCACTGATTAAGATGTAGGCTGAGAAGAAATTATTGTGGCCACAATTCCTAAAGGCATAATTCTGCACTAGCAGAATTATCTGACAACCCCACAGTGTCCTAAAGTCTAGAGAAAAACATACGTCCACCAAAGAATTGTGATGCAGGCTGCTGACACACAAGAATGGGCTGAAATAAATAAAGACCTAACAAAATCTTTGAAAGAGTGTGTACTGTTCAAAGCACTGTCATCCTCAATTAAAAGAGACATGATGTTTTGAGACAATTTGGGCAAGCAGCTGACAAAGCTGCTCATTCCCCTAGGAGGGCACAAACTCCATTGCCCTCCCAAGATGCAACCAGCAAGAATGATGAAAAAAAGCAAAAGATGTCCTGGTGGGTGGAGTCGAGAGCCACCGAGAATGAGGGACTGGGAAGCTACGTGCAGACAGCAGAACTGGGGCCTACTCAGGAACTTTCCCTACCCTAGGATAGGAGGCCCCCTAATGTTTGTCCAGCAGAATTTCAAAATTGCTGTGTACCAGTAATTGCTAAGTGCTTCTCTTCCTTCCTCTTTATGAATGGGGGCATTTATTGTAGTTATTCTATCCCTGTTCCACTATTTCACACGGTGTGTTTGAATTATTTTATACCCGATTTAGAGACTGTCATGAGATCTTCAAGTTGGCACCTGACACCATGATGGGATGAAACATTTGGGTACATTTCTTGGTACACTCTTGGGTGAGTGATTCTGAATGAGAAAGGAAGGAAAGTGAATACCCACAGGAGGTGGTCTGTGATAGATTGTATTATTGTTTTCCAATACAGATTTATAGATTTCCCTCTCCTGTTAGGCACAGGGTGTATATTCCTGCCCCCCCCCTCATGTTGGGGTGGTCTGTGTGATTGTTTTTGACCAATGGGATATGAGCCAATGAGACACATGCTCTATTTGAACAGGAGCTTCAAATGTGATTGCCTCTTATTCTTAGTCCCTGCCATGAGAATGAGCACCCCCCATGGAGGGGCTTAGCCTTTACCTGAGGCCCTTGAATGAAAGGACATGTAGAACAGAGCTAAGCAGCCCTGTCTACTCCAAAAATGTAGACATGTGAGTGAGAATAAATGTTTGCTGTTGCAAGCCACTGGGATTTTGGATCGTTGGCTTCACAGCAAGCTGACTGATGTAGAACATGAGATCTTGTCTGAGATTCTCTTTGCAGTTTTGTTCAAAGGAGATAGTACACGTACATATATTATTTTTTTTTTAAAAAATAATTTTAACTACAGCACTCCAAAAAATCTCAGCTTATATGCCAAATGCAATGAAATGTGTTTTTTCTTATCATAATGGAGCAAACACCTGCTGATGTTGCAACCTCCAACACAGTATATTTTCAATTGAAAAGCATTTCATAAAAGAATAAAAGGTCACTGAGTTACTTTAGGAAGACTCTGTGATACATCTGTAGTGAAATAATGAGTTAGATCAAACCATTTGTAATGTATTCCCTAAATGTGAACCGGACAGTGTGGAAAGCTACATATGAATTATTGACATAAAGTGTACTACTGAGAAATGTCTGTTTATATTTCTCAGTTCAACACTTAGCCAGTGATTCTCCAACTTGGTAGTGTGTCACACTAGAATGTAGAATCACTTAGGAGTACATCCCATGTGATTTACTAGTTGTGAAGTAACATTTGCTAACAATTTTCTTTTATGAATCAGAGTGCATTCAAGATTATCCCTGTAATAACCATGGGCTTGCTTTCATCAAAATATACTCTCCTATTTGAGAGAGTCATGGATGGAGTTAGATCACAGCATCCTAGTTACTGCACAAAATCTCAGGTTGATTTGTTTGTGTTTCAGGCCACAATATAAGCAGCACTTGGGAATGTGATCCACAGAGGAGCCTCATCTGCTGTGCGAATGTGTAGCAGGGGCAACGTTGAAATCTCTTAAAACTCCTGTAAGACTTGATGTGGCTTCAAATGGAGACAAATCAAAGATCAGAGGTACAATGCCAATAAGCAGTGGGACCTATTCTAATTTGGAAATAGGACAAGTGCTCTTCTAGTTTGGAAATAGGACAAGTGGATGAAATGAGAGGTGATACTACAGAGTACAGGGAAAATGGCAGAAAGACCCTTCTGCTCAAACATTTCTCCTACCCCAGGTTTTCTATTTCCGTTAATACAAGCTGCCCCCTAAAATGCAAAAACCCACCAGGAAGGGAGTAGACATTTAACTTTTCTAATGTGGTAGGGAATAATTCTCTGAGAATTCAAGGTCTAGTAGGGGGGATCTTTCTGGAGCTGGAGCTGGAAGTGTTAAGGTTAAGGTATACAGGAGACTTGGGTGAGGCAACCAAAAGAGCAGTGCACAACCACGGTCACAGGTCATGTGCCATGTCTGACCTACACTGGGCATTCAGCACACAGGAATGACTGAAAAGACACACAATGCCAATGGTGCTTAAGGACACACAATGCCAATGGTGCTTCAGTTAGGGCTTTGGAAATCTTCTGCCAATCTAATTTTCTTGCCTCACAGCCTGTCATTCTCCTGTACTAAATCTCACATAGAACATGGTCAGTCCCCCAAGCACATCCCCCATGATGGGACTTCTGCTTGGATTGGTTTTTTTGTACTGTCAGCCATAAATACTTACTGATCCTTTAATGTCTGTCTCAAGCGTCTCTGCCTCCATGACATCCGATTGATTCCCTTGACAGATGAAGCTCCCTCTTTCCCACTTGGTTCTCACTCTCCTGGCACTTCTTACACTGTCCTGTCATTATGCATTTGGGTACTACATATATATTGAACACAACGTTCAAGGTTTATTTATCTTTGTAGCCCTAATCCCCTTACCTGAGCATCTTACACAAAACGAACGTTCAAATAAAAGCTTACCCTCGGGGTGGAGAGAAGAGAGAGGAAATCAGAAAAGTTATATAGATGCAAAATGGCAGTGGATAGCTTTCAAAAACATACTTCATCCATTGTGAAGTTTTCCCTAGGGTGACAGCTGGTCCAAGTGCCCCTGGGGATCACTTTGCTTACAGATTTTGGTCCCTGACAAGAGTGCTAGATGGATATTAGTCCTGCAAAGCATTCTCCCTCATATTAGGGGCTAATGGAAGTGGCTAGGTGGGCAGCTGTCCTTTCATGCTGCCCACCTTGTGTCTGACTTATGCACACACAGTTGTGTAGAGGGCTTGTGGCTGCTTGGAGTCCTGCCTTTTCACCCACAAAGGATGTTGATTACTTTGGATCAAAAAAACTCCCTTTTCCTGACTTTTGCATGCCAGGTTGCCTGCAGAAGCATTATGGACATTTCTCAGAGCTCTTTCTGCTCAAATCTGTGCTTTCTTTTTTTATGCTACATTTCCTTTGCTTTGATCTGCTTGTGGTCACCCCCACTTTGGCTTGTAAAGCAACCTTGTTTGGGGACCCTGCTGTCATGCCTCCTTGGAGCACATCCTGTGTGGTGATGCTGGTGGCAGAAGGCCTTGCTTTTTTGCCAGCCACACTAGTTTTGTCATTGGGCTATTTGCTTATTTATTGGAGACTGTGTGTATGTGGAGAGGGAGAAAGAGAGAGCAAGTCAGACAGAGGGAGAAGAAGGAGAAGGGGAGGCAGAACAAGGCAGGTATTCTCTGCTGAGCAGTGTTAAGAATAGTATTTTATTTAATGAGACCATTAAACTGTGAAGTCAAATGATAAAGAGCTTCCCTGCCTTATCAGGAATTTTCTGCTTCTAGCTGGTACTACCACATACCTATTGTGCATGCTGCTCTTTGGCTTTCCACAATGTCTTACCTCACTGGGTAGTGTCAGCACTCTTCATGATTGCTGCCACTTACTGAACACCTACTTAGGCAAATACTGCAGATGTCTTATGTCTAATTATTGTGAAAGTATCACAATAAGGACCAAAACTATTTTCAACACTCTCTAGGTGAGAAAGCTGAGAGTCATAAGGTTAATGTGATTTGCTTAGCTACCTATCTAGGAAAAAGCAGAACGTAGATTTGAGATTCCAGCTCGGGCCATCTCATTCCAAGACCTGTATCTTTCCTCTATGTTATGCCTCTTTTTTTCTGTTTCTCTCCATCTCCCAGGGAGCACCCTCACTCCCTGCCCTGCTTCCTTCTTCCACAGGCTGGAAAGTAATGGGTAAATCAGAAGCTGTAATCTCAGAGCCTATGGTACTTAAGATATGTACTAACCCTTTCAGATGACATAACACCTTCACCCATTCAGATGATCTCCCCACTCCCTGCCGCCCAAAGGTTCTGAAAGAGGGACGTTTTTTGGGAATTCATTCAGTAGGCACAGGTACTTTATGGACAGTGTTCTGTTCACAGGGTCTTTTCACTCTAAATCTCCACCACCCTGAATTCTTCGTAATGGTACCCAGAAGCCAGCTGGGATTCTGTCCCAGGTGAGGTTCTCGACCACTATTTGCTTCTGCATAGACTTGACACCACAGTGAAATCTCACTCAAGTCTACTTTTAGGCACAAAGAATCAAGGAATCTTGGACTTGAAGGAATTTTTTAAAAAGTCCAATCCAATGATTCTTTTTTTAAAAATTTTTTTATTGTTACGTTAATCACCATACATTACATCATTAGTTCTTGATGTAGTGTTCCATGATTCATTGTTTCTGCATAACACCCAGTGCTCCACGCAGAACGTGCCCTCCTTAATACACATCACCAGGCTAACCCATCCCCCCACCACCCTCCCTTCTAGAAATCTCAGTTTGTTTTTCAGAGTCCATCGTCTCTCATGATTCCTCTCCCCCTCCGACTTACTCCCCTTCATTCTTCCCCTCCTGCTAGCTTCTTCTTTTTCTTTTTTCTTAACATATCTTGCATTATTTGTTTCAGAAGTACAGATCTGTGATTCAACAGTCTTGCACAATTCACAGCGCTCACCATAGCACATACCCTACCCAATGTCTATCACCCAGCCACCCCATCCCTCCCACCCCCCACCACTCAGCAACACTCAGTTTGTTTCCTGAGATTAAGAACTCCTCATATCAGTGAGGTCACATGATGCCTGTCTTTCTCTGATTGACTTATTTCACTCAGCATAACACCCTCCAGTTCCATCCACGTCGTTGCAAATGGCAAGATCTCATTCCTTTTGATGGCTGCATAATATTCCATTGTGTATATATACCACCTCTTCTTTATCCATTCATCTGTCGATGGACATCTTGGCTCTTTCCACAGTTTGGCTATTGTGGACATTGCTGCTATAAACATTGGGCTGCACGTACCCCTTCGGATCCCTACATTTGTATCTTTGTGGTAAAACCCAGTAGTGCAAGTGCTGGATCGTATGGTAGCTCTATTTCCAACTGTTTGAGGAACCTCCATACTGTTTTCCAGAGTGGCTGCACCAGCTTGCATTCCCACCAACAGTGTAGGAGGGTTCCCCTTTCTCCACATCCCCGCCAACATCTTTCGTTTCCTGACTTGTTAATTTTAGCCATTCTGACTGGTGTGAGGTGGTATCTCATTGAGGTTTTTTGATTTGGATTTGCCTGATGCCGAGCGATGTTGAGCACTTTTTCATGTGTCTGTTGGCCATTTGGATGTCTTCTTTGGAAAAATGTCTGTTCATGTCTTCTGCCCATTTCTTGATTGGATTATTTGTTCTTTGGGTGTTGAGTTTGATAAGTTCTTTATAGATTTTGGATACTAGCCCTTTATCTGATATGTCATTTGCAAATATCTTCTCCCATTCTGTCGGTTGTCTTTTGGTTTTGTGGACTGTTTCTTTTGCTGTGCAAAAGCTTTTTATCTTGATGAAGTCCCAAGAGTTCATTTTTGCCCTTGCTTCCCTTGCCTTTGGCGATGTTTCTAGGAAGAAGTTGCTGCGGCTGAGGTCGAAGAGGTTGCTACCTGTGTTCTCCTTTAGGATTTTGATGGACTCCTGTCTCACGTTTAGGTCTTTCAACCATCTGGAGTCTATTTTTGTGTGTGGTGTAAGGAAATGGTCCAGTTTCATTCTTCTGCATGTGGCTGTCCGTTTTCCCAACACCATTTGTTGAAGAGACTGTCTTTTGCCATTGGACATTCTTTCCTGCTTTGTCAAAGATGAGTTGACCATAGAGTTGAGGGTTCATTTCTGGGCTCTCGATTCTGTTCCATTGATCTATGTGTCTGTTTTTGTGCCAGTACCATACTGTTGATGATGACAGCTTTGTAATAGAGCTGGAAGTCCAGAATTGTGATGCCGCCAGCTTTGCTTTTCTTTTTCAATATTCCTCTGGCTATTCAGGGTCTCTTCTGGTTCCATACAAATTTTAGGATTATTGGTTCCATTTCTTTGAAAAAGGTGGATGGTATTTTGATGGGGATTGCATTGAATGTGTAGATTGCTCTAGGTAGCATTGACATCTTCACAATGTTTGTTCTTCCAATCCACGAGCATGGAAAGTTTTTCCATTTCTTTGTGTCTTCCTCAATTTCTTTCATGAGTTTTTTATAGTTTTCTGAGTACAGATTCTTTGCCTCTTTGGTTAAATTTATTCCTAGGTATCTTATGGTTTTGGATGCCATTGTAAATGGGATCGACTCCTTAATTTCTCTCTCTTCTGTCTTGTTGTTGGTGTATAGAAATGCCACTGATTTCTGTGCATTGATTTTATATCCTGCTACTTGACTGAATTCCTGGATGAATTCTAGCAGTTTTGCGGTGGAGTCTTTTGGGTTTTCCACATACAGTATCATATCATCTGCAGAGAGTGAGAGTTTGACTTCCTCTTTGCCGATTTGGATGCCTGTGATTTCTTTTTGTTGTCTGATTGCTGTGGTAGGACTTCTAATACTATGTTGAATAGCAGTGGTGAGAGTGGACATCCCTGCCATGTTCCTGACCTTAGGGGAAAAGCTCTCAGCTTTTCCCCATTGAGAATGATATTCGCTGTAGGTTTTTCGTAGATGGGTTTTATGATATTGAGGTGTGTACCCTCTATCCCTATACTCTGAAGAGTTTTGATCAAGAAAGGATGCTGTACTTTGTCAAATGCTTCTTCTGCATCTATTGAGAGGATCATATGATTCTTGTTCTTTCTTTTGTTAATGTATTGTATCACGTTGATTGATTTGCGGATGTTGAACCAGCCTTGCAGCCCAGGGATAAATCCCACTTGGTCGTGGTGAATAATCCTTTTAATTACTGTTGGACCCTATTGGCTAGTATTTTGGTGAGAATTTTTGCATCCATGTTCATCAAGGATATTGGTCTGTAGTGCTCCTTTTTGATGGGGTCTTTGTCTGGTTTTGGGATCAAGGTAATGGTGGCCTCATAAAACGAGTTTGGAAGTTTTCCTTCCATTTCTATTTTTTGGAACAGTTTCAGGAGAATAGGTATTAATTCTTCTTTAAATGTGTGATAGAATTCCCCTGGGAAGCCCTCTGGCCCTGGGCTTTTGTTTGTTGGGAGATTTTTGATGACTGCTTCAATTTCCTTAGTGGTTATAGGTCTGTTCAGGTTTTTTATTTCTTCCTGGTTCAATTTTGGTAGTTGATACATCTCTAGGAATGCATCCATTTCTTCCAGGTTATCTAATTTGCTGGCATAGAGTTGCTCATTATATGTTCTTATAATTGTTTGTATTTCTTTGGTGTTGGTTGTGATCTCTCCTCTTTCATTCATGATTTTGTTGATTTGGGTCATTTCTCTTTTCTTTTGGATAAGTCTGGCCAGGGGTTTATCAATCTTGTTAATTCTTTCAAAGAACCAGCTCCTAGTTTCGTTGATCTGTTCTACTGTTCTTTTGGTTTCTGTTTCATTGATTTCTCCTCTGATCTTTATTATTTCTCTTCTCCTGCTGGGTGTAGGCTTTATTTGCTGTTCTTTCTCCAGCTCCTTTAGGTGTAGGGTTAGGTTGTGTATTTGAGACCTTTCTTGTTTCTTGAGAAAGTCTTGTATTGCTATATACTTTCCTCTCAGGACTGCCTTTGCTGTATCCCAAAGATTTTGGACAGTTGTGTTTTCATTTTCATTGGTTTCCATGAATTTTTTTAATTCTTCTTTAATTTCCTGGTTGACCTATTCATTCCTTAGTAGGATGCTCTTTAGCCTCCATGAATTTGAGTTCTTTCCAACTTTCCTCTTGTGACTGAGTTCTAGTTTCAAAGCATTGTGGTCTGAAAATATGCAGGGAATAATCCCAATCTTTTGGTAGCGGTTGAGACCTGATTTGTGACCCAGGATGTGATCAATTCTGGAGAATGTTCCATGGGCACTAGAGAAGAATGTGTATTCCGTTGCTTTGGGATGGCATATTCTGAATATGTCTGTGAAGTCCATTTGGTCCAGTGTGTCATTTAAAGTCTTTATTTCTTTGTTGATCTTTTGCTTAGATGATCTGTCCATTTCAGTGAGGGGCGTGTTAAGGCCCCCACTATTATTGTATTGCATCAATGTGTTTCTTCGCTTTTGTTATTAATTGCCTTATATAATTGGCTGCTCCCATGTTAGGGGCATAGATATTTACAATTGTTAGATCTTCTTGTTGGATAGACCCTTTCAGTAGGATATAGTGTCCTTCCTCATCTCTTATTACAGTCTTTGGTTTAAAATCTAATTTGTCTGATATAAGGATTGCCACCCCAGCTTTCTTTTGGTGTCCATTAGCATGGTAAGTCGTTTTCCACCCCCTCACTTTCAATCTGGGGGTGTCTTTGGGTCTAAAATGAGTCTCTTGCAGACAGCATATGGATGGGTCTTTTTTTTTTTATCCAGTCTGATAGCCTGTGTCTTTTGATTGGGGCATTTAGCCCATTTACATTCAGGGTAACTATTGAAAGGTATGAATTTAGTGCCGTTGTATTGCCTGTAAGGTGACTGTTACTGTATATTGTCTCTGTTCCTTTCTGATCTGTGCTGCTTTTTTCTCTCTCTTTGCTTAGGGAACCCCTTTCAATATTTCTTGGAGGGCTGGTTTCGTGTTTGCAAATTCCTTTAGTTTTTGTTTGTCCTGGAAGCTTTTTATCTCTCCTTCAATTTTCAATGAGAGCCTAGCTGGATATAGTATTCTTGGCTGCATATTTTTCTCATTTAGTGCTCTGAAGATCTCATGCCAGTCCTTTCTGGCCTGCCAGGTCTCTGTGGATAGGTCTGTTGTCAATCTAATATTTCTACCATTGTAGGTTACATATCTCTTCTCCTGAGCTGCTTTCAGGATTTTCTCTTTGTCTCTGAGACTCGTAAGTTTTACTATTAGATGTCGGGGTGTTGACCTATTTTTACTGATTTTGAGGGAGGTTTTCTGTGCCTCCTGGATTTTGATGCCTGTTTCCTTCCCCAGATTAGGGACGTTTTCTGCTATAATTTGCTCCAATATACCTTCTGCCCCTCCCTCTCTTTCTTCTTCCTCTGGGATCCCAATTATTCTAATGTTGTTTCGTCTTATCGTATCGCTTATCTCTCGAATTCTGCCCTCGTGATCCTGTAGTTGTTTCTCTCTCTTTTTCTCAGCCTCTTTATTTTGCATCATTTGGTCTTCTATATCGCTGATTCTCTCTTCTGCCTCATTTATCCTAGCAGTTAGTGCCCCCATTTTTTATTGCACCTCATCAATAGCCTTTTTGATTTCGGCTTGGTTAGATTTTAGTTCTTTTATTTCTCCTGAAAGGGTTTCTCTAATAACTTCCACGCTTTTTTCAAGCCCAGCTAGTATCTTTAAAGTCATGATTCTGAACTGTAGGTCTGACATCGTACTAATGTCCGTATTGAGTAGGTCCCTGGCTTATGGTACTATCTCTTGTTCTTTTTGCTGTGGTGATTTTATTTCATCTTGTCATTTTGTCCAGAGGAGAATAGATGAATGAGAGAACAAAATGCTAACAGGTTAACAACGTCCCCAGCAAATATACTGTATACAAATCAGAAAAGACCTGAAACCAGGGGAAAAGAAAGGGAAAGAAAGAAAAAAGAAAGAGAAAAGAAAGAAAGAAAGAAGAAAAGGATTAAAAACAAAAACAGAACAATACAAAAAAACCGAATATGATCAAATATGATTAGGCTGGTGCATAGATCAGTGCCACACACTAGATTTTGCACGTATTTTGGTCTGTTAGAAAAAAGTGCCTCCTAAAATTTTAAAGGAAGAAAGACTTATATATGTACAAAATAAGGGTTGATACAATGAAGGGATGGAAGATGAGTGTAAAGATGAAAAGTAGAAAAGATTTTATAAAAGGAATTGACACGATAAGAAGTTGTTTGAAAAAAGAAAGAAGAAGATTTAAAAAAAAAAGGGAGAGAATGTGATCAGGCAGGAGACTAGAACAAAGCCATACACTAGTGATTTAGGGTATATTTTGATCCATTAGAAGAAACTGTATCTCAAAATTTTAAAGAGAGAATAACTTATATATATATGCCAAAAATAAGGGTAACTACTATGAAGGGATAAAATATGACTCTAAAAATGAAAAATAAAAAATGTTTTTTTAAAAAAAGGGATTGATATGATGTTGGTTGAAAAAGGGAAAAAGAGAAATTAAAAAAACAGTTAAAAAATTAACTTTGAAAAATTAATGAATCATGGTAAAAGAAGCCATGAATTCTATGTGCAGTATTCCCCTAGTGCTGGAGTTCTCCCATTCTCCTTGATCGGTAAACTTGGTCTTGGCTTGCTGGCTGTTCGTGCTGATCTTCTGGGGGAGGGGCCTGTTGCTGTCGTTCCCAAATGTCTTTGCCGGAGGCGGAATTGCCCCGCCCTTGTCGGTCCCAGCTAAGCAAGCTGCTCGGGTTTGCTCTCAGGAGCTTTTGTTCCCTGCAAGCTTTCCGTAGGGCTTTGTAGGATGGCAGTGAAAATGGTGGCCTCCCAATCTCCGCTGCAGAGGAGCCGAGAACTCGGGACCCCGCTCCTCAGTGCGCCCCCAGAGAAAAGCAGTGAATCACTCCCGTGTCCCTGGTCTCCGGCCACACTCCGTGCTCACCCGGCCTGTGACCGAGCGTTTCTATCTCTGGCACCCGACCCCGTGTGGAGTCTCCAAACCCAGCAGATCCCTGCGGTGCGCTCCCGCGCTGCTGCTCTGCCACTTGTTGGGTCCCTGCTAGAGGAGCAGTAGCCCAGTTGGGCCGCAGATAACAGTTTATGGCAACCCCGAGCTGAGAGCCCGCGCCTCGGCTCCGTCTGTGCAGCCAGCTTCCCTGCTCCGATACCTGGGAGATCTGCTGCACTCAGGCACCCCTGGTCCTTCTGCGACCCCAAGGGTCCTGACACCACACTGTCCCATGAGGTTTCCACCTCCCGCTTAGCCACTGGAGTAACGTCCCTCCGCGGAGCCGACTTCTAAAAGTTCCGATTTTGTGCTCCGCGGCTCTATCACTTGCCAGAAGCGGCGGAGGGAGGCCCCCTCCCCCGCCGTCTATCCTCCGAATATCGCCTCAGATTCACTTCTCCGCACGTCCTACCTTCCAGTAAGTGGTCGCTTCTCTGTTCAGAGAGTTGTTGCTACTCTCTTCTTCAATCTCCTGTAGAGTTCGTAGGTGTTCAGAATGGTTTGATCTCTATCCAGCTGAATTCCTGAGACCAGACGAAATCCAGGTCTCCTACAACTCCGCCATCTTGCTCCGCCAATCCAGTGATTCTTAATCTGGAGCATGCATCAGAATCATTTTTCAAGCTGTAGAGTGACAGACTCCCAGGCCCAGGATGGTGGGATCCTTGTTTTGCAGGTCTTAGGTGGTGGCCCCGTTCAACAAGTGATTCTGAAAGGTAGCCAGGTGGGGAACCATGGATTTAATTTACTTCTCATGATATATCAATACTTTCTTGCTTGAAATGATTTCTATTTCTTCATCTTTGCATCCCTGGGAAATATTCAGAAAGCAGAACATGAAGATTATTTTCTGCTTAGTTCCATAGAGGAAATCTGTGACTAGGGTATTGAATTATGAATGACTAAGTCTTCAGGCTTTTTATTGGAATAGCATGCAGTGTTAATTTTTTAAATATATTTTCTTTCAAAGAGATATTTCACCTCTTCCTGTGCCTCTTTCTTGGTACTAATTATGAGAACATAGATGTTCCTGGAAAATTGGATCAAGGATTTAATAAATGATATAGCTTTTTAACTTGGAATAAATTTCAGAAAAATAAGAGAAGCAGAAGAACAGAGATCTTGATTTTAGCTCTGCTGCTAGAAGCTATGAGCTTTGAGGGAATCAGCCTATGGCTCTGAGACTCCATTTCCTCTCGTGTAGTTTGACCAATGGACTCTGAGAACCCTTGCAATTCTAGGGCCTCAAACTCTCACAGTTCCTTCCAATCTCCTTATTGCCCCCTGGAACATGGTTTCTGAGGGCCATGAAAATGACTCCAACCATTGTTACTTCCTTTCTCTGAATTCTTGCCGCACGCAATAGTTTCCATTTAAAAAGAATAGCTATGTTCTTTCATATTATTTTCTGTGTTGCTGAATTTGTCTTTTAAAAGATTCCAAGATAGGGGCATCTGGGTGGTGCAGTCGGTTAAGTGACCGACTCTTGGTTTTGGCTCAGGTCCTGATCTCAGCGTCGTGAGATCGAGCCTTGAGTCGGGCTCTGCGCTCAGCACAGAGTCTGCTTGAGATTCTCTCTCTCCCTCTGCTTCTGCCCCTCCTGCTCAGTCTCTCTCTCTCTCTCTCTGAAATCAGTCAATCAATCTTTAAAAAAATAAAAGATTCCAAGATATTTGAGAGGCAGTGCTGTTTTATTCATCTTCCTACCCCCAATCAAACTAGTATTGAACACATGTAAGAAGAAAATAAATACAAAGTACCACAGACTTTTAGAGTTGGAAACCACTTTAAAAATCACTGGTTTTGCCCATTTAATTATACTCCTGAAGAAGTGCAGGCCAAGAGCTGACCACTGCTCAGCCGGGCAGCTAGTGGTGGAATGAGGGCTATAACCAGGTTTGTTTATTTCCAGGGCAAATGTATTTTCCCTGCCATACATCTTAGGTTGGTTGATTAGAAGGCACTGGATTAACACCATTAACTCCAGCAAAACTGGCCACATCTTAGTGATTCATTATGAATTTCTCCAAACCGTCTACATAGCGGGATAATTCGATCATTTTTATATTACAGTTTATTTTTGCTTTTATCAGTAAATACCTCAAAATACCTTGAAGATGTTACCAAGATGGTCTTAAAACCAACATATGGAATCATTATTGAGGAGAAAGGTACATGCTGGTAGTATTACTCTATTTTTAAAGGACAGGGAAAGAATTTAGAAAAGGCAAAGTACTTCACAGTCATAATAGCCTATTGTAAATCAGGGTAGAAAAAACAGCTTTATCTTCTGCATTCAGCAGCACACACTTTGCCTGGTCTAAGGGAATAGATTATGTCTTTTTTAAAATGAAGAAATGATGTGATTAACATTTTCCTTGCTTAAAGCTAAAAATAGAAAGTGTTGACTTCAGTCATCAGTTGGTTGTTGGGTCCGGAGGTAAGGCGACATGGATTCGGCAGGCCAGCTCAGCTTGTTTTCAACCAAATATCACTAGGTAAGCACCATTCTCTGCCCCCTATGTTCTGGGCTGTCCCTTAACTGCTGGACTAGTATACTCTCAGATTATTTTAACCTTGTATTTTTTTTTTAATTGTTAGCTTTGGTCTATAAATAGATTCCTGAGAATCTCAAGTTCTAATAATAATAACTGGTCTTTTTTTTCTCCTGAGAAATTAAACCATTTTATGGCTGCTATTCAAATTACTTAAAGTTATTCCTGAAATTTGTCCTCATATGCTATAAGGTGCTAGCATTGACTGTTTAATTCATATATTCTGCTACAGTTACTTTATGTCCTTGGTTCTCAACTAGGGACTCATTTGCCTCCAAAGAGACATTTGGAAATATCTGGAGACAGTTTTGGTTTTCAGAAGCGGTGGTAGGGGTGTGTGTACTAAAGAGATCAGAGATGTTGCTATAAATCCTGTGATGCACTGGACAGACCCTCACAAAAAAGAATTTGTCCAGGGGCACCTGGGTGGTGCAGTCATTAAGTGTCTGCCTTCGGCTCAGGTCATGGTCCCAGGGTCCTGGGAACGAGCCCCGCATCGGGCTCCCTGCTCCACAGGAAGGCTGCTTCTCCCTCTCCCACTCCCCCTGCTTGTGTTCCCTCTTTTGCTGTGTCTCTCTCTGTCAAATAAATAAATAAAATCTTTAAAAAAAAAAAGAATTTGTCCAAAAGGTTGATAGTGCTGAGATTGAGTAACCTTGCTTTATAATAAAGATTCACATAAAGATATTATGTTATTCATATAGATAGAAATCATTACTGTTAATATAAGTCTACACCTACTAATCTATATCGCATAATGAGTGTCTGGTACTATGTTAATCCTGCTTGTCACAATCCCTTAATTTGTCAAAGTTATGAATTGATGTTTTGTTCTCAAAAGAATACATGGCCTCCTGAACAGATGTGTTCTTGTCAGAAGAAAAATGAATATGAAGGAATTTTTTCAGCATTTCCAATTCTTTGGACCATTTCTGATGAAGGTTGTCAGCATTTAGGTTCTAGTAAAAAGTAATCCCACAAACTAGTTGTCATCAAAGCTTAGGAAATGGTCTCCTCACCTCTGATCTCTGAAGCAGGCTCGCAATAATGCGCTGACACGTTCATTCATTCAGTCATTGCTGCTGCCGGACCTCAGTGCTAATTCTATGTTTAGTTACTGTTTGTAGCAATTATTAAGGTGGAGAAATGAGAGAGAAAAATTTTTTTTTAAAGCTGAAGTTTAGTCAGTGGCTGTCCTGGCAGGAATTCCCAGTGCACTGTGATTCTGCCTTTAAATGTAATTTCAAAACAGCTGTAATAGCAAATTAGTTTCTTTCTATTAGTTAAATGATTATACACCAATCAGAACTGAATACACACACTATTAAGTTTATAATTATATTTGAGAATTTCACAGCCTACTTCATCTTCCTTTAGGACTCCTCGAGTGCTCTCTGACTCACATTTCTTCTTGAAGGGAGTATTTCACCAAATGTTTAAACATGGCTATCTTGGTTCAGAATATTTAAAGTCAGGCTCAAAGGTGAATCAAATGGTTGATAAGTTTTCAAGGTCTGCATTATTCAGACCGCGGTCAGATTCCGGTTTAACAGTGAGTGAAATTTACTGTTGAGAGCAATTTTCTGGTGAAGGTGCAAAGACTTGGCTATCTCCATCCGTTTCTGAGTGGACAGGGCTTTGAGTCTCTCCTATCTCCTTGTCATAACAAAGACCAAATAATAAATGGGTCGGCCATGATGCAGTGGCCAGGTTTAGAGGAAATCCTTGCAAGGTTACTCAGATAGCTATAAAGCCATTGGATTCTATTACCTTTTCTGGGAACCAAATTGTGGCAAAGGGAGCATTTATTTCTTTAGATGGATTTGTTTCTCTTTGTGGAACTTGATTTCTATAGCTTTCACATTGTAATTCTTTTATAATGCAACTTGCTATTGCATAAATTCAATTTTGTCCAATGAATATTTATTAGAAGGCCACCATGCTCTTCAATTTATAACAATTTTGTACAGTAGAAGCTTGAAGGATAGCGTGGTGAGTAAGACTGTCAGGGAGAAAGCACTGTGGCATGGTGGTGACAATATGGAGGTTTTGGAGTCAGACCCATGTTCAGAGCCAAGCTCTGGGCTTAACCAATATGTGATCTTGGAAGGTTGCTTGACTTCTCTGAGCCCAGGTTTCCTTATTTACTGGATGGGAAGCTACTTAGTGTAGTGGTCAACTAGAGCAGAGACTCTAAATCAGACTGTACACTTTCAAATACCTGTCCTGCTACTTGTGAAATATTAGGCAAGTGCCTTAACCATGCCAGGCTCTACTTTCTCCATGGACTCTGAGAAACAAACTGAGGGTTCTAGAGGGGAGGGGTGTGGGGGGATGGGTTAGCCCGGTGATGGGTATTAAAGAGGGCATGTACTGCATGGAGCACTGGGTGTTATATGCAAACAATGAATCATGGAACATGGAACACTACATCAGAAACAAATAATGTAATGTATGGTGATTAACATAACATAATAAAAAAAACTAATGATGTAATGTATGGTGATTAACGTAACATAATAAAAAAACTAATGATGTAATGTATGGTGATTAACATAACATAATAAAAAAACTAATGATGTAATGTATGGTGATTAACATAACATAATAAAAAAAGAAAAATAGAATTGAATGTTATTATGTTTTTAACACTCTTAGCATAGGGGTGCCTGAGTGGCCTAGTCCATTAAGCGACTGACTCTTGGTATTGGCTCAGGTCATGGTCTCAGGGTTGTGAGATGGAGACCCGCATTGGGCCCTTTGCTCAGTGGGGAATCCTGCTTGAGATTCTTTCCCCCTCCATCACCCCCCTTCCCCCTCTCTGCTTGTGCACTCTTTCTCTCAAATAAATAAATAAAATCTTTACAAATAAAAATAAAAACTCGTGCATAATTCGTAGCCCACAGAAGGTGGTCAGGGACTGAAAGGGGCCATCATCACTATCATCATCATTAGATAGTATATACTCCATCACTAGACATATTTTAATCACAGACTGGTTACTTTTAGGTTAGTGTCTATACATTCAGATGGTATTGGTTTGATTTAAATGACCTTTTGTGATTCTATGACTAATTTTCTAATGGTAGAGTTTCAGAATTGTGGCACCTCGGCAGAAGATAGTTTTAGGCAAGAGCACCTTCCCACCATGTGGGCAATTGCTTCTTCCGGGGATACATGAAGCTGACACCTGAGAATCCCAGTTAACTTTCTGGTCCCAAGGTTAAACTATTCTGCGTTTCTTAAAATTTTTTCAAAATTATAGTTGCTCCTTTTTGAATCACCTCCAAATTTTATACGTCTTCCCTGAAGTAATGCATAGCCCAGAAAAGTGGCACGAATTCCTCATGTTACTGCTTCTCTTGTTTATGCTTCCCAAGAATACACCAGCCCCCAACTAATAACAGTACCATTCCTGACACCTGTTTAGCTTGAAGTCCTCTATGTCTGTGACTTTCCCTTTGTAGCTCCATCATGTCAGCTTCTTCTTTTTCTCTCTCTCTCTTTCTTTTTTTTAAAAAGATTTTATTTATTTATTTGAGGGAGAGAGAGTGAGTGAGAGAGAGAGAGCACAAGCAGGGGGAGCGGCAGGCAGTGGGAGAGGGAGAAGCAGACTCCCCGCTGAGCAGGGAGCCCGATGCAGGGCTCAACCCCAGGACCCTGGGACGATGACCTGAGCCGAAGGCAGATGCTTAACCGGCTGAGCCACCCAGGCGCCCCATCATGCACCTGTTTCTTAAATTTTTACACTTTGTCTCTCACTTCAAAATGCACCTTTGTGCTAGTTGAAAGTCATTATTTTTATTTCTGACTTCTCTTGCCAGGGTCATTTGGAAATCTAATTTTATCTTCTCAGGGTGAGTGACTGACCCTCCTCTTCCACCCCTGGTGGTCATGTCATCTATAGATATAATGAGGACCTCTTTTTTTTTTTTTTAAGATTTTATTTATTTATTTGAGAGAGAATGAGAGATAGAGAGCACGAGAGGGAAGAGGGTCAGAGGGAGAAGCAGACTCCCTGCTGAGCAGGGAGCCCGATGTGGGACTCGATCCCGGGACTCCAGGATCATGACCTGAGCCGAAGGCAGTCGCTTAACCAACTGAGCCACCCAGGCGCCCCTAATGAGGACCTCTTAAAGAAAAAAGAAAATAAGGACCTCTTTCTTCTTGAGATGAGTGATGGAAGAGGGTGTGAAATGACTTTACACCCAGGATGGTCTTCTGTAAGAATTTTCGTTAAACCGATTTTAGCAATACAAGCAATCTTTTGTTTAAATCAATTAAAACAAAAGGAAAATAGTCTTATGAGCTCAAAATCAATTAAAACAAACAAAAATATTCTTTTTTATTTTGACTTCTGGGCATAACCTAAGTATTTATTTATTTATTTTTATTATGTTATGTTAATCACCATACATTACATCATTAGTTTGTGATGTAGTGTTGTTCCATGACTCATTGTTTGCATGTAACACCCAGTGCTCCAGGCAGTACATGCCCTCTTTAATACCCAACACCGGGCTAACCCATCCCCCCACGCCCCTCCCCTCTAGAAGCCTCAGTTTGTTTTTCAGAGTCCATAGTCTCTCATGGTTCATCTCCCCTTCCGATTTCCACCCCCTTCATTCTTCCCCTCCTGCTATTTTCTTCTTTTTTAAACATATAATGCATTATTTGTTTCAGAGGTACAGGTCTGTGATTCAACAGTCTTACACACTTCACAGCACTCACCATAGCACATACCCTCCCCAATGTCTATCACCCAGCCACCCCATCCCTCCCACCTCCCACCACTCCAGCAACCCTCAGTTTGTTTCCTGAGATTAAGAATTCCTCATATCAGTGAGGTCATAGGATACCTGTTTTTCTCTGATTGACTTATTTCACTCAGCATAACACCCCCCAGGTCCATCCACGTCATTGCAAATGGCAAGATTTCATTCCTTTTGATGGCTGCATAATAATCCATTGTATATATATATACCACATCTTCTTTAGAGGATAACCTAAGTATTTAGAATTAGGCAGTTTATTCATACCAACTGAGCACTGAGCATTTCAAGGGGAGATATTTCAAATGGGGATATTATAAGGCTATTTTTGGTGACATACTACATCAGTTAAAATATCTCACTTAACCAGCAGCTTCTACCATGTGAAACACAGCAAAGAACTAGGAAATAAGCCTCAGATAGTGCTGAGCAGAGTACTATGGGTCAGATTGCATGCATTTTATTCTTGAAATTGCGAAGATCTGTGATGACTCACACCCATGCTGTATTTCTTTTTTACTTTTCACATCCTGTATTAGCTGTATCTTTTGTTATCTATATTTTGATGTTTTGACATCTAGGGCCTTATTACGGCTCCTTCTAAGGTTAGCTAATTTTTAGAAGTAGTAAACCACTTGCCTGTGAGCATGCTTTTCAAATGCCAACCAAGCAATCTAGAACCCATTCCCTAACCACCTCTTTATCTAGCTCTCACACTCTGAGCCACCATCTGCCTACCCTAGTCACCTGAGAGGGCCAGATATCAGCCACTATGTTGGTAGGGACATCCCCTGGGCTCCACACACTCCTGGAATTATTCAAATCAGCCAAGCTGAAGCCTCTTTCCCCTGCCTTGCCTGTTCTTTCCCATGGAAAGCACAATAAAGTTACTTGCCCACAGTGGCTCCCTTTTCCCTCTGTCTCTTGACTGACCCTGGTGCTTCTCCATGTGTCCCTGAGTGGTGCACATGCCCTTTCCTCTTGGAAACTGAGAGCAATAAACTGTCTCTTGAGTGACAATTGTCCCTGATCTGTTAGCCTTACCATACTTAAATAATAATAAAACCTACCACAAAACATACTTCTAAAAAAGTTTGGGCTTCTAATTTCCTAATCATAATAGGTGTGGGAGCAACCTAGAATTGAAGGGAGGTTCTAGAGCTACTGATGGTGGTGGTATTATGGGATGCCACTTCTTCTTGGCTGAATAAAGGGCCTCTGGCCAAATGATATAGAGAATGTACACAGAGCCAAACTTTGACTGAATTGACAAAAGGAAAATGTTCTCCCTGCTTTTCAAAATCTTTTTATTTTATTTTATTTTTTTCACTTTCATCCCTCATCTGTTGCCTATAACTTCACATTTCAGACCCATTTGAACCCATCGTGTGCTGTCCTTGGCTGTCCAGAATCTTCATTCCCCTTTTGATATTATGAAGGATAATAATAGCAACACAAAAAAATAATTTTTAAAAAGCCAACATAAAACAAACTCTGTACTGAGTGCTCTATGTTTCTTATTTTGAACCCTGCAACAAACCCTAAAATGTAGCTTTTGTTAGCAACTTGTGACAGATGAACAAACAGACATTTATGGAGGTCACAGAACTTGTGCCAAATCACATTGCCAATAACTAATAGAAGCTGGATTCAGGTGTGTGCTGTGTAAAACATCTATTTCTCTTACCTTGTTCACTACAGCTTGAATATAAATATGCTTTTTTAGTGCTAGCTTAAAGAGGACAAGCTAATGTCTGGATGTCAGGTCATTTTGTGCTATGAACTCAATGATTTCCGCCTGTGGAGAATTCATTAATTCTTTCTTTTTGTTTTGAAAGCACATTGCTTATATTTCAAATTACACATATCACAGTCATAATTGTATTAGAGATAGGTGTACATAGATCATCAATTCAATTAGCTTGTGGGCTATATGGGAGCAGAAACTGTTTCTCATCTTTGTATTCATCACAGTTCTTAGCCCAGGGCCTTGAGCTTATTAAGTATACAATAAATATTTGTTGAATTGATGTGAATTGAGGATCAAATGCATTAATGCATGTTAAATCTGTTTGTAAGGCACTAGCCACATGAAAGGCAATATGATTATTTGAGTCATGAAGCATAGAGAAGGAAGAAAGTGTGTGTGTGTGTGTGCGGGGGTGGGGGGGTTGGGTGGGGGAACATATTCCAGAGACTTTCAAATCTTTCTGAAAGTGAAATAGTCATCAAAAGATGAATAGTAGAATTTTAATTTAAAATGGAAATTTGCTAGTCACCCCTAGTGCAGACTTCTCTAAATTTCCACTGAAAATCTTTCAGAAGGTAAAGGGAAAAAAATGAAATCTTATAGCAACATTGAAGATGAGGACTCACAGGAAAAAAAATGCCAAAATCCAAGGGAAAGTTACTGTAAGAGGATAATTGTGCTTTTCTCAGTTAGCTAGACTTAGTTACAAGTAAAAGAATAACAGTGACTAAAACATAAGGACACTTATTATCTACTTAACAAATAGCCTGAAGTTAGGTGTTCCCTGTATACTTCAGTTGCCTAAAATGAACACCAAGAAACCAGGCGCTTTCATTTATCTTTACTGCTATTCTCAGTGTGTTGGCCTTTTGTCCTCAGGTTTTCATCTCATTGTCCCAGGTAGTTGCCACAGCTCCAGATAATGCATTCCAATGCAACAGTATCTCAGGCAGGAGGGAAGAGGGGAGGACAAACATAAACCCTTTCCTCACATGTTTCTCTTTTATTAGGGAGGAAACATCACCCTTACCCCCACAGAACCAGCCTTCCGGTAGGCTTCCCTTTACATCATTACCTGGAACTGGGTCACGTGAGCACTCCCTGGCCCATTTATTTTCAAAGGCAAATAGAATCATTGTAACCAATAATTAGTCTAAGGATAAGCACACTTTTGCACACATGTATACATGTGTGCGTGCACAATCATGGTTCTTTTCTCAATGAAGAATGGGAAAATGGCTGTTGTATAAACAACCAACAGTACCTCTCATAAAACTGGACTGAGAAAAGAATTTTGTCTGTTGCATGCTTTGCCTCAATAAAACATGGCAGCATCTATCGGGAAGAACGTTAGAAGATACTTCTTCCTCACCTTGACGTCTGGGCAGAGATCCTGGACCAGTCCCCACCAGAAAAGTAAGCAAATCCCCTCTATTCTCAAGGTTTGCTATTTGAGACTGCCAGTGTTCTGATTTATTCACATTTCTGAATTCAAATGCACCATGTCCTATATTTTTTAAAAAGACTACAACTTCAAGAAGACAACAGGCAAAATGTAGGAGAAACTAATTATGGTATCTTATATTCTTGGAAGTGTAGTGTCTACAAGTAAAAGACTGTGTTTGGGAATAGGAATTGGTTGGAAATGGTGCATTCTGGACATTATAGCTTTTCATGAACTGCACTGCTTCAGAGTATTAGAGCATCAAGCTGGGTAATTATCTGAAATTCTATCTTCTGTTTATTAAAAGAGCACTATGGGTGAAGACATGCTACATCTTGGAAATTGAATACATTTTAGGCATATTAATAAGTTTATATTAAAATCTGAGAAGGCGATTTGACCAAAGAACACACAGATTGACAGTGAGTCAAACCAGTGACATCTACAGATATTTTCTCTAGTCAATGATTTCCTTTTACCTGAGTAATACAAGAGGAAAAGAAATAAAATGTGGGGCTTATATGTAAATATAAAGGAACATCACACTGAAATTTAGAAAGAGCATACATTTTAAATGATCTACTATAGGTAATAAAAGAATAAAAAAATGTTTGTTCTCCAGTGTGTAGTACTTGACACAGAGTAGTCACAAGAAGAGAATGGTTAAGATAATAAAATGAGATAAAAATAGAGATGGGTGATCTAAGGAAGTATTGCAAGAAAGCATCTTAATGTTATCTCTATGGGCAAAATTCTTGGTCTCTTGGGTTTTACTCAGCTGAGCCTTTTCCACCTCCTTACATTTCCTAACACTAGGAAATGTATTTCTTGTACCTATCTGTTGCCATAAAGTTTAGATGAAATTTCTTCACTTGCTTGATGATAATCTAATAAAACAATGCTTGTTAAAATAGCTAAAGTTTCACAAACTTGGGAGAATTTAAATCAAAAGGCATCAGTAAGGGAATGTTAACTTATCCTTGAAGTCATAAATAATCCCTATCTTTTAGGATTTTGAAGTTATAAAATGTCTCACTCATGCCACATACCCATCTTAGGTGGGCAAGGAGAGCTATCTCTGCTTGACTTCATTCCAGGATGTAGGCTGTCAGCACAGTCATCATTTGGGACATTGCCAGTCATCATGGAAAAGAAAAAAAAAAGACTTTTGGAAGGTCATGCCTTGGGAGTGAAATGTTCTGGCTCATAAGTGATTTGTTACTTCCATTCACAAATCGTTTGCCAGATGAAGTTTAATAACCTTAGTCAACCGGGAGGAGGCTAGGAGTATAACCCTACTTGTGATTGTAAGGTGAGAGACTAGAAGTATGTAGTGGACATCACTCAAGACAATCACATTCTACCTATTTGGTCACAGAACTTTGGCTCATTCTTTCCTATAAGGAACATATATTCTCTATTTTTACGTGGGAGAAAATTAAAATGTTCTATCCAGTTATAATATCAAGTTATTTTCCAAGTTCTTTGGATGATTCATTGTGGTTTCTGTAGAGGGAGAGACACAGTGATTTCTTCATTCAGTCTAGTTGTGGTTCCTCTTGATCCATAGATCCATAGACCTGAGAAGATTAGTTATCTCTTCTCCCAACCTAATATACTATGGTTGAGCAGAACAGTTAAACATTCTTGTTTGGAAGTGGAAAGAAAGGAAGAGTCACAGAAGTCATCGATTTATAGCAATTCTGAAATTCTACTAGGCAGAATTTGCAAGGGCTTATTATCCTGGGGATGTGGACTATTTGCATTAGTCTTGATTCTGGTTCCCAGGAGGGGCTCCATGGTCCTTTGGTCTCTAGGCCCTTAGTTCCACTCTGTCCGAGCTTCTTCCTTTCCCATTATCCTCTTTGACTCCATCTAAAAGTAAGGATTAAAGAAGGTGCTTTCCATTTAGTTGAGCTGCTTATCAGTCTATTTTCTTCACAAAGAAGGTTAGGGGTCTGAGAGTCATTTTAAGTCTTGAAAGTTCAATAATTTCATCCCCATTCTCTGCCCCCCTCCTCCCTCACAGACTCCTGACTTATTTTACATTACAGGTGTTTTTAAAAACTTAGCCTTCTTATTTATTTGGTTCCACTCATTCTATTTGACATTCTTTCTGTCTCTCCATATCTATCTATCTATCTATCTATCATCTATCATCTATCTATCATCTATCTATCTATCTATCTATCTATCTATCTATCTATCTATCTATCATCTATTTATCATCTATTTATCTATTTATCTATCTATCATCTATCTATCTATATCATCTATATCTATATCATCTATATAGCCACACTTGAGGCTTTTTTCTCCTTGAACAATTTTGATAAATTGAATGGATTTTCCAGGTTTCATCTCAACCTACCCAGAGATTTTAACAATAAGTTTAAAAACACATCCTTGAATCAATACTTGCTATTGGACTAAGTTTTAATTTTTTCCTATTTGGAATTGAGAAATACTTGCCTCTTCCAACTCTGAGTCCCTGAATGTATAGACTCTCTCTACTCTCTGTTATTCTTGCTTAAAGCTAGACCAGTTCTTTTCTTTTACCTTTTAACTTTGCAAAGTGAAACAAACATCAATTGGGACACATTGCTAGTATTCCCATCTCTCCAGAGAAATACAGTTTCATTAGGTGAATGATCTGTCTTACAAATCATTACATTTGATGTGGTGGTAAATGTTTAATAGCGAGCTCTCCAGAAAAGCAAAAAGCTGTGATCTGTGGTGTTTTCCAGTTTCATTGGTATAATTCTCCCACCATGGCAGGTTCAAGTTGCCAACATAGCATCATAAAACCCAGAGTTGGGAAGAGACTCGTGGACACAAGCCAGCTCCAGCACCCCACAGATTGCAGGTGATAGTTCTACCCAATGTTTTGCCATGCTTTACATAAAGCATCATCATTCAAGTCTTTCTCACAACATGCTGCCTAGCCCAAAGCCAATGTCATATATTTTAGATTATTTTTATGGCAACTCTTGGACTTCTAGGTACCAATTTCTGTACCAGTTAGAACAGGCAAGGTTATGCTGCAATGGCAGACAAGGCCAAAATCTCAGTGACTTCAAACAAGAAAGGTTAGTTTCTTGAAGCAGAACAGTTAAACATTCTTGTTTGGAAGTGGAAAGAAAGGAAGAGTCACAGAAGTCATCGATTTATAGCAATTCTGAAATTCTACTAGGCAGAATTTGCAAGGGCTTATTATCCTGGGGATGTGGACTATTCTTTGCATTAGTCTTGATTCTGGTTCCCAGGAGGAGAAAAAGAAGTGAGAATGTACCTGGAAGCAGAGAACAGAAAATATTTGGGGGTCACCCTGATAGCTATCACAACTCTATACCAGTAGAAGTGCTGAGAGCCACACAATTTATGCCCCTTTCCAAGCAACTTGCATATTCTTTTCTATCTTACATAGAATCTTTTTAATGAGTAAAAAACTAAGAAAATACACAATAGCAGTAATTATCTTTTACCAAGCTTGTCTTCATATCATGATCCAACAAAAATACTTGAGTATTCATGTGTTATCTCTGCCTAAAATCAGTGTATATTGTATGATATCAAATAGGTTAAGAAAACTGAAATATCATAAGGAAATACAATTGCTATCACTGAAATCTTTGAATGGTGGTTTTCTGAGTTTTTAAAATTTTGCTTTTTCAAATTTTATGTTTCACAGCTATGAGCATGTACTTCCTTTATAATGAGATAAACTCAGATGTTAAAAAGTTTATATAACTTTGCAAAATCTACTTAATACAACTATGCAAAAATAAAGAGTTGAAAAACCTAGATAGAAGTCATCAAAATATTCTGTTTCTGAATATGACTTTAAAAAGTATTTTTTCTTTTCTCCTTTCAGATTTCCTATGATTCCATATTATTATTATTGTATTTTAAAAATGAGAAATGGGACACCCTTTCCCTCATTACTCTTTATCCTTGTAATTCATTGTAATTTTATTTATTTATTTTTAAAGATTTTATTTATTTATTTGACAGAGAGATAGAGAGAGAGCACAAATAGACAGAGGGCAGGCAGAGGGAGAAGCAGGCTCTCCGCGGAGCAGGAAGCCCAATGCGGGGCTCGATCCCAGGACCCTGGGATCATGACCTGAGCCGAAGGCAGACGCTTAACTGACTGAGCCACCCAGGTGCCCCCATTATAATTTTATTATTATAACTATGAACAAACTATATCTTATTGAAAAATTTCTTTCTTCAATATTTCCACTGCTATAATATCTCTATATTTAGTGCTTCTCATGCATATATAAATGCATATACATAAAATATATATCTCATGCATATACATAAAATAAGAATTATATCTCTCTGTGTCTTTGTCTCTATCTATTCTTCTATTTATGTTCCTTTTGAAAATCTTAGACCAAACCAGAAGGATGGGCTGGCGACTGCACATCAAGACTTAAGTAAGAAAGCAAATAACCCAATTAAAAAATGGTGAGAGACTTGAACAGATACTTTACCAAAGAGGATATCTGGACAGCAAGTAAATACAGATGTTAGCATCATTAGCCAATAGGAAAATTCACATTAAGGCCATCATGAGATACTACTACATGCCTATTAGAGTGTGTAGTATAGGCTAAGTATGTAATATAGGCTAAAATTAAAGTCACTAACAATACCAAGGGCTGATGAGGACATAGAGCATCTGAAACTCTCACATACTGCTGTTTAGAGTGTAAAATGACACAGCCACTCTGGAAAACAGTTTGGCAGTTTCTTACAATGTAAACATTGCATGTGTCATAGGACCCAGTAATTCTACTCCCAGGCATTTAAACCCTAGAGAAATGAAGATTTATGTTTATTTACTGCAAATCTATTTATAATCTCCAGAATTGGAAGCAACCCAAATTTCTTTCAGTCTGTAAATTTATAAACAAGCCATTCATACAATGGAATACTACTCAGCAATAGAAAGGAATGAACTAGTGATACACACAGCATCCTGGGTGAATCTCATGCAAGCTAAGTAAAAGAAGCCAATCTCAAAAGATTACATACTCTATGATTCCATTATGTAACATTTTCAAAACCCCAAAACTACATTGATAGAGAAGTATTAGCTAGTCCCAGGCATTAGGGGCAAGGAAAGGTATGAGGGATAACAAACGGGAATTTTGGTAGGTGACACAAGAAAAAAAAGACTTAGTCAAATGTACCCTATCCAAAAAAATTTCCTTAGAAACACCTGTCAGTCATTTCTTTTCACATTTCCTTTGATTTTCATTATGGAACTTATAACTACTTAAAATCATTTGTCTTTTTACATTCATTACTTATTGAATTTCTCCCCCCATTAGAAAGTCAGCTCCACAAGGGTAGGGTCCTTGTCTGTCTTGTTTTCCACTATCTCCTCAGCAATTTAGATCAGCACCTGGCACATAGTAAGCACTCACATATTACCTGCTGACTGATTGAATAATAGACAGTTGGTCTATTTCGATCAGGAAGAGGGATCATCCACAGGAGTAGGAAGAGCAACTGCATTTATAGGCAAGAGTGAATTCTTCCCAGGACTTAATGTTCAGAGAAACCACATCAGACATCAAATCTGAAATACTAGCAAAGGCCTGAAAGGAGAAGGTAGAATAAGATGTCCCACGTTTCCCAAGGGCAGGAGTTACTCAGGACATGATTTCTAAAATTGAATAATAAGAGAGTGGACTATGCTCTCACTAACTTTAGGAAGTCGTTTGTTCAGGCTGGAGTTCAATGTGCATTCAGCACAAAAATCTTGCTGTCTCCTTTATCTCTGCTACTGCAGTCTCTATGATAAGGTTGCATCTCTGGATATTGTGTAGATTCTCTAACGCCTGTTTTGCTACCTTACAGGATCACAGTATGTATGTAGGGGGCTTTTTGAAGGTCCCAGAGGGTGCTACTGTTCTGTTTAAGCAATTACGATGTCAGTTAGAACAACACTTGCTCCCTGTGCTTCAGAAATAAAAATGCCCTGGGGCTTCAGTGAACAACATAACAGCATCTTGGATAATGGATGCGCTCTTTAAGAAAAACAACTTGAGAGTCATGGGAGGGTGGCTTAAAGAGAGAACACTAATCAAATATGTCAGTGGAAGAAAGAGTTCTTGATACAAAAGTTGTGTACCGAATGTCACTTCAGGCTTAGTTTAAACAGCACAATCCTCCAAGTTTTCTCAAAGTTCCAGTTGGTGGGGCTTTAGAGTATTTTTTCCTCAGGTAAAAACTGTTGTGTAAGGCCCAGATTTTCAGATCACCACGGCTGTTTGAAGAGGGGCTTGCTATAGCATCCTTTAACTGAGCTGACAAGTGGCCAGGTTTGCCTTTGGTGTTCTCAGTTAACATCTCACATGTTCTCTTGGGAGAAACCCATTTTCTTTGAGGACAAAAAGGCAAGTAAAACTGTTTACATTAGAAATTATTTTTTTTAAAGATTTACTTATTTATTTTAAAGGGAGAGAGAGTGAGCAGGGGGAGGGGCAGAGGGAGAGGGAGAGAGAATCCCAACTGAACGTGGAGCCTGATGCGGGGCTGGATCCCAGGACCCTGAGATCAGGACCTGAACTGAAATCAAGTCAGACCAAGCCATCCGGTGCCCCTATTTACACTAGAATATATTTACATGTCCTCCCCTGTCATGTTCTCAGTGAGACCTCCCTGGCCACTCCATCTAAAATTGCTCCCTCCTGACACTCCATATCATTTTCTCTTGCTTCATGCTTCTTCTTTACACTCAGCACTATCTAAAAAAATTAATGAAATAAAATAATTAATTGTTTGTCTCTCTTTCCACCAGAGTGTAATTTCCAGAAGGGTAGATATTCATGTTTGTTTAATTCACAGCTTTATCCCCCAGTGTCTAGGAAACTAAGTGTCACTTGGCAGACACACGTTTAGTATTTTTTGAATGAACAAATTAATTTATACATTGATATATTTAAAGGCCTCCAAAGCAGCCTCATTAGATTCTATAAGCTTGTTAAAAGGATGCTGCTATTCTTGAAAACTTGTCTACTGGTGATTGCCTGATTCCCTTAAAGTTCATAATGTAAGGCCTCTGATGACAAGCTCTTTGAAAATTTTTTAGAACATAAAACAGCAGAGGGCACTTTTTGAAATGAATGAACAAGTGAATGAATATATGAAATCATTTTTGGGACTCCTCTTTCAGTGCTGCTTTCAGAATCAGTCTGTAGCCTGGATAAGCAAATCTGCCTGATGATTTCTTAGCCACATGTTGCTTCTGACTGCAAGCTGCTACACTTAGTGTGTTGTTACTAGGGGAAAGTCATGTCCGCATCATAACTTTGCTTACGGACAGTCTTTTGTATACCCTATTACAGACAATAGAAGATGGGAAAGGTAAACAAACAGACCTAAATCCTGTTGGGTGACACTCATAAAATTTGACTTCAATTTAGTATCTAGGGACGTATTTGGGGGAATGCGCATTTGGCAAGCTGCCTTATATTTTGCTGTGGTGTGTAGCACAGACTAGTTGAAATTCCAGTCTTTAAAACACTGGGGGAAGAGTAAAAACGTGAAATATTAGAAATCCTTAATTATGTCTCCTGAGTTTACTCTGCTTGAAGTCTGGTTGCCAAAAATATCCCTACCTCTAACATTAATGGTCTTTTTATTTTTAACCAACATATCAGAAATGTAAAGGAAATGTAAACCATTTTGGATGTCTAACCAACATGATTCATTTGATTTCTGCTCACTGCTGATAGTAGCACATTTATATTTCATGGTTTCTGAATTCAAAGTACTATAATATCCAGATGTGGTCGACTGCTTTCAGGAACAGATGATAAACAGCATTGTCCCTTGAAGTTGGAGAGCAATGCTGAAGAGCAGTCCATTCAGCAGCAAATCAAAAGATTTATATTAAGTTGGAAAGTCATATGAATCTTGCCTAGATATCCCTGATGCTGGAAACTTATTTGTAGAGAAAGTAGAAAGCATCATATGAAGGTAGGGATTCACACTGTGGCCTGGAAAGAGAATGGTGTCAAAATAAGGAAAGAGACTTGATATAGAATTTCGAACTAATTTTTGAAAACTCTATATAATGGAAAACATGGTGTCAACAGCTTACAACCCCACTAGTTTTGCCCATTAAAAGATAAGTTTGCAATTTTGAAATGCTTCACGATCTAGAAAAAGTCTTCATTAAAGACACGATGGTATTAAATTATAATAGAGTTCCTTCTATGAGTTTTCTAGAATATGATGCTTTAACACACCACGGTGAGGCAAGTGTTCATCCTACCAAATGTTTTTCTGCTGCTGAGGATAATTTTGAATGTTGCTGCTCAAGGTGATTGTGGACCTGAGGATGTTGCAGCAGAATGATCTAACACATGTGTGAGTGTTTGACCAGGCAAGGAGTTCTAGATAAATTTAAGGTATGGCTTTTTTGTTTTCAGTTTTGCTTTAGTATATATTTATACATATGAAAAGAATGCTCTGTGTCATTTTCTTCCAACACAATTTTAAGCCTGAAAAGAATATTTGCTCTTCAATTTTGACGGGCATACTTACAGAATAGATAGTAAGTGGATACGAAAGTTTCTGCTTTTGGTTAATGAAAGGTATCTATCTAATTGTCTTTTCTGTCATCATCTTGATATACTTATTCACCTTTTCTAAAATAATAAATTAACCGTACTTGGTTTAGCTAAAATTCAACCAGTGACTAACAAGAGAATAGACTCAAATTCTGGGTCAAGGTTTAAAATAAAACCTTTTCTTTTTAAAAAAATTTTTTTTTATTGTTACATTAATCATCATACATTACATCATTAGTTTTTGATGTAGTGTTCCATGATTCATTGTTTGTGCATAACACCCAGTGCTCCATGCAGAATGTGCCCTCCTTAATACCCATCACCAGGCTAACCCATCCCCTCACCCCCCTCCCCTCTAGAACCCTCAGTTTGTCTTTCAGAGTCCGTCTCTCATGGTTCGTCTCCCCCTCCGACTTATTTCCCTTCATTCTTCCCCTCCTGCTATCTTCTTCTTCTTTTTTTTTCTTAACATATATTGCATTATTTGTTTCAGAAGTACAGATCTGTGATTCAACAGTCTTGCACAATTCACAGCGCTCACCATAGCACATACCCTCCCCAATGTCTGTCACCCAGCCACCTCATCCCTCCCACCCCCTACCACTCCAGCAACCCTCAGTTTGTTTCCTGAGATTAAGAATTCCTCATATCAGTGAGGTCACATGATGCCTGTCTTTCTCTGATTGACTTATTTCACTCAGCATAACACCCTCCAGTTCCATCCACGTCGTTGCAAATGGCAAGATCTCATTCCTTTTGATGGCTGCATAATATTCCATTGTGGATATATACCACCTCTTCTTTATCCATTCATCTGTCGATGGACATCTTGGCTCTTTCCACAGTTTGGCTATTGTGGACATTGCTGCTATAAACATTGGGGTGCACATACCCCTTTGGATCCCTACATTTGTATCTTTGTAAAACCTTTTCTTATATTATAACTCAAAAATCAATTTTTAAATCATGCTCCTTGGATCATTTCTTCTTTTTTCTTGGCTATTAAGCATTTCTAAAATTTCTTTCTAGTTCAAGATATCTTGATTAATCTTCCTTCTATAAAATAAATCTCTGTAGATTGTTCTCCACAATCAATTAACTTGAATCTGCCCTATTTTGTTTTGTTGCTACATGTATGTTGTCTTATCTGCCAAACACAATGGTATGATCTTTGAAAGCAAGGTAAAACAGTTTGTCAGAGATTTAAGGAGGCTAATTAGTAGTGCACAGAAAAAAATGCAGGAAATATTAGGTGTGACAAATATGGGGTGTTATTTGAATTAAGTAGCTTCTTTTAAAAAATGTTTATTTATTTTGTTTTTAATTTTTATTGAAATATAACATACAATGTTATATTTGTTTCAGATGTACAATATACTAGTTAGACAAGCCTATATATTATTCAGTGCTCATCATGATCAGTGTAGTCACCACATAATAGTATTACAATATCATTGACTATGGAATCCTTGTGCACTGTTGGTGGGAATGTAAATTAGTGCAACCACTTTGGAAAACAGCATAGAGGTCTTCAAAAAATAAAAATAGAAATATACAATCTAGCAATTCCATTGCTAGTATTTACCCAACAAAAACCAAAACATGAGTTTGAAAATGTTACCTGCACCTTTATGTTTATTGCAGCATTATTGATAATAGCCAAGACAGTAGAAGCAACCCAAGTTGTCCACTGATACATAAATGAATAAAGAAGATGTGGTCTCTCTCTCTCTCTCCACACACACACACACACACACACACACACACACAATGGAATATTACTCAGCCATAAAAAAGAATGAGATATTGCCATATGTGACAACATGGTTGGACCTAGAGGGTCCATGCTCAGTGAAATAATTCAGACAGAGAACACAAGCTTCTTTAGTGCAGAACTCTCTGGGCCTCTGGTGCAGTGGTTAGTGGTTGTGCCTCTGGAATCAGGCTGCTTCAGTTCAGATCCCAACTTTGTTATGAACTGTGTGACCTTTGACTTTGGATAAATGGCTTAACCTTTATGTACTTTTGTTTCTAGATTATAAAGTAGGTAGCTTTATACAATTTTTATGAAACATTAATGAATTAATGTGGTGCAATTACCATGAATGTGTGATTGTGAATTTCTACAAAGAAACTTTATACACGTTCCATAAACGTGACTGACTGTGGATTCTTTGTTTTCCTGACATATCATGTGACTAGTGTTCTTGAAAATACACTCAAGGAAATGTCCTTAGACCATGTCCTATGATCAGTGGTGCTTAACACATTGTTACTGACTGGTGAGTATCTTTTCTCTCTTCAATTATCTCCAACTTTTTATTACAAAAATTTCAAACCTACAATTAAGTAGAAAGAACAGTAAAATATCCACATGCTATTCACCTAAATTTCAATTTGTAACTTTTTTTACTTTTGCTCTCTCTCTTTTTCTCTCTGTTTATATTTATTCCAAAAAACATTTGAATAATTTTTTATGTGCCTGTTTTGAAAGTAAATTGCAGACTTTGTAATATTTCAACCCAAACTACTTCATCATATATCCTCTAAGAATAATGACAATCTGCTACAAATTCTATGATTTTATAATAATAAATAGCCAATATTTAAAATTTCTCTAAATATTATTGAATGACTGTATAGCTGTTTTACAAAATTCAGGATCCAACCAAAATGCACCTATTTCACTTTTTTTGTTGGATCTTTTTTTGCTCTCCTTTAATCTAGTCTTCCCATAATTTCTCCTGACATTGTTTTTTTTCAGCTTCATTGAGGTCTATGAAAAGTACAATTGTAAGATATATTACTTGTTGATTTGATATATGTATACATTGTGAAAGGATCCCCCCATTGAGTTAATTAACACTTCTATCACCCCACATATTTACCTTTTATTGTGTGTGAGAATATTTAAGTTCTACTCTCAGCAGATTTTAATTACACAATACAGTGTTATCAAGTATAGTCACCATGTTATACATTAGATCCTTAGAGCTTTTTCATCTTATAACTGAAAGTCTGTACACTTTAACCAACCTCTCCCTATTGTCTCCTACCCCCCCAGTGCCTGGCAATCACTTTTCTACTCTCTTTTTTTTAGTTCAACTCGTTTATGTGTTTATTTGTTTGCCTTTGTTTTTTAGATGCCACATGTGGTACCCTGTGGTATTTGTCTTTCTCTGTCTAGCTTATTTCACTTAGTGTAATGCCCTCAAGTTTCATTCATGTTGTCACAAATGATAGGATTGACTTCTTTTTTAGGGCTAAATAATATTCCATTGCATGTGTGCATGTGTGTGTGAGTGTGTGTGTGTGTATCCATTTATCCATCAATAAATACTTAAGTTGCTTTCATATTGTGGATATTGGGACTAATGCTGTAATGAGCATGGGAACACAGATGCCTGTTTGAGATATAATTTCATTTCACTTGGATATGTACTCAGAAATGGAATGGCCAGTTCATGTGGTCGTTTTACTTTTAATTTTTTCAGATATTTCCATATTGTTTTCCATAGTGGTTGAACCAGTTTGTATTCTCACCAACAGTACATAAGGGTTCTCTTTTCTCACATCTTCACCAGCACTTGTTATCTCTAGTCTTTCTGGTAGTAACCATCTTAACAGGTATGAGGCAAAATCTCACTGTGGTTCTGATTTACATTTCCCTGATGATGAGTGATGTTGAACAGCTTTTATGTGCCTGTTGGTCATCTGTATATCTTCCTTGGTAAAATGTCTATTCAGGTCTTTACCCACTTTTTAATTGAGTTATTATTATTATTATTTTGCTATTATAATTTTTTTACTATTGACTTGTGTCAGTTCCTTGTATATTTTGGATATTAATTCCTCATTGGATATGCAGTTTGCACATATTTTCCCACATCCTATAGGTTGCCTTCTAATTTTGTTGATGGTTTTCTTTGTTGGGCAGATGCTTTTTAGTTTGATGTAGTTTTACATTTTTTATTCACTTCTGGTGTCAAATCCAAAAAAAATAATTGCCAAGACCAATGTCTAGGAGCTTTCCACCTATGTTTTCTTCCAGGAGTTTTATGGTTTTAGGTTTTACACTTAAGTTTTTAACCCATTTTGAGTTGATTTTTTTTGTGTGGTGTAAGATAGGGATTCAGTTTCATTTTTTTGTATGTGGCTATCCTTATTTCCTAACATCATTTATTGAAGGGACTATCATTTCCCCATACCTGACTTCATTCTGCTCTACCCTCTGATCTCCTAAAATATGTTCAATGAGGGGAGAAACTTTGTCTCATTTACTTGTATGCATGCATAGTAGAAATAGGGCCAGGCGTCAAGAAGGTGCCAATATATATATATATATATATATATATATATATATATATATTTGTGAACAAATGAATAAATAAATGAATGAGTGAATGGAAAAATGGATGAATGAAATAGATTCAGAGGACTTCTGTTAATTTCCTCAGTTGGTCTCTTGAAAATCCAAAAGCAAATTTCACTTTCTTTGCTTTACTAATGCATATCAATGCCATGAGATCTCATTATTTTATTTTTAGAAAAAATGATCAATGAGAACATTGTACCAGAGGATCCTCACTGGGAATTTTGAGTTGAACACATTATTTAGCAAATGCTAACACGAGAACTTGAGGATATTTAGTAAACATGCTGAAGTCAACACATTAATGCAACTGAAACCAATAGAGAAGCAACTATCTATTAACCTCAGCATTGTGGGGTCTAAAAATGCTTTTACCCACTATTGGGTTTTGTAACCTGTAAAATAAATCAAAACATAACAAAAGTTAACCTTGAAAACCTTTTGATTACCTCTCAGAGGTTAATTTTCTTGAAGACTGCATAGTGTGGTAGAAAAAGCTTGTGTTTTGAATTAAGCAAAACTCTACCAAACCCTTGCTCTAATAAATATAACTATTTATTAGTTATATAACATGAGATTACTTAAAAATTTCTCATTCATTAATCCGGGATAATCTCACTTGTTTTGTAGCATTGTGTCAAAAATTAAATGAGAAAATGTATTTGAAGTGTCTTGTACATGGTCTATGTCTTGTACATGCAAGTTCACTGCTTTTGTGGGGCTCATTAATTTTATATCTCCTTTTTCATTTTGATTTTGTAAGCTTTTGGAAAATTCTTCATGGTATTATATAGTTGATCTACTTAAAATTAATTTCAGTAAGCTTTATCAAAAAGGGAAGAAAAGAGGCATGTTTTGACATAATTATGTTCCCTCTTTTCATTTAATTTTTGAACCTGAGATCTAGAAATAGTCTTCATTCTGAGATGGCAATAGCCACAAAATCAAATTTATAAGTGGAAAGAAAAGTAAAAAAATTATCAGAGTTCATAGAAATCTTCATTCCTATTTGTAAATGGCAGTATTGAGCAGAAGTCCTAGAATTCTCATATATAAAATTTAAATATTTCAACATCATTATTATATTTTATTTTTCCACCTAGAAAGGGAAATTAACCAATTTTGAAATCTTTTATTCTTAGTAGTAGAACTATCATTCAATAATATTGTCTTGTGACGTACAATAAAACAATAATCGCTGTTATGGGTTTTATTCTTTTTGTAAAGGACCAGATCTAAGTTTGGAAGAGTTAACCACTCATTGAAGGGTAAGTTATTTCTTTGCGGGCTCTGGTGCACCATTACATTTTCTGCAAGAGGTAATAGATAAGCGAGACTCTGAAAGAACAAGTGTACATTATATCAACAGGTACTTCACTAAAAAAATGATTTATTGCCATCAGTTTTCAGAAGATAATGCTTTTAAGTTCTGTATATATAAACTCCATTTATTTTAAACACCCACACACTGAGTTAACCTCTTGTTATTAATCTTGTCTATAAGAATTATTTGGAAACTTTTTCTATCTCAACTTTAAAGTAGTGTAGATTATCCCTTGGAGCTAAACTATGCTCCCCTCAGGATTTAGGCATGCCCAGACGTGTCTATAAGCCTCCTGGGATGTTCTCCTAGCAACAGGGACTGAGGTATCTTTCAGGGAAAGATCTAGTCATAAGGGAAGAAAGAGTTCACATTCATAAGCTTGGCCCAAGGATAAAACTAGGGTCTGTCTGCCAGAAAGGCTAAGGGCTTAAGTGAAAGGGAATGGGAGTGGGGATTGGGGATGGGACAAACACAGCTGATTTGGGAAACCCAGGGAGAGCAGAAGTCTTGCTGTCTCATGGGGAAGCAATACTTTCCTTGAGGAGGGTGAGCAGTAGATCAAGGTTATTAAGGTCTTCTTTGATGTTAGTTTAGCTAGCATTCTGCAAATTACTGTTGATCCTCCTTAAGCTGTGGAGTTGTAAACTTTTTTTTAAAAAAAAGATTTTATTTATTTATTTGTCAGAGAGAGAGAGAGAGAACAAAAGCAGGGGGGAACGGCAGGCTGGGGGAGAAGCAGGCTCCCCACTGAGCAAGGAGCCCAATGCAGGACTTGATCCCCGGATCCTGGGATCATGATCTGAGCCGAAGGCAGATGCTCAACCGACTGAGCCACCCAGGCGTCCAGCATTGTAAGCTTCTAATAAGAGAAAAGTTTTTTTCCTGCTTGGGCAGGTCTGAGCCCATAGGTAGCAGCAACTGAATGATGCTGTGGAGGCAGAATCTATAACCAGCTGCCCTAGTTGATCACTGGGTGGATGGAGAAGGAAACAGAGAAGCACCAATGATGATATTCTTTTTGGAACAAGAAAGACTTAACCACTTTTTCTGTTTTATATTTGCCTAATATTTAAAAGCAATGAGATAGGAACCATTTACGTTTTGTGATATCACTTGATGTAAATACTTTATATTTTTGAAGGCTTAACCTACATTTTTTGAAGGAGAATACTTAATAAAATTTGCTTACTAATATTAAAAAAATTAACTTAAACAAACCTTAGCTTCAGTGAAATAAAATATTTGTTGAAGCTATGAAAATATGTAGCAAGCAGATTGGAACTCTGAGTAATCCCAAGGTGTTGAGAAAAACACATGACTTATTGCAAATATCGCTCCAATTCACACATTCTAGTCTCCTCAGACTGATCAATCAGCTTATTAACTTCCTATCACCCACTTTACAACCTCAGAGAAAGATCATTTCCCCAGAAACAGAGGAAAAGAGTGTTTGTAAATGTCTATACATCTATATATGACAGATATAGATTGCTGTCTAACCTCTTGAGAAGTTCTTACTGGAAAAGTCTTTTCAGAAAGCAGGTCATTCCAGTCTTTAAGTTGTTTGAAGAACACTGTACCTAGATTTCAAATCTCACAAAATGTATTTCCCTTGCTACACAGCTAGTACTTTGTTTTTCAATGTTTCCGTGAAGTTGTTGTGAGTCTGACATAAGATACATGTGAAACGTTCAGATGTTTGGCAGATATAATGTAACTATCATGATTGAAACCAACCAAGAAACTCATTCTTCAGACCTCTTCGGTCTGCTATATGAAACATTTTGACCTACATCATCAATTTAGAATTATACAGCTTCATGCTGAATTTCACAAAGGGTTACCAAGTTCACGAGGAGGTCCAGAAAGAATTCTTTGCAATTTTTCTTTGCTAGAAATAAAGTTCACATGTATCTTTTCTGGTTATGTTTTTCTAGACTATCAGAATTAAAGGGAAAACTTTTGTGGGCTAGCATGTTCCACGAAACAAATATTTGTTGAATGAATGAATGAAAGAGTGAGTGAATAAGAAATATTGAGCGGATTTACTGTGGAGCTAATGAAGGAGATTTAGTAATCTCCTCATATGGTGATATGATTTAGAAAAATTTGCAAAAGCTGTACTTTCTAAGAGCAATCAGTTAAAATCTAATTGCTGTCTCTTTCTGATTTTCCCTTTGTCATCCTCATGTCACATGTCCATGTGACACTGGAGTGGCTGTGGGCACTTTTGGAATCTAAGAGGAAGTGGAATTGCAGACACATTTAGTTTGGGTTTGATGGGATATTTATGTGGTTTGCAGTCATTTTTCAGTATAGATAAATTATTACAAGATGTCACTGCAAGAATGGCTTCCAGTTTACTATTACCTCCTGTGCCAATTTAACCAGCATTATGTCAGGAAAAATCCAGTGCTAGAGATCTCATGGTGATGTGAAAGTTTCCTACAGAACCTGACACCAGGAGTGAGTGGGTAGCAGAGAAACCAAAAAATTTGAAAAGTAGACGATAGGACCTACTTGGGGAGAATTTTTACAAAATCCACAATGTGCAAACTCTTAAGTATTCAAATCTCCTTGGTACCTGGTTAAAATTACTCTTTTTAGCCGTATATTTGATTATGGGATATATAATATAAATGTGCCATATATTTCAATTTTTAAATGGGACTTGCATAAAATAGAATTTGTTAGAAATCGTAAAGGCACAAACAACATTCCTATAAACAGTAAGTGTATCTGTAACAGCTCATGTATGAAAGAAAGAAGCATGATAGAGGTATTCCCCAAATTTGATAACTTCTTTAAAGGTCACAAGACATTATCAATAATGACTTATGATGCTAAAAGAAACTTTCAGAAACTACCAATAATAAAACAAAAATTTAATCAATCAGGCTAGAAGAAAGACTGATCTTTTCATTCTTTCTATAGAAAATATTACAAAATCATTATTTTACAAAGAGTTAATCAGAGTACATAGTAAAAAATGTAGGAAAAAAGTGCTCCAGAGGTGCATCTTCACTTGATCTTAGCCAAAAGGCCGAGAAGCGATTCCAGAGGTGCATCTTATGGTTAATTAATAAAAATGTTATTTTGGGGGTGCCTGGGTGGCTCAGTTGGTTAAGCGACTGCCTTCGGCTCAGGTCATGATCCTGGAGTCCCGGGATCGAGTCCCACATCGGGCTTCCTGCTCAGCAGGGAGTCTACTTCTCCCCCTGACCCTCTTCCCTCTCATGCTTTCTATCTCTCATTCTCTCTCTCTCAAATAAATAAATAAAATCTAAAAAAAAAGACATTTAAAAAAAGTGTTATTTTGTTTTCTCTTATTTTGTAATGTCTATAGTATTTGTCAATTTTTTAAGTATCTGTAATTTGTGGGGTTTCATTTCTCATTCTGAATAAGTGGTAGCTTTTAACCTAATTTTGTATCTTTTTATTAAGGAGGCTACCCAACAAGCTTTAGGTCCCCAAAATTTTGTATGCTTCTGTAGATGCAAATTATCATAAAGTTTTTACAAATGAACTTTTTATAGAGGTATAATTTGTATACAATAAAATGCTAACATTTTATGTGTAGAGTTCGACGATGTTTGACAAATGTAAACACCTATGTATCCACCCCCACAATCAAAATATATAATATTTTATTCATCCTGAAAGGTGCTCCTGTGTCTCTTCTCAGTTAATACCTACTCTTCACCCCCAGCTCTAGGCAAGTGCTGATCTGCTTTCTACCATTAAGATTAGACTTGTCTTTCCTGAAGTTTCATATAAATTGAATCATACAGTATGTACACTTTTGTGCCTGGCTTCTTTTGCTCAGCATAACATTTTTGATATTCAGCTATTATGTTATAAGAACCAATCATTAATTCTTTTTTAAAAAAATTTTTTTATTGTTATGGTAATCACCATACATCATTAGTTCTTGATGTAGTGTTCCATGATTCATTGTTTCTGCATAACACCCAGTGCTCCACGCAGAACGTGCCCTCCTTAATACCCATCACCAGGCTAACCCATCCCCCCACCACCCTCCCCTCTAGAACCCTCAGTTTGTTTTTCAGAGTCCATCGTCTCTCATGGTTCGTCTCCCTCTCCGACTTATTCCCCTTTATTTTTCCCCTCCTGCTATTTCTTCTTTTTCTTTTTTCTTAACATATCTTGCATTATTTGTTTCAGAAGTACAGATCTGTGATTCAACAGTCTTGCACAATTCACAGCGCTCACCATAGCACATTCCCTACCAAATGTCTATCACCCAGCCACCCCATCCCTCCCACCCCCCACCACTCAGCAACACTCAGTTTGGTTCCTGAGATTAAGAACTCCTCATATCAGTGAGGTCATATGATACCTGTCTTACTCTGATTGACTTATTTCACTCAGCATAACACCCTCCAGTTCCATCCACGTCGTTGCAAATGGCAAGATCTCATTCCTTTTGATGGCTGCATAATATTCCATTGTGTATATATACCACCTCTTCTTTATCCATTCATCTGTCGATGGACATCTTGGCTCTTTCCACAGTTTGGCTATTGTGGACATTGCTGCTATAAACATTGGGGTGCACATACCCCTTCGGATCCCTACATTTGTATCTTTGTGGTAAAACCCAGTAGTGCAATTGCTGGATCGTATAGTAGCTCTATTTTCAACTGTTTGAGGAACCTCCATACTGTTTTCCAGGGGGTTGCACCAGCTTGCATTCCCACCAACAGTGTAGGAGGGTTCCCCTTTCTCCACATCCCCGCCAACATCTGTCGTTTCCTGACTTGTTAATTTTAGCCATTCTGACTGGTGTGAGGTGGTATCTCATTGAGGTTTTGATTTGGATTTGCCTGATGCCGAGCGATGTTGAGCACTTTTTCATGTGTCTGTTGGCCATTTGGATGTCTTCTTTGGAAAAATGTCTGTTCATGTCTTCTGCCCATTTCTTGATTGGATTATTTGTTCTTTGGGTGTTAAGTTTGATAAGTTCTTTATAGATTTTGGATATTAGCCCTTTATCTGATATGTCATTTGCAAATATCTTCTCCCATTCTGTCGGTTGTATTTTGGTTTTCTTGACTGTTTCTTTCGCTGTGCAAAAGCTTTTTATCTTGATGAAGTCCCAAGAGTTCATTTTTGCCCTGGCTTCCCTTGCCTTTGGCGATGTTTCTAGGAAGAAGTTGCTGTGGCTGAGGTCGAAGAGGTTGCTACCTGTGTTCTCCTTTAGGATTTTGATGGACTCCTGTCTCACGTTTAGGTCTTTCAACCATCTGGAGTCTATTTTTGTGTGTGGTGTAAGGAAATGGTCCAGATTCATTCTTCTGCATGTGGCTGTCCATTTTCCCAACACCATTTGTTGAAGAGACTGTCTTTTGCCATTGGACGTTCTTTCCTGCTTTGTCAAAGATGAGTTGACCATAGAGTTGAGGGTTCATTTCTGGGCTCTCGATTCTGTTCCATTGATCTATGTGTCTATTTTTGTTCCAGTACCATACTGTCTTGATGATGACAGCTTTGCAATAGAGCTGGAAGTCCGGAATTGTGATGCCGCCAGCTTTGCTTTTCTTTTTCAAGATTCCTCTGGCTATTCAGGGTCTCTTCTGGTTCCATACAAATTTTAGGATGATTTGTTCCATTTCTTTGAAAAAAGTGGATGGTATTTTGATGGGGATTGCATTGAATGTGTAGATTGCTCTAGGTAGCATTGACATCTTCACAATGTTTGTTCTTCCAATCCATGAGCATGGAAAGTTTTTCCATTTCTTTGTGTCTTCTTCAATTTCTTTCCTGAGTATTTTATAGTTTCTGAGTACAGATCCTTTGCCTCTTTGGTTAAATTTATTCCTAGGTATCTTATGGTTTTGGGTGCCATTGTAAATGGGATCGACTCCTTCATTTCTCTCTCTTCTGTCTTGTTGTTGGTGTATAGGAATGCCACTGATTTCTGTGCATTGATTTTATATCCTGCCACTTTACTGAATTCCTGGATGAGTTCTAGCAGTTTTGGGCTGGAGTCTTTTGGGTTTTCCACATACAGTATCATATCATCTGCAGAGAGTGAGAGTTTGACTTCTTCTTTGCCGATTTGGATGCCTGTGATTTCTTTTTGTTGTCTGATTGCTGTGGCTAGGACTTGTAATACTATGTTGAATAGCAGTGGTGATAGTGGACATCCCTGCCGTGTTCCTGACCTTAGGGGAAAAGCTCTCAGCTTTTCCCCATTGAGAATGATATTCGCTGTAGGTTTTTCATAGATGGGTTTTATGATATTGAGGTATGTACCCTCTATCCCTACTCTGAAGAGTTTTGATCAAGAAAGGATGCTGTACTTGTCAAATGCTTTTTCTGCATCTATTGAGAGGATCATATGATTCTTGTTCTTTGTTTTGTTAATGTATTGTATCACGTTGATTGATTTGCGGATGTTGAACCAGCCTTGCAGCCCAGGGATAAATCCCACTTGGTCATGGTGAATAATCCTTTTAATTACTGTTGGACCCTATTGGCTAGTATTTTGGTGAGAATTTTTGCATCCATGTTCATCAAGGATATTGGTGTGTAGTGCTCCTTTTTGATGGGGTCTTTGTCTGGTGTGGGGATCAAGGTAATGGTGGCCTCGTAAAACGAGTTTGGAAGTTTTCCTTCCATTTCTATTTTTTGGAACAGTTTCAGGAGAATAGGTATTAATTCTTCTTTAAATGTTTGATAGAATTCCCCTGGGAAGACCACTGGCCCTGGGATTTTGTTTCTTGGGAGATTTTTGATGACTGCTTCAATTTCCTTAGTGGTTATAGGTCTGTTCAGGTTTTTTATTTCTTCCTGGTTCAATTTTGGTAGTTGATACATCTCTAGGAATGCACCCATTTCTTCCAGGTTATCTAATTTGCTGGCATAGAGTTGCTCATAATATGTTCTTATAATTGTTTGTATTTCTTTGGTGTTGGTTGTGATCTCTCCCTCTTTCATTCATGATTTTGTTGATTTGGGTCATTTCTCTTTTCTTTTGGATAAGTCTGGCCAGGGGTTTATCAATCTTGTTAATTCTTTCAAAGAACCAGCTCCAAGTTACGTTGATCTGTTCTACTGTTCTTTTGGTTTCTGTTTCATTGATTTCTGCTCTGATCTTTATTATTTCTCTTCTCATGCTGGGTTTAGGCTTTCTTTGCTGTTCTTTCTCCAGTTCCTTTAGGTATAGGGTTAGGTTGTGTATTTGAGACCTTTCTTGTTTCTTGAGAAAGGCTTGTATTGCTATATACTTTCCTCTGAGGACTGCCTTTGCTGTATCCCAAAGATTTTGGACAGTTGTGTTTTCATTTTCATTGGTTTCCATGAATTTTTTTAATTCTTCTTTAATTTCCTGGTTGACCTATTCATTCCTTAGTAGGATGCTCTTTAGCCTCCATGTATTTGAGTTCTTTCCAACTTTCCTCTTGTGACTGAGTTCTAGTTTCAAAGCATTGTGGTCTGAAAATAGGCAGGGAATAATCCCAGTCTTTTGGTACCGGTTGAGACCTGATTTGTGACCTAGGATGTGATCAATTCTGGAGAATGTTCCATGGGCACTAGAGAAGAATGTGTATTCCGTTGCTTTGGGATGGCATGTTCTGAATATGTCTGTGAAGTCCATTTGGTCCAGTGTGTCATTTAAAGTCTTTATTTCTTTGTTGATCTTTTGCTTAGATGATCTTTCCATTTCAGTGAGGGGGGTGTTAAAGTCCCCCACTATTATTGTGTTGCAGTCAATGTGTTTCTTCGATTTTGTTATTAATTGCCTTATAGAATTGGGTGTTCCCATGTTCGGGGCATAGATATTTACAATTGTTAGATCTTCTTGTTGGATAGACCCTTTAAGTAGGATATAGTGTCCTTCCTCATCTCTTATTACAGTCTTTGTTTTAAAATCTAATTTGTCTGATATAAGGATTGCCACCCCAGCTTTCTTTTGGTGTCCATTAACATGGTAAATTGTTTTCCACCCCCTCACTTTCAATCTGGGGGTGTCTTTGGGTCTAAAATGAGTCTCTTGCAGACAGCATATTAATGGGTCTTGTTTTTTAATCCAATCTGATAGCCTGTGTCTTTTGATTGGGGCATTTAGCCCATTTACATTCAGGGTAACTATTGAAAGGTATGAATTTAGTGCCGTTGTATTGCTTGTAAGGTGACTGTTACTGTATATTGTCTCTGTTCCTTTCTGATTTGTGCTGCTTTTTGTCTCTCTCTGTGCTTAGAGGACCCCTTTCAATATTTCTTGGAGGGCTGGTTTCGTGTTTGCAAATGCCTTTAGTTTTTGTTTGTCCTGGAAGCTTTTTATCTTTCCTTCAATTTTCAGTGACAGCCTAGCTGGATATAGTATTCTTGGCTGCATATTTTTCTCGTTTAGTGCTCTGAGGATATCTTGCCAGTTCTTTCTGGCCTGCCAGGTCTCTGTGGATAGGTCTGTTGCCAATCTAATGTTTCTACCATTGTAGGTTACGTATCTCTTCTCCCGAGCTGCTTTCAGGATTTTCTCTTTGTCTCTGAGACTCGTAAGTTTTACTATTAGATGTCGGGGTGTTGACCTATTTTTATTGATTTTGAGAGGGGTTCTCTGTGCCTCCTGGATTTTGATGCCTGTTTCCTTCCTCACATTAGGGAAGTTCTCTGTTATTATTTGCTCCAATATACCTTCTGCCCCTCTCTCTCTCTCTCTTCTTTCTCTGGGATCCCAATTATTCTAATGTTGTTTCATCTTATCGTATCACTTATCTCTCGAATTCTGCCCTCGTGATCCTGTAGTTGTTTCTCTCTCTTTTTCTCAGCCTCTTTATTTTCCATCATTTGGTCTTCTATATCGCTGATTCTCTCTTCTGCCTCATTTATCCTAGCAGTTAGTGCCCCCATTTTTTATTTCACCTCATTAATAGCCTTTTTGATTTCGACTTGGTTAGATTTTAGTTCTTTTATTTCTCCAGAAAGGGTTTCTCTAATAACTTCCACGCTTTTTTCAAGCCCAGCTAGTATCTTTAAAGTCATGATTCTGAACTCTAGGTCCGACATCGTACTAATGTCCATATTGAATAGGTCCCTGGCTGACGGTACTATCTCTTGTTCTTTTTGCTGAGGTGATTTTTTTCATCTTGTCATTTTGTCCAGAGGAGAATAGATGAATGAGAGAACAAAATGCTAACAGGTTAACAACGTCCCCAGAAAATATACTCTAATCAAATCAGAAAAGACCTGAAACCAGGGGAAAAAAAGGGAAAGAAAGAAAAAAGAAAGAGAAAAGAAAGAAAGAAAAAAAAAAGAAAAAATTAAAAACAAACAGAACAATACAAAAAAACCGAATATGATCAAATATGATCAGGCTAGTGCATAGATCAGTGCCACACACTAGATTTTGGGCGTATTTTGGTCTGTTAGAAAAAAGTGCCTCCTAAAATTTTAAAGGAAGAAAGACTTATATATGTACAAAATAAGGGTTGATACAATGAAGGGATGGAAGATGACTGTAAAGATGAAAATTCTAAAAGATTTTATAAAAGGAATTGATACGATAAGAAGTTGTTTGAAAAAAGAAAGAGAAAGATTTAAAGAAGAAAAGGGAGAGAATGTGATCAGGCAGGAGACTAGAACAAAGCCATACACTCGTGATTTAGGGTATATTTTGATCTGTTAGAAGAAACTGTATCTCAAAATTTTAAAGAGAGAATAACTTATATATATATGCCAAAAATAAGGGTAACTACTATGAAGGGATAAAATATGACTCTAAAAATGAAAAATAAAAAATGTGTTTTTAAAAAAAGGGATTGATATGATGTTGGTTGAAAAAGGGAAATAGAGAAATTAAAAAAAATGTTAAAAAATTTAACTTTGAAAAACTAATGAATCATGGTAAAAAAAGCCATGAATTTTATGTGCAGTATTCCCCTAGCGCTGGAGTTCTCCCATTCTCCTTGATTGGTAAACTTGCTCTTGGCTTGCTGGCTGTTCGTGCTGATCTTCTGGGGGAGGGACCTGTTGCCGTCGTTCCCAAACGTCTTTGCCGGAGGCGGAATTGTCCCGTCCTTGTCGGTCCCAGCTAAGCAAGCTGCTCGGGTTTGCTCTCAGGAGCTTTTGTTCCCTGCAAGCTTTCCGTAGGGCTTTGGAGGACGACAGTGAAAATGGCGGCCTCCCAATCTCCGCCCCAGAGGAGGTAGGAACTCAGGGCCTCGCTCCTCAGTGCACCCCCAGAGAAAAGCAGCCAGTCACTCCCGTGTCCCCGGTCTCCGGCCACACTCCGTGCTCACCCGTCCTGTGACCGAGCATTTCTATCTCTGGCACCTGACCCCGTGTGGAGTCTCCAAACCCAGCAGATCCCTGTGGTGCGCTCCCACGCCGTTCCTCCCGGCGGAGGAAGGGGAGTCTCCCTGGCTCTGCTGCTTGTTGGGTCCCTGCTGGAGGCGCAGTGGCCCGACTGGGCCACAGATCACAGTTTATGGCCACCCCGAGCTGAGAGCCCACGCCTTGGCTCTGTCTCTGCAGCCGGCTTCCCCGCTCCGATTCCTGGGAGCTCTGCCACACTCAGACACCCCTGGTCTTTCTGTGACCCCGAGGGTCCTGAGACCACACTGTCCCATGAGGGTCCCACCTCCCGCTTAGCCACCTGAGCGACGTCCCTCTGCAGAGCCGACTTCTAAAAGTTCCGATTTTGTGCTCCGCGGCTCTATCACTTGCCAGAAGCGGCTGACGGAGGCCCCCTCCCCCACCATCTATCCTCCCGAATATCGCCTCGGATTCACTTCTCTGCACATCCTACCTTCCAGTAAGTGGTCGCTTCTCTGTTCAGAGAGTTGTTGCTACTCTCTTTGCTCTCCTGTTGAGTTTGTAGGTGTTCAGAATGGTTTGATCCCTATTCATCTGAATTCCTGAGACCAGATGAAATCCAGGTCTCCTACTCCTCCGCCATCTTGCTCTGCCTCTTCATTAATTCTTTTTTATTGCTGAGTAGTATTCCTTGACAGACATTTGGTTTATGCCCATTTTTTTGTCTGTTATGAATCAAGTGGTATTCATTTACATGTTTTTACATGGACATATGTTTTTATTTCTCCTGAGTAAATAACCGGAAGTGGAATTGTTAGCTCATATGGTCAGTTTATATGTATGAAATTTTAACTTTTAAAAGATTTTATTTATTTATTTATTTATTTATTTGACAGAGAGAGAGAGGGAGAGAGCACAAGTAGGCAGAGCAGCAGGCAGAGGGAGAGGGAGAGGGAGAAGCAGGCTCCCTGCTGAGCAGAGATCCAGATGCCAGGCTCGAACCCATGACCCGGGGATCAAGACCTGAGCCGAAGGCAGCCATTTCACTGAATGAGCCACCCAGGTGCCCCTGAAATTTTAACTTTTAATTATTTTATGGTGCTTATGAAGATATAGGTCAAATTTTCTTTTATTCATTCAGCAAATATTTATTGAGTGCCCTGTACAAGATATCAGGGAATCATAGGTGAATATAACCGAAACCCTACCCTAAAGCACATAGAAAAAATTCAAAAATTTTAAAGAAGAAATGTCTCAGGGTTGGTAGTCAGAATTTCTTTAAGTCAGAAATCTTAAAGAAGATAGGGGAATCTATCAGATATTGGGTGAAGACACAGCCGTTAGAGGAATTTCCATGTGCGTGGTATATGGATATACCACATAGCATGGTAAATCTGGGAAACTGGAAAAGTATGGCATATTGGGGAAACTGTCAGTGGTGTGGTATTTAGGCAAGGGAAAAGTATTACATAAAGATAGAGAAGAAAGCTGGGCAGATGAAGGAGGACTCTCAATGCTGTGGAAAAAATTTGTTTTTTCTTTATGAGAACTTATCTCATCCTGGAAGCAACTAATCACTTTTTTCCTGTGATTGCATCACATTTGGAGCATAGTTCTCTTGAACGGACTGCATGATATTTATGTATCTGTTTCCTCCATGATACTGTAAGTTCTTGGTATCTTTGCTATCTTTAGTGTGTAACACAATGCATGGCACGTATTCGGGCATTAGAAAATTAGCCTTTATGCGTGCATGGATGAACAAATGAGAATTAATGAAATGACCTACATTCCCTGCCACTGAACAGGTTCAGAAAAATTTCTTCTTTACCAAAGACGTATGAAATGTGTCTTTTGTGAAGACACATTAGAAATATGTATTTATTTTTTTACTGAAGCAAGGTCATGTGTATAATCTTATGAGCTTGATTTAGTAATTTCAGTTGTCTTTGTGATCAATACTGATTTCATGGCCTCACTGACTTTGGAGTGATCTGCCTGGATGGCTGGAATATTTGAAATAAATGGAACAATTGTGAGGCAGTTTCCTTAATTTTATGGTAAAATTGGTCTTAACTTATAATACTGAAAAAAACGTTGCTGAGAAGCTAGAAATCTTTACGTATTGTGAGCTATTCACTCTTTTGGTCTTAAATTGATGCTGTGTTTTCTAATTTGTTCTCATTTGTGCCAGACCTCATAAAATTCTATTATCTGTATGATCTTCATATATGCAGGTTTAGACAGGCTAAGAGTCTACCTTTCTTTACCAAAAAGTTAAGTTTTGGTAATTTGTTTTAATAATAAGTAGTATTTATTTCATTGCTCATTCACTTTGGTAATGGCAAAATAAGTGTAGAATAGGAGAGGAAAACAGTCTGAATGAAAAATAAGGAAATCAGTTTAGAAAAATAGAATGAGAACAGAACCAATTAAGAAGGAGATTTGGGATTTCTAAATTATTAATGAATTAAAATTGGAGCAATCATAAGGTTAGTCACCTAAATCAAAATACTTTTGAGAATGAAATGGGCACAGCAAATAATTATTCCAGGACAATATGTGAACTGTTCCAGGCAAACAGAGAAGGATGGTCACGCTAGTTAAAGTAATCTTTCCGAATCTTTTTGTTTCAGATTGTTATCACTTTTTTTTTTGAGTGGCACAACTTATTTTATTTTATTTTATTTTAACTTTTTCTCTTTAAATTTTTTAATTGTTATGTTAATCACCGTATATTACATCATTAGTTTTTGATGTAGTGTTCCATGATTCATTCTGCATAATACCCAGTACTCCACGCAGAATGTGCCCTCTTTAATAACCATCACCAGGGTAACATATCCCCCCACCCCCCTCCCCTCTGGAACCCTCAGTTTGTTTTGCAGAGTACATCAGCTCTCATGGTTCATCTCCCCCCCGGTTCCCCCCCCTTCATTCTTCCCCTCCTGCTATTTTCTTCTTCTTCTTTTTTTTTTAACATATATTACATTATTTGTTTCAGAGGTACAGATCTGGAATTCAACAGTCTTGCACAATTCACAGCGCTCACCATAGCACATACCCTCCTCAAAATCTATCACCCAGCCACCCCATCCCTCCCACCCCCACCACTCCAGCAACCCTGTTTGTTTCCTGAGATTAAGAATTTCTCATATCAGTGAGGTCATATGATCTATGTCTTTCTCTGATTGACTTATTTCACTCAGCATAACACCCTCCAGTTCCATCCACGTCGTTCCAAATGGCAAGATCTCATCCTTTTGATGGCTGCATAATATTCCATTGGGTATATATACCACCTTTTCTTTATCCATTCATCTGTCGATGGACATCTTGGCTCTTTCCACAGTTTGGCTATTGTGGACATTGCTGCTATAAACATGGGGTGCATGTACCCCTTCGGATCCCTACATTTGTATCTTTGTGGTAAATACCCAGTAGTGCAAATGCTGGATAGTATGGTAGCTCTATTTTCAACTTTTTGAGAAACCTCCATACTGTTTTCCAGAGTGGTTGCACCAGCTTGCATTCCCACCAACAGTGTAGGAGGGTTCCCCTTTCTCCACATCCCTGCCAACATCTGCCATTTCCTGACTTGTTAATTTTAGCCACTCTGACTGGTGTGAGGTGGTATCTCATTGAGCTTTTGATTTGGATTTGCCTGATGCCAAGCAATGCTGAACACTTTTTCATGTATCTGTTGGCCATTTGGATGTCTTCTTTGGAAAAATGTCTGTTCATGTCTTCTGCCCATTTCCTGATTGGATTATTTGTTCTTTGGGTGTTAAGTTTGATAAGTTCTTTATAGATTTTGGATATTAGCCCTTTATCTGATATGTCATTTGCAAATATCTTCTCCCATTCTGTCGGTTGTCTTTTGGTTTTCTTGACTGTTTCTTTCGCTGTGCAAAAGCTTCTTATCTTGATGAAGTCCCAAGAGTTCATTTTTGCCCTTGCTTCCCTTGCTTTTGGCAATGTTTCTAGGAAGAAGTTGCTGTGGCTGAGGTCGAAGAGGTTGCTGCCTGTGTTCTCCTTTGGGATTTTGATGGATTCCTGTCTCAAATTTAGGTCTTTCAACCATCTGGAGTCTATTTTTGTGTGTGGTGTAAGGAAATGGTCCAATTTCATTCTTCTGCATGTGGCTGTCCAATTTTCCCAACACCATTTGTTGAAGAGACTGTCTTTTTGCCATTGGACATTCTTTCCTGCTTTGTCAAAGATGAGTTGACCATAGAGTTGAGCGTCCATTTCTGGGCTCTCTATTCTGTTCCATTGATCTACGTGTCTGTTTTAGTCCCGACACCATACTGTCTTGATGATGACAGCTTTGTAATAGAGCCGGAAGTCCGGAATTGTGATGCCGCCAGCTTTGCTTTTCTTTTTCAGCATTCCTCTGGCTATTCGGGGTCTTTTATGGTTCCATACAAATTTTAGGATGATTTGTTCCATTTCTTTGAAAAAAGTGGATGGTATTTTGATGGGGATTGCATTGAATGTGTAGATTGCTCTGGGTAGTATTGACATCTTCACAATGTTTGTTCTTCCAATCCATGAGCATGGAACGTTTTTCCTTTTCTTCGTGTCTTCTTCAATTTCTTTCATGAGTATTTTATAGTTTTTTGAGTACAGATCCTTTGCCTCTTTGGTTAGATTTATTCCTAGGTATCTTATGGTTTTGGGTGCCATTGTAAATGGGATCGACTCCTTAATTTCTCTCTCTTCTGTCTTGTTGTTGGTGTATAGGAATGCCACTGATTTCTGTGCATTGATTTTATATCCTGCCACTTTACTGAATTCCTGGATGAGTTCTAGCAGTTTCGGGGTGGAGTCTTTTGGGTTTTCCACATAAAGTATCATATCATCTGCAAAGAGTGTGAGTTTGATTTCCTCCTTGCCAATTTGGATGCCTTTGATTTCTTTTTGTTGTCTGATTGCTGTGGCTAGGACTTCTAATATATATTGAATAGCAGTGGTGATAGTGGACATCCCTGCCGTGTTCCTGACCTTAGGGGGAAAGCTCTCAGCTTTTCCCCATTGAGAATGATATTTTCTGTAGGTTTTTCATAGATGGGTTTTATGATATTGAGGTATGTACCCTCTATCCCTATACTCTGAAGAGTCTTGATCAAGAAAGGATGCTGTACTTTGTCAAATGCTTTTTCTGCATCTATTGAGAGGATCATATGATTCTTCTTTCTTTTTTTAATATATTGTATCACATGGATTGATTTGTGGATATTGAACCAAACTTGCAGCCCAGGGACAAATCGCACTTGGTCATGGTGAATAATTCTTTTAATGTATTGTTGTATCCTATTGGCTAGTATTTTGGTGAGAATTTTTGCATCCATGTTCATCAAGGATATTGGTCTGTAATTCTCCTTTTTGATGGGGTCTTTGTCTGGTTTTGGGATCAAGGTAATGGTGGCCTCATAAAACAAGTTTGGAAGTTTACCTTCCATTTCTATTTTTTGGAACAGTTTCAGAAGAATAGGTATTAATTCTTCTTTAAATGTTTGGTAGAATTCCCTTGGGAAAACATCTGGCCCCGGGCTTTTGTTTGTTGGGAGAATTTTGATGACTGCTTCAATTTCCTTAGTGTTTATATGTCTGTTCAGGTTTTCTTTTTCATCCTGGTTCAATTTTGATAGTGGATACATCTCTAGGAATGCACCCATTTCTTCCAGGTTATCTAATTTGCTGGCATAGAGTTGCTCATAATATGTTCTTATAATTGTTTCTATTTCTTTGGTGTTGGTTGTGATCTCTCCTCCTTCATTCATGATTTTGTTGATTTGGGTCATTTCTCTTTTCTTTTGGATAAGTCTGGCCAGGGGTTTATCAATCTTGTTAATTCTTTCAAAGAACCAGCTCCTAGTTTCGTTGATCTGTTCTACTGTTCTTTTGGTTTCTGTTTCATTCATTTCTGCTCTGATCTTTATAATTTCTCTTCTCCTGCTGGGTGTAGGCTTTATTTGCTGTTTTTTCTCCAGCTCCTTTAGGTGTAGGGTTAGGTTTTGTATTTGAGAACTTTCTTGTTTCTTGAGAAAGGCTTGTATTGCTATATACTTTCCTCTCAAGACTGCCTTTGCTGTATCCCAAAGATTTTGAACAGTTGTGTTTTCATTTTCATTGGTTTCCATGAATTTTTTATTTTTTTTATTTTTTTATTATTTAGAAAACTTTTTTTTACTATATTACAGAGCACAAATAGTAGTAAAGAACACAATTCTTAAGTGTACAGTTGATTGAATTTTTATGTATAGCTATATCATATAGCTCTTAATCACCATGCTAATATATAGAACATTTCCAGCTCGCCCCAGAAGGCCTCCCTCTTCCCCTTCTCAATCAGTACCAAACACCCACCCTGCCCTCAAATCCACGCAGAATTAACTGCCATCCTTATTTGTAATACCACAGATAGATTAGTTTTGCCTGTTTTGAATTTCACAGAAATTCCATGAATTTTTAAAGTTCTTCTTTAAATTCCTGGTTGACCTATTCATTCTTTAGTAGGATGCTCTTTAGCCTCCATGTATTTGAGCTCTTTCTGACTTTCCTCTTCTGATTGAGTTCTAGTTTCAAAGCATTGTGGTGTGAAAATATGCAGGGAATAATCCCAATCTTTTGGTACCGGTTGAGACCTGATTTGTGACCTAGGATGTGATCTATTCTGGAGAATGTTCCATGGGCACTAGAGAAGAATATGTATTCTGTTGCTTTGGAGTGGAATGTTCTGAATATGTCTGTGAAGTCCATTTGGTCAGGTGTGTCATTTTAAAGTCTTTATTTCCTTGTTGATCTTTTGCTTAGATGATCTATCCATTTCAGTGAGGGGACTGTTAAAGTCCCCCACTATTATTGCATTATTGTTGATGTGTTTCTTTGCTTTTGTGATTAATTGCTTATATAATTGGCTGCTCCCATGTTCGGGGCATAGATATTTACAATTGTTAGATCTTCTTGTTGGATATTCCCTTTAAGTAGGATATAGTGTCCTTCCTCATCTCTTATTACAGTCTTTGGTTTAAAATCTAATTTGTCTGATATAAGGATTGCCACCCCAGCTTTCTTTTGGTGTCCATTAGCATGGTAAATTATTTTCCACCCTCTCACTTTCATTCTAGGGATATCTTTGGGTCTAAAATGAATCTCTTGCAGACAGCATATCAATGGGTCTTGTTTTTTAATCCAATCTGATAGCCTGTGTCTTTTGATTGGGGCATTTAGCCCATTTACATTCAGGGTAACTATTGAAAGGTATGAATTTAGTGCCATTGTATTGCCTGTAAGATGACGGTTACTGTATATTGTCTATGTTCCTTTTGGTCTATGCTGCTCTTAGGCTCTCTCTTTGCTTAGAGGACCCCTTTCAATATTTTTTGTAGGGCTGGTTTCATGTTTGCAAATGCCTTTAGTTTTAGTTTGTCTTGGAAGCTTTTTATCTCTCCTTCAATTTTCAATGACAGCCTAGCTGGATATAGTATTCGTGGTTGCATATTTTTCTTGTTTAGTGCTCTGAATATATCATGCCAGTCCTTTTTGGCCTGCCAGGTCTCTGTGGATAGGTCTGTTGCCAATCTAGTGTCTCTACCATTATAGGTTACATATCTCTTCTCCCGAGCTCCTTTCAGGATTTTCTCTTTGTTTCTGAGACTCATAAATTTTACTATAGATGTCAGGGTGTTGACCTCTTTTATTGATTTTGAGGGGGGTTCTCTGTGCCTCCTGGATATTGATGCCTGTTTCCTTCCCCACATTAGGGAAGTTCTCTGCTATAATTTGCTCCAATATACCTTCTGCCCCTCTCTCTCTTTCTTCTTCTTCTGGGATCCCAATTATTCTAATGTTTCATCTTATGGTATCGCTTACCTGTCGAATTCTGCCCTTGTGATCCAGTAGTTGTTTATCTTTTTCTCAGCTTCTTTATTTTCCATCATTTGGTCTTCTATTTCACTGATTCTCTCTTCTGCCTCATTTATCCTAGCAGTTATGCCCCCATTTTTGATGGCACCTCATTAATAGCCTTTTTGATTTCAACTTGGTTGGATTCTAGTTCTTTTATTTCTCCAGAAAGCGTTTCTCTAATAACTTCCACGGTTTTTTCAAGCCCAGCTAGTATCTTTAAAGTCATGATTCTGAACTCTAGGTCCGACATCGCAGTAGTGTACGTATCGAGTAGGTCCGTGGCAGACGGTACTACCTCTTGTTCTTTTTGGTGAGGTGATTTTTTTCATCTTGTCATTTTGTCCAGAGGAGAATAGATGAATGAGAGAACAAAATGCTAACAGGTTAACAACGTCCCCAGAATATATAGTCTAATCAAATCAGAAAAGACCTGAAACTAGGGGAAAAGAAAGGGAAAGAAAGAAAAAAGAAAGAGAAAAAAAGAAAAAAGAAAGAAAAAGAAAAACAGAACAAAACAAAAAAAAAACCCATAATATGATCAAATATGATCAGGCTCATGCATAGATCAGTGCCACACACTAGATTTTGGGTGTATTTTGTTCTGTTAGAAGAAAGTGCCTCCTAAAATTTTAAAGAAAGAAAGACTTATATATGTACAAAAATAAGGGTTGATACGATGAAGGGATGGAATATGAATGTAAAGATGAAAAGTATAAAAAATTTTAAAAAAGGAATTGATAAGATGTTTGTGAAAAGAAAGAAGAGGATTTAAGAAAAAAGGAAAGAAAGGAAGAAAAAAAACAGGGGGAGAGAATGTGATCAGGCCGGAGACTAGAACAAAGCCATACACTAGAGATTTAGGGTATATTTTGATATGTTAGAAGAAACTGTATCTCAAAATTTTAAAGAGAGAACAACTTATATATATATATATGTATATATATATATACATATATATATGTATATATACATATATATGCGAAAAGTAAGGGTAACTACTATGAAGGGATAGACTCTGACTCTAAAAATGAAAAATAAAAATGTTTTTTTAAAAAAAGGGATTGATAAGATGTTAGTTGAAAAAGGGAAAAAGAAAAATTCAAATAAAAGAAACAGTTAAAAAATTAACTTTGAAAGACTAAAGAATCATGGTAAAAAAGCCATGAATTCTATGTGCAGTATTCCCCTAGCGCTAGAGTTCTCCCGTTCTCCTTGATCGGTAAACTTGGTCTTGGCTGGTTGTTCTTGCTGATCTTCTGGGAGAGGGGCCTGTTGCTATGGTTCCCAAGTGTCTTTGCCGGAGTCGGAATTGCCCCGCCCTTGTCGGTCTGGGCTAAGCAAGCTGCTCGGGTTTGCTCTCAGGAGCTTTTGTTCCCTGCATGCTTTCCGTACAGGTTTGGAGGACAAGAGTGAAATGGTGGCCTCCCATTCTCCAGCCAGGAGGAGCTGAGAACTCGGGGCCCTGCTCCTCAGTGCACCCCCAGAGAAAAGCAGTCAATCACTTCCATCTCCCTGGTCTCCAGCTGCACTCCGTGCTCACCCTGCCTGTGACCAAGTGTTTCTATCTCTGGCACCCGACTCCGTGTGGAATCTCCAAACCCAGTAGATCCCTGCGGTGCGCTCCCATGCCTCTCCTCCCTGGGGGAGGAAGCGGAGTCTCCCCGGATCTGCCGCTTGTTGGGTCCCTGCTGGAGGAACAGTGGCCCGACTGTCACTGATCACAGTTTATGGCAACCCTGAGCTGAGAGCCCGCGCCTCGACTCCGTCTCTGCAGCTGGTTCCCCACTCTGATACCTGGGAGCTCTGCCGCACTCAGGCACCCCTGGTCTTTCTGTGACCCCGAGGGTCCTGAGACCACACTGTCCCGTGAGGGTTCTACCCCCCACTTAGCCACTGGAGTGATGTCCCTCAGTGGAGCCGACTTCTAAAAGTTCCAATTTTGTGCTCCGTGGCTCTATCATTTGCTAAAAGCGGCCGATGGAGGCCCCCTCCCCCGCCATCTATCCTCCCGAATATCGCCTTGGATTCACTTCTCCTCACATCCTACCTTCTAGAAAGTGGTCACTTCTCTGTTCAGAGAGTTGTTGCTACTCTCTTCTTTGATCTCCTGTTGAGTTCGTAGGTGTTCAGAATGGTTTGATCCCTATCCAGTTGAATTCCTGAGACCAGATGAAATCCATGTCTCCTACTCCTCCGCCATCTTGCTCTGCCCCATTACTTTTTTTTTTAAGATTTTATTTATTTATTTGAGAGAGAGGGAGAGATAGTGAGAGAGAGCATGGATGGCGGGAGAGGGAGAAGCAGGCTGCCTGCTGAGCAGGGAGTTGAACATGGTGTTTGAACCCTGGACCCTGGATCCATGACCTGAGTTGAAGGCAGGTGCTTAACTGCCTGAGCCACCCAGGTGCCCCTGTTATCACTTCTTATCACTGCCATATAAAATGCTAATTACTAGGTCTAGGAATATCTATAGCCCTTTTTTTAAACTCCCCACAGATACTTTTTTTTTTTAAAGATTTTATTTATTTATTTGACAGAGATAGACACAGCAAAAGAGGGAACACAAGCAGGATGAGTGGGATAGGTAGAGGCAGGCTTCCCATGGAGCAGGGAGCCTGATGCGGGACTCGATCCCAGGACCCTGGGATCATGACCTGAGCCAAAGGCAGACGCTTAACCAACTAAGCCACTCAGGTGCCTCCACAGACACTTTTCTTAACTGTATGGCCATTGTAGTCCAACAGGGGAGAAGTTACTTTTTTAAATGGCTATGGAAGCATTAAGAAAGGTACTGACCTCGGGATGGGGACACGAAAGCCAGGATAAGTCAGGATGGCTGAGAGTTTTTCCATCAAATTATACCTTCTTTTGAGTCAGGAGGAAAAACATCTCAATCTCTCAGGTATGGATGAATTCATTCTCTAGTTTTTCATCCTACATCTCTGACTGTGAGCCATAGGTACTCTGTGGGCCACTGGGAAGACAACGGTGAATCAGATATAGTCACTACTCCTAAAGGTCTAAGAATAGAGATGGATAACAAGGTAAATATTAGTGAGAATAATTTTTGTGTGTGTGATTCTGAAGATAGTTCTTGGAAGACGTTCAAAAGATATTTTTAACAGTAAACCATAGCTGAATTAGGTGTGGGGGAATTCCGAAGGGTGATTTGAAAAAACAATGCCTATTTAGAAGCAATGTTCATCTTTCCTAATTTCCTAATTTCCAAGCATCAGTTGGAAAACTTTTTGATATTCCTTAGTATTTTTCTTTAGTTTGAAATCAATTTGTAATCTTGATCTTGCTTTTGAAGTATTTAAAAAATAAGTCTTAGAATCTCTTTTTAAAAAGCAATTTGAGTTTTATTGATCTGCAGAACTTGAGTTTAAAATGCACAGGTAGGCACTTAAATGCATTTTGGTAATAAATGTTTTAATATTAGATGGCATGAGAGTTGTTAAAGAGAAAATTGAGTTTTAGAATAAATCTGCTGCGAGATTAAGAAGGCAATTGTGATATTTTAGGTTTGTATATTTGGTAAGAATGCACCTTTTTGTGTTGTTCTTTTATCTTGTTCACTTTTGTACAAAAATTAAAACATGGAATCTTTATTCATTGAACACACACTTATGGAAAATGACTACTTTTGGTAGATGAGGAGGATGTGAGTATACATAGGACAGAATCCTCCCTTTAGTTTGTATTCTATTGAAGAAGAGATATATGCAAACAAATAAATGCTGTGTAGCATTTTATTGGCCAGTATAATGATTAAAAGGAAGGGCTCTAGTGTCTTTAAATCCCAGATTAGAGTATCGGTCTGCTAAACCATGTAATCCTGGATAATTTATTTAAATTCCTCTAACTTCATTTATCTCTAGACTGGTGTGTTTTACTAGTATCTACTTCATGGGGTGATCGGGAGCGTTAAATGATTCAGAAGTGTTTAGCCCAATACCTGGTATTCCAAAGTGCTCAGAGAATGCTAGGGATTATGGTGTCATCACATTCGGCTTCACGGGAGGGAGTGTCCAAATGTACCTGAAAGGTGGCTTTAAGAAATTGTTCATAGGGGCGCCTGGGCGGCTCAGTCGTTAAGTATCTGCCTTTGGCTCAGGTCATGATCCCAGGGTTCTGGGATCGAGCCCTGCATCGGGCTCCCTGCTTAGCGGGAAGCCTGCTTCTCCCTCTCCCACTCCCCCTACTTGTGTTGCTGCTCTCATTCTCTCTCTCTGTCAAACAAATAAATAAAATCTTAAAAAAAAAAGAAAGAAAATTGCTCACAAAGGGGTGCCTGGGTGGCTCAGTAGGTTAAGCCTCTGCCTTCAGCTCAGGTCATGATCCCAGGGTCCTGGGATCGAGCCCCACATCAGGCTCACTGCTCAGTGGGGAGCCTGCTTCTCCCTCTCGCACTTCTGCTTGTGCTCTCTCTCTGTCAAATAAATAAATAAAATCTTAAAAAAAAAAGAAAAAAGAAATTGCTCACAAAAAAGGAGGGTGCAATTTTTAATGTCCCGAATCTACTAGTGATCACCATTGGTTTTAGGACCAAATATTCATGAAATAGCTTGATGATGCTATTAAGCATTCTTTTTGGAGATTCTGCAATATTAAACTGTCAAGGAAACAATCTCTGATTTGTTCTCCTGGGAGTGATTACATTGCTTTTCCTGAAGTAATCTTTCTCTAGGTGTACTATATTCTTAAGGGACCCAGTGACTCCTAACAAATAAGTGGCTACGGCCCCAAACTTTGCCCTTCCTTGGAAGAAGGCACACAAATGGAGAAAGAGGAGCAAGGAGATTTGAGACATCTTACTAATGGCAAGGGTGAAATTTTAGAGTGTGCAGGACATTGATCTGTTTGAGCTCAGATCCATTTGCTGCCATTTTGATCGGACTCCTGCAAACTATATTTCCTGGGCTCCTGGCCCACTTTCCAATGGGAAGCAATGGTATAGATGGATAAATAAACAGGCAATTAGAGTAGAGAGTAATACCCACTACTCTAGGGACAAGCACATGATGGAAGGAAGGGAAGGCCTTGATCTCCCTCTCTCTCACTGCCTCTCTGCCTCTTTGACAGTGATCACACTTTCTATGTGGTTTCAGCTACCTCTAGTCAGCCTTTTCCTCTCAATTCTCAGCTCCAGACAGAATCCAGCTTCCACCAGTGGCGAAGCTTTGGAGTTTCAGTAACTGCACCGCCTTCCTTTGTCCTTCCAGCCCTAGTGGCTACTAGGATGTCAGCGGCAACTTGCAGTTGCTGATCTTGGCTGCCTCACCCTCCCCAGCACTTGGAAAATCTTTGTAATTAATTTTGGTCATTAAATTCTCTGTGTGGAGTCATCTGATGTAATTTATTTGTTGGTGTTTTGGCTGGGCGCTGACTAACCCAGAGGGCAAATGGTGAATGCTGTATTGTTCTCGCCAGTCCTTGGCTTAGAGTTTCTGTGGCTGATCAGAATATCTATAAGGAAAAGTTAACCTGGTGGAGTAATTTAAAAAATCACTCAGAACATTCATCAACTTGCAAAGTGTTTAGGAGTCTCTGTCACTATCATAAGTATAACTGATGAAATGGTACAGTTTCTGGGTAAGTATTGTTTATAATATCTAGCTGCTTTTTTTTTCTTTAAAGATTTTATTTATTTGTTTGAGAGAGAGAGAGCACATGAGAGAAGGGAGGGTCAGAGGGAGAAGAAGACTCCCTGCTGAGCAGGGAGCCTGATGCGGGACTTGATCCTGGAACTCCAGGATCATGACCTGAGCTGAAGGTAATCGCTTAATCAACTGAGCCACCCAGGCGCCCCGAATATCTAGCTACTTTTGAAGCAATTAGGGAAGCAAGATGATGTTCTACACTTTCAATGCTACCTGCAGCATTCTAGCCGGTGGGGTGTTTCTAAGGATGCCTTCACTTAGGCAGATGACTTTGAACGAGTTATTTCACAACACTGTTTTCTTGTTTGTTTTTGTTTTGTGAAATGATGGGGCAAAAAGGTAACTTGTTCCTTTGTATTTCCCCTGGTGCCTAGTGTAGTGTTTCAGAAATAATAGGGTCTCAAGATTTTTGTTAAATTGAAGTCAAGACCATCCATGTCTTGGACATTGTCTGGCCTCTTGCTTTCTTTTACCTGTTTCTTTGCAAGGTGGGAGAGAAGTCAGGTAGGATGAAGCTAAACAGATTATGCAGTAGGGAAGGAAAGATTCAATCTATTTCTGGTGTGTTCCCATTTTGATTTCAATCAAAGACATGTCATTGCTACTTTTCTTATAACTGCTACAGTAGCCCAGTGAAAAATTCATTCTTGGTGGTAGCTTTATCCATTCAATTTATTCCTCCAGGGTCTAGACACCAAATGCCTGTGTATACTTTTTTTTTTTAAGATTTTTAAAAATGATTTTATTTATTTATTTAATGGGGAGAGAGAACAAGCAGGGCAAGCAGCAGAGGGAGAGGGGGAAGCAGGCTCCCCACTGAGCAGGGAGCCCAATGAAGGGCTTGATCCCAGAACCCTGGGATCATAACTTGAGTTGGAGGCTGACACTTAACTGAGTCATTCAGGTGCCCTGCCTGTGTATACTTTTGCTTCTCCCATTTTTATATTATGCTCTGCTCACATGTTTACTTTTTAATCCCATATGATTTCATTTTACTTTGATTCTATCTAGGCAGTCCCTCATCTTCCTCAAATGCCATCTCTTTCGTAATACCTTCTCAAATGTTTCATGACAAGAATTAGTTGTGTGTGTGTGCTTGCTGTTGTATCTCTTTTAAGTACTTATTACACTTTCAGTACTAAGAATTTCAATGTGTCTGATTTCCTATTAGATTGTGAGCATCTTGAGAATAGGGGCCATTTTTATTCATCATTTTTATCTTCAATACCTAGGGCTTGGCCTGTTACATGTCAATGAATAAATATTGAATTATTGTTACATTTTATCTTATCTTATCTTATGTTTGATAATTTATATCTCTACCTCATCTACTAGATTGTGAGCTCTCTGAGGGAGGGGGACCAGGAAAAGTGACTTTTTCATTTTATTCTGTTCTGGCTTCAGAAAGACTAAAGTCACAGAACTGTACTGATGTTGGTTTCAACTATATAAACAGAATAATCTGGAGATATACAAGATAAAATGAAGGCTGATATTTGCATCAGCTTAAAACCAGACAACACTGTGATGTTTATTTAGAGGTTATTAATCATTTCAGCACCAGGCAGGTATATATAACATAATTCTGAATCGTGGAGCCTCAGGAAAACTTGCATAAGCATCCATATTCATTGATTATATATGTGTACAATTTTATGGGGTATTGTATGAGTCAGGATTTTGGAAGAAAACATATTGCATATTCAAACTGGGCAATTTAAGCACAGTTTAACAAAGGGACTACTTACAAATTTGTAATCATGGTTAAAGAAACCAACAAGGGAGAAGGTAATGCTTAGACCTAGTAATTGGAAGGAGCTGTTACCAAGGAAAAGTGGTTACCACAATGTGGAGAGAGAGCTACATGGGGGATCATCTCCTGAAAGGAACAATGGGCTTTGGTGGAACCTCAGGTAATGAGGGCTATGTAGCAGGGAGTGAGTTAAGGAGGAAATTGATTTCATTGATTTCATTCTCCTTCTGCTCTCTGATCTGCCAGTACTTGCCATTGGGTGAACCCAACTGAAAGCTAGAAGGCATGAAGACCATCTGATGTAACTTCCTAGGTCAAGGAACATGGTGACAAATAGGAGGGTAGATATGAGTGCCAGTATAGGGACTGATTCTAGGGACTAGATCCTAGGAGAGTGGTGTTAGCTATGTTGTTTTTCCCAGAATAAGGACAGGTGTTTAAGTGGGAACATAAAATAGTTTTTTCCTTGGATGACCCAAGTACTAATTATCACAGGGTTTTCATATATCCTAGTCTCCCAATGAGTCACACTTGGGTATGAAGTTCATTCCCAAGATTTCTGAGACCCAACTCATTATATAAATGAACTCATAATCCTCAAAATATCAACTGTCACCAATTAATCGTAGTTAGCTCATGGAATGCAACCAATATGCTATTTCTGATTTATATAAGTTTGGTGAACAATCAGAAAAAGACTAGAATCATCACGAGTTGGAAATAGAGGTAGACCTTGAAGACTTCCTCCATCCTTGTGGTTCAGAAGTGAGTGTGCTGGCTTTTCCATGACAGTTTTCCAATGCCACTAGCTTTGGTGTGTATGAGGGTTTGGAGAATTAGGCCCTTTATATCCTACCTTTGCTTTCTCTTTTTAACTCCAACTCTAACTTATTCTGAGGTAATTTATTTTCTATCCCTTTAATCATTTTCCCTGCTCTACTTTGGACCATTTCCAGTTTCTCCACCATTCTTTCAAATATAGCTTAACTACTACAAAGGGCTATTCTGGGAAATCATTACTTAAAGGAAAATTGTGAAAGCATTTAAAAGTTTAAAAATGGCTACATAAATGTTAAAAAATGAAATGTTCCTGTCTAATAATGCTGATAGTGGAACTGTAGTAAATTAAATTACATCAGGTCAGAGCAAAAACCTTGAATGAGAGTCAAGCATATCAGGACCTGAGGAAAAAACCCTTTGTTAAGAGAAAGTGATTGCATATAAGAAAAAAAAAAAGAGAGAGAAAGTGATTGCAAAGAGCCAAAAATAAAACTAAGGAGAAAGAACTTTTCCTTATCAGTCACTAAAAATTATTTTCTAAGATGAGGATCTAAGTCTTTGAGATACTAAAGCGAACACAAATCTCAGAGGTGTCCAGATACTTTCTTATATTAGAAAAAAAAGGAAAATTCATAGGATTCTACATGGGAGGAGTTTATGCTACTGTTTTATTGGATGAAGAAAGTTAACAACCTACCAAAGTATTTTATATTATAAGCAGTGTTCAGTTGCTTTATATATTTTATTCCATTTTTAAGTCAATGCAAGAGGTAGAGTATTATTATTCCCTTGCCACTGTTTAAGATAATGACTTAGATTTTATTATTTATTTATTATTTTTATTCAAGTATAATTAATATACAGTGTTATATTAGTTTCAGATGTACACTATAGTGATTCAAAAATTCTGTACGTTTCTCAGTGCTCATCACAAAAATGTACTCTTAATCCCCTTCACCCATTTCGCCTGTCCCCCCACCGACCTCCCCTCCAGCAAACAAGTTTGATCTTTGAATTTAAGAGTCTGTTTTGACTCTTAGTAGTTTGATAGGAGGAATTCTTAATCTCAGGAAACAAACTGAGTGTTGCTGGAGTGGTGAGGGGTGGGAGGGATGGGGTGGCTGGGTGATAGTCATTGGGGAGGGTATGTGCTATGTGAGCGCTGTGAATTGTGTAAGACTATTGAATCACAGACCTGTACCTCTGAAACAAATAATAACATTATATGTTAAAAAAAAGAAGATAGTAGGAAGAGAAAATGAAGGGGGGGAATCGGAGGGGGAGACGAACCATGAGAGACTATGGACTCTGAAAAACAAACTGAGGGTTCTAGAGGGGAGGGGGGTGGGGGGATGGGTTAGCCTGGTGATGGGTTTTAAAGAGGACACGTTCTGCATGGAGCACTGGGTGTTATATGCAAACAATTAATCATGGAACACTACATCAAAAACTAATGATGTCATGTATGGTGATTAATATAACATTATAAAATAAAATAAAAAAAAGAAAAAAGAGTCTACAGTTTGGCTTGTCTCTTTTTTTGGTTTGTTCATTTGTTTCTTAAATTTCACATGAGTGAAATCATATGGTATGTCTTTCTCTGACTGACATTTCACTTAGCATTGTACTACTCTGTAGGTCCATCCATGTTGTTGCAAATGGCAAGATTTCATTTTTTTATGGCTAATATTCCCTTGTGTGTGTGTATATATATATACCATATATAAATATATATATACATATGTGTGTGTATATATATGGATAAAGAAGAAATGGTGTATACATATTTGTTAACACCATTTCTTCTTTATCCATTCGTCTATGGATGGACACTCAAGTTGCCTCCATATCTTGGCTATTGTGAATAATGCTGCCATAAACATAGGGGTACATCTATCTTCTCCAATTGATGTTTTTATTTTCTTCGGGTAAATACACAGTACTAGAATTACTGGATCATATACTATTTCTGTTTTTAGTTTTTGGAGGAATCTCCATACTGTGTTCCACAGTGGCTGTACCAATTTGCATTCCTACCAATTGTGCACAAGGTTTCTTTTTCTCCACATGCTTGCCAAGACTCGTTTTTCTTGTATTTTTGATTTTAGCCATTCTGACAGGTGTAAAGTGGTATCTCATTGTGGTTTTAATTTGCATTTCCCTGATGATTAGTGATGTTGAGCATCTTTTCATGTGTCTGTTACCCAGCTGCATGTAGGTCTTCTTTGGAAAAATGTCTATTCAGGGCCTTTTCCCATTTTTAAATTGAATTGTTTATTGTATTTTTTGTGTTGAGTTGTATATGTTCTTTATATATTTTGGACATTAACTGCTAATCAGATATGTCATTTGCAAATATCTTCTCCCATTCAGTAGCTTGCCTTTTTGTTTTGCTGATGGTTTCCTTTGCTGTACAAAAGCTTTTCACTTTGGTGTAGTCCCAATAATTTAATTTTGGTTTTGGTTCCTTGTCAAAGGAGACATAGCTAGAAAAATGTTTCTATGGCTGATGTCAAAGAAATTACTGCCTATGTTTTCTTTGAGGGTTTTTATATTTTCAGGTATCAAATTTAGGTCTTTAATCCATTTTGAGTTTATTGCTGGATATGGTATTAGTAGTGGTAAATTTCAATCTTTTGCCTGTAGCTCTCCAGTTTTCCCAACACCATTTGTTGAAGAGACTATCTTTTCTCCATTTTATATTGTTGCCTCCTTTGTCATAGACTAATTGACCATAAGAGCATGGATTTATTTCTGGACTATCTATTGTGTTCCATTGATCTATGTGTCTGTTTTTGTGCCAGTATCACACTGTTTTGATTAATACAGCTTTGTGGTATATCTTGAAATATGGGATTATGGTACCTCCTGCTTTATTCTTCTTTTTTAAGATTGCTTTGGCTATTTGGGGTATTTTATGGTTCCATACAAATTTCAGTATTATTTGTTCTAGTTCTGTGAAAAACAGAATTTTGATAGGGACTCCATTAAGTCTGTAAATTGCTTTGGGTAATATGGATATTTTAATGATATTTGTTCTTTCAATCCATGAGCATGGAATGTCTTTCCATTTGTTTGTGTCATCTTCAATTTCTTTCATCAGTGCTTTATAGTTTTCAGAGTACAGGTCTTTTACCTCCTTGGTTAAGTTTATTCCTAGGTATTTTATTCTTTTTGGTGCAATTGTAGATGAAATTGTTTTCTTAATTTCTCTTTCTGCTGCTTCATTCTTGGTGTATAGAAATGCAGTGGATTTCTGTACATTGACTTTGTATCCTGTGACTTTACTGAATTTTAGCGTTTTTTTTTGGTGGAGGCTTTAGGGTTTTCTATATACAGTATCATATCATCTGAAAATAGTGAAAATTTTACTTCTTCCTCACCAATTTGGATGCCTTTCATTTCTTTCTCTTGTCTGACTGCTGTGGCTAGGACTTCCAGTACTATGTTGAAGAAAAGTGGTGAGAGTGGACATCCTTGTCTTTGCTCCTGACCTTAGGGGAAAAGCTCTCAGTTTTTCACCATTGAGTATGATGTTGGCTGTGGGTTTTTCATATGTGGCCTTTATTATGTTGAGGTATGTTCCCTTTAAACCTACTTTGTTGAGAGTTTTTGTCATGAAGGATGTTGTACTCTGTCAAATGCTTTTTCTGCATCTATTGAAGTGATTATATTTTTATTGTTTCTCTTGCTGAAGTGATGTATCACATTGATTGATTTGCAAATATTGAACCACCCTTGCATCCTAGGATTAAATCCCACTTGATCATGGTGAATTTTTTTGATGTATTGTTAGATTCAGTTTGTTATAATTTGTTGAGGATTTTTGCATCTATGTTGATCAGAAATATTGGCCTGTATTCTTTTTTTGTAGTGCTTTTGTCTGGTTTTGGTATCAGGGTAATAATGCTGGCCTCATAGAATGAATTTGGAAGTTTTCATTCCTTTTCTATTTTTTGGAATAGTTTGTAAAGAATAGGTATTAATTCTTCTGTAATTGTTTGGTAGAATTCACCTGTGAAGCTGTCTGGTCCTGGACTTCTGTTTGTTGGGACTTTTTGATTCCTGATTCAATTTCATTGTGGGTGACCAGTCTGTTCAAATTTTCTATTTCTTCTTGATTCAGTTTTGGGAGGTTATACATTTCTAGGAATTGATCCATTTCTTCTAGGTTGTCTAATTTGGTGGCATATAATTTTGTATAATATTCTCTTACAATTATTTGTATTTCTGTGGTGTTGCTTGTTATTTCTCCTCTTTAATTTCTGATTTTGTTTATTTGAGTCCCACCCCCCCTTTCCTTCTTTCCTTCCTTCCTACCTTCCTTCCTTCTCTCTTTCTTTCTTTCTTTCTTTCTTTCTTTCTTTCTTTCTTTCTTTCTTTCTTTCTTTCTTTCTTTCTTTCTTTCTTTCTTTCTTTCTTTCTTTCTTTCTTTCTTTCTTTCTTTCTTTCTTTCTTTCTTTCTTTCTTTCTTTCTTTCTTTTTTTGAGTCTGGCTAGAGGTTTATCAATTTTGTTGATCTTATCAAGGAAAAAGCTCCTGGTTTCATTGATCTGTTCTATTGTCTTTTAGTTTCTATATCATTTATTTCTTCTCTAATCTTTATTATCTCCTTCCTTCTCCTGGTTTGGGTTTTGATTGTTGTTCTTTTTCTAGCTGCTTTAGGTATAAGGTTAAGTTGTTTATTTGAGCTTTTTCTTTTTTTTCTTCTTGAGGTACACCTGTATTGCTATAAACTCCTCTTAAAACTGCTTTTGCTGCGTCCCAAAGATTTTGGACCACTGTGCTTTCATTTTCATTTATTTCCATGTATTTATTGATTTTTTATTTGCTTTCTTGGTTAAACCATTCACTGTTTAGTAGCATGTTATTTAACTTCCATGTATTTGTAGTCTTTTCAGATTTTTTCTTGTGGTTGATTTCAAGTTTCATAGTGTACTGAGAAGAGATGTATGGTATAATTTTGATCTTTTTAAATTTATCGAGACTTGTTTTTTGGCCTATTATGTGACCTATTCTGGAGAATGTTCCATGTGTACATGAAAAGAATATGAATTTCACTGTTTTTAGATGGAGTGTTCTGAATAGATCTGTTAGGTCTATTTGTTTCAATGTTTCATTCAAAGCCATTGTTTCCTTGTTAATATTCTGTCTGGATGATCTATTCATTGATGTAAGTGGGGTCTTAAAGTCCCCTAAAATTATTGTATTACTGTCAATTTCTTCCTTTATGTCTGTTAATAGTTGCTTTATATATTTAGGTGCTCCTATGTTGGGTGCATAAATATTTACAATTGTCATACCCTCTTGTTTTTTTTTAATCATTATGTAGTGTCCTTCTTTTGTCTCTTGTTACAGTCTGTTTTAAAGTTTATTTTGTTTGATATAAATATTGCTACCCCGGCTTTCTTTTCCCTTGCATTTACATGATAAATGTATTTTCATCCCCTCATTTTTAATCTGCAGGTGTCTTTAAGTCTGAAGTGAGTCTCTGCAGCATATAGATGGGTCTTGCTTTTTTATCTATTCAATTAGTCTATGTCTTTTGATGGTAGCATTTAATCCATTTAAATTCAAAGTTGTTATTGATAGGTATGTACTTGTTATCATTTTGTTACTTGTTTTACAATTGTTTTTGTAGCTCTTCATTGTTCCTTTCCTCTTTTTTTGCTCCCTTCCCTGTGGTTTGATGGCTTTCTGTTGTTTGATATATTTAGATTCCTTTCTTATTTTTTTAAATTTTTTATTGTTATGTTAATCACCATATATTACATCATTAGTTCTTGATGTAGTGTTCCATGATTCATTGTTTGTTCATAACACCCAGTGCTCCATGCAGAATGTGCCCTCTTTAATACCCGTCACCAGGCTAACCCATCCCCCTCCCCTCCTCCCCTCTAGAACCCTCAGTTTGTTTTTCAGAGTCCATCGTCTGTCATGCTTCGTCTCCCCCTCTGACTTACTCCCCTTCATTCTTCCCCTCCTGCTATCTTCTTCTTTTTCTTTTTTCTTAACATATGTTGCATTATTTGTTTCAGAAGTACAGATCTGTGATTCAACAGTCTTGCACAATTCACAGCGCTCACCATAGCACATACCCTCCACAATGTCTATCATCCAGCCACCCCATCCCTTCCACCCCCCACCAATCCAGCAACACTCAGTTTGTTTCCTGAGATTAAGAATTCCTCATATCAGTGAGGTCATATGATACATGTCTTTCTCTGATTGACTTATTTCACTCAGCATAACACCCTCCAGTTCCATCCACGTCGTTGCAAATGGCAAGATCTCATTCGTTCTGATGGCTGCATAATATTCCATTGTGTATATATACCACTTCTTCTTTATCCATTCATCTGTCGATGGACATCTTGGCTCTTTCCACAGTTTGGCTATTGTGGACATTGCTGCTATAAACATTGGGGTGCACGTACCCCTTCGGGTCCCTACATTTATATCTTTGGGGTAAATACCCAGTAGTGCAATTGCTGGATCGTATGGTGGCTCTATTTTCAACTGTTTGAGGAACCTCCATACTGTTTTCCAGAGGGGTTGCACCAGCTTGCATTCTCACCAACAGTGTAGGAGGGTTCCCCTTTCTCCACATCCCCGCCAACATCTGTCGTTTCCTGACTTGTTAATTTTAGCCATTCTGACTGGTGTGAGGTGGTATCTCATTGAGCTTTTGATTTGGATTTGCCTGATGCCGAGCGATATTGAGCACTTTTTCATGTGTCTGTTGGCCATTTGGATGTCTTCTTTGGAAAAATGTCTGTTCATGTCTTCTGCCCGTTTCTTGATTGGATTATTTGTTCTTTGGGTGTTGAGTTTGATAAGTTCTTTATAGATTTTGGATACTAGCCCTTTATCTGATATGTCATTTGCAAATATCTTCTCCCATTCTGTCGGTTGTCTTTTGGTTTTGTGGACTGTTTCTTTTGCTGTGCAAAAGCTTTTTATCTTGATGAAGTCCCAAGAGTTCATTTTTGCCCTTGCTTCCCTTGCCTTGGCAATGTTTCTAGGAAGAAGTTGCTGCGGCTGAGGTCGAAGAAGTTGCTACCTGTGTTCTCCTTTAGGATTTTGATGGACTCCTGTCTCACGTTTAGGTCTTTCAACCATCTGGAGTCTATTTTTGTGTGTGGTGTAAGGAAATGGTCCAGTTTCATTCTTCTGCATGTGGCTGTCCAATTTTCCCAACACCATTTGTTGAAGAGACTGTCTTTTGCCATTGGACATTCTTTCCTGCTTTGTCAAAGATGAGTTGACCATAGAGTTGAGGGTTCATTTCTGGTCTCTCGATTCTGTTCCATTGATCAATATGTCTGTTTTTGTGCCAGTACCATACTGTCTTGATGATGACAGCTTTGTAATAGAGCTGGAAGTCTGTAATTGTGATGCTGCCATTTTGCTTTTCTTTTTCCAGATTCCTCTGGGTATTCGGGGTCTCTTCTGATTCCATAAAAATTTTAGGATTATTTGCTCCATTTCTTTGAAAAAAGTGGATGGTATTTTGATGGGGATCGCATTGAATGTGTAGATTGCTCTAGGTAGCATTGACATCTTCACATGTTGGTTCTCCCATCCATGAGCATGGAACGTTTTTCCATTTCTTTGTGTCTTCTTCAATTTCTTTCATGAGTGTTTTATAGTTTTCTGAGTACAGATCCTTTGCCTCTTTGGTTAAATTTATTCCTAGGTATCTTATGGTTTTGGATGCAATTGTAAATGGACCAACTCCTTGATTTGTCTCTCTTCTGTCTTGTTGTTGGTGTATAGGAATGCCACTGATTTCTGTGCATTGATTTTATATCCTGCTACTTTACTGAATTCCTGGATGAGTTCTAGCAGTTTTGGGGTGGAGTCTTTTCGGTTTTCCACATACAGTATCATATCATCTGCAGAGAGTGAGAGTTTGACTTCCTCTTTGCCGATTTGGATGCCTTTGATTTCTTTTTGTTGTCTGATTGCTGTGGCTAGGACTTCTAATACTATGTTGAATAGCAGTGGTGAGAGTGGACATCCCTGCTGTATTCCTGACCTTAGGGGAAAAGCTCTCAGCTTTTCCCCATTGAGAATGATATTCGCTGTAGGTTTTTCATAGATGGCTTTTATGATATAGAGGTATGTACCCTCTATCCCTATACTCTGAAGAGTTTTGATCAAGAAAGGATGCTGTACTTTGTCAAATGCTTTCTCTGCATCTATTGAGAGGATCATATGATTCTTGTTCTTTCTTTTGTTAATGTATTGTATCACGTTGATTGATTTGCGGATGTTGAACCAGCCTTGCAGCCCAGGGATAAATCCCACTTGGTCATGGTGAATAATCCTTTTAATGTATTGTTGGATCCTACTGGCTAGTATTTTGGTGAGAATTTTTGCATCCATGTTCGTCAAGGATATTGGTCTGTAGTGCTCCTTTTTGATGGGGTCTTTGTCTGGTTTTAGGATCAAGGTAATGGTGGCCTCATAAAATGAGTTTGGAAGTTTTCCTTCCATTTCTATTTTTTGGAACAGTTTCAGGAGAATAGGTATTAATTCTTTAAATGTCTGATAGAATTCCCCTGGGAAGCCATCTGGCCCTGGGCTTTTGTTTCTTGGGAGATTTTTGATGACTGCTTCAATTTCCTTAGTGGCTATAGGTCTGTCAGGTTTTTTATTTCTTCCTGGTTCAATTTTGGTAGTTGATACATCTCTAGGAATGCACCCATTTCTTCCAGGTTATCTAATTTGCTGGCATAGAGTTGCTCATAATATGTTCTTATAATTGTTTGTATTTCTTTGGTGTTGGTTGTGATCTCTCCTCTTTCATTCATGAATTTGTTGATTTGGGTCATTTCTCTTTTCTTTTGGATAAGTCTGGCCAGGGGTTTATCAATCTTGTTAATTCTTTCAAAGAACCAGCTCCTAGTTTCGTTGATCTGTTCTACTGTTCTTTTGGTTTCTGTTTCATTGATTCCTGCTCTGATCTTTATTATTTCTCTTCTCCTGCTGGGCTTAGGCTTTATTTGCTGTTCTTTCTCCAGCTCCTTTAGGTGTAGGGTTAGGTTGTGTATTTGAGACCTTTCTTGTTTCTTGAGAAATGCTTGTATTGCTATATACTTTCCTCTGAGGACTGTCTTTGCTGTATCCCAAAGAGTTTGGACAGTTGTGTTTTCATTTTCATTGGTTTCCATGAATTTTTTTAATTCTTCTTTAATTTCCTGGTTGACCCATTCATTCTTTAGTTCGATGCTCTTTAGCCTCCATGTATTTGAGTTCTTTCTGACTTTCCTCTTGTGATTGAGTTCTAGTTTCAAAGCATTGTGGTCTGAAAATAGGCAGGGAATAATCCCAGTCTTTTGGTACCGGTTGAGACCTGATATTTGACCTAGGATGTGATCAATTCTGGAGAATGTTCCATGGGCACTAGAGAAGAATGTGTATTCCATTGCTTTGGGATGGCATGTTCTGAATATGTCTGTGAAGTCCATTTGGTCCAGTGTGTCATTTAGAGTCTTTATTTCTTTGTTGATCTTTTGCTTAGATGATCTGTCCATTTCAGTGAGGCGGGTGTTAAAGTCCCCCACTATTATTGTGTTGCAGTCAATGTGTTTCTTCGCTTTTGTTATTAATTGCCTTATAGAATTGGCTGTTCCCATGTTAGGGGCATAGATATTTACAATTGTTAGATCTTCTTGTTGGATAGACCCTTTAAGTAGGATATTGTGTCCTTCCTCATCTCTTATTACAGTCTTTGGTTTAAAATCTAATTTGTCTGATATAAGGCTTGGCACCCCAGCTTTCTTTTGGTGTCCATTAGCATGGTACATGGTTTTCCACCCCCTCACTTTCAATCTGGGGGTGTCTTTGGGTCTAAAATGAGTCTCTTGCAGACAGCATATCGATGGGTCTTGTTTTTTAATCCAATCTGATAGCCTGTGTCTTTTCATTGGGGCATTTAGCTCATTTACATTCAGGGTAACTATTGAAAGGTATGAATTTAGTGCCATTGTATTGCCTGTAAGGTGACTGTTACTGTATCTTGTCTGTGTTCCTTTCTGATCTGTGCTGCTCTTTGGCTCTCTCTTTGCTTAGAGGACCCCTTTGAATATTTCTTGGAGGGCTGGTTTCATGTTACAAATTCCTTTAGTTTTTGTTTGTTCTGGAAGCTTTTTATCTCTCCTTCAATTTTCAATGAGAGCCTAGCTTGTTATAGTATTCTTGGCTGCATATTTTTCTCGTTTAGTGCTCTAAAGATCTCATGCCAGTCCTTTCTGGCCTGCCAGGTCTCTATGGATAGGTCTGTTGCCAATCTAATATCTCTACCATTGTAGGTTACATATCTCTTCTCCCGAGCTGCTTTCAGGATTTTCTCTTTGTCTCTGAGACTGGTAAGTTTTACTATTAGATATCGGGGTGTTGAGCTATTATTATTGATTTTGAGAGGAGTTCTCTGTGCCTCCTGGATTTTGATGCCTGTTTCCTTCCTCACATTAAGGAAGTTCTCTGCTATTATTTGCTCCAATATACTTTCTGCCCCTCTCTCTCTTTCTTCTTCTTCTGGGATCCCAATTATTCTAATGTTGTTTCGTCTTATCGTATCGCTTATCTCTCGAATTCTGCCCTCGTGATCCTGTAGTTGTTTCTCTCTCTTTTTCTCAGCCTCTTTATTTTCCATCATTTGGTCTTCTATATTGCTGATTCTCTCTTCTGCCTCATTTATCCTAGCAGTTAGTGCCCCCATTTTTGATTGCACCTCATCAATAGCCTTTTTGATTTCGGCTTGTTTAGATTTTAATTCTTTTATTTCTCCAGAATGGGTTTTTCTAATAACTTCCACGCTTTTTTTCAAGCCCAGCTAGTATCTTTAAAGTCATGATTCTGAACTCTAGGTCTGACATCATACTAATGTCCGTATTGAGTAGGTCCCTGGCTGACGGTACTACCTCTTGTTCTTTTTGCTGAGGTGATTTTTTCATCTTGTCATTTTGTCCAGAGGAGAATAGATGAATGAGAGAACAAAATGCTAACAGGTTAACAAAGTCCTCAGCAAATATACTGTATACAAATCAGGAAAGACCTGAAACCAGGGGAAAAGAAAGGGAAAGAAAGAAAAAAGAAGGAGAAAAAAAAAGATAAAAACAAAAACAGAATAATACAAATAAAGCAGAACATGATCAAATATGATCAGGCTAGTGCATAGATCAGTGCCACACACTAGATTTTGGGCATAATTTGGTGTTAGAAATAAGTGCCTCCTAAAATTTTAAAGGAAGAAAGACATATATGTACAAAATAAGGGTTGATACAATGAAGGGATGGGAGATGACTGTAAAGATGAAAATTATAAAAGATTTTATAAAAGGGATTGTTATGATAAGAAGTTGTTTGAAAAAAGAAAGAGGAAGATTTAAAAAAAAAAGGGCGAGAATGTGATCAGGCAGGAGACTAGAACAAAGCCATACACTAGTGATTTAGGGTATATTTTGATCTGTTAGAAGAAACTGTATCTCAAAATTTTAAAGAGAGAACAACTTATATATATATGCCAAAAATAAGGGTAACTACTATTAAGGGATAAAATATGACTCTAAAAATGAAAAATAAAAAATGTTTTTTTAAAAAAGGAATTGATAAGATGTTGGTTGAAAAAGGGAAAAAGAAAAATTAAAAAAAACAGTTAAAAAAATTAACTTTGATGAACTAATGAATCATGGTAAAAAAAAGCCATGAATTCTATGTGCAGTATTCCCCTAGCGCTGTAGTTCTCCTGTTCTCCTTGATCGGTAAACTTGGTCTTGGCTTGCAGGCTGTTTGTGCTGATCTTCTAGGGGAGGGGTCTGTTGCCGTGGTTCCCGAATGTCTTTGCGGAGGCGGAATTGCCCCGCCCTTGTTGGTCTGGGCTAAGCAAGCTGCTCAGGTTTGCTCTCAGGAGCTTTTATTCCCTGCAAGCTCTGGTACAGCTTTGGAGGATCAGGGCAAAAATGGCGGCCTCCCAATCTCCATCAGGAGGAGCTGATCACCCGGCCTGTGACTCAGCATTTGTATCTCTGGCACCCGACCCAGTGTGGTCTCCAAACCCAGCAGATCCCTGCGGTACGTTCCCGCGCCGCTCCTCCCGGGGGATAAAGGGGAGTCTCCCCGGCTCTGCCACTTGTTGGGTCCCTGCTGGAGGAGCAGTGGCCCAACTGGGCCGCGGATCACAGTTTATGGCAATCCTGAGCTGAGAGCCCGCGCCTCAGCTCCATCTCTTCAGCCGGCTTCCCCTCTCCGATACCTGGGAGCTCTGCCGCACTCAGGCACCCCCGGTCTTTCTGTGACCCCAAGGGTCCTGAGACCACGCTGTCCCGGGAGGATTCTACCCCCCGCTTAGCCACTGCAGTGATGTACTTCAGCGGAGCCGACTTCTAAAAGGTCCGATTTTGTGCTCCGCGGCTCTATCACTTGCCAGAAGCGGCCAATGGAGGCCCCCTCCCCCGCCATCTATTCTCCCGAATATCGCCTCGGATTCACTTCTCCACACGTCCTACCTTCCAGTAAGTGGTCACTTCTCTGTTCAGAGAGTTGTTGCTACTCTCCTCTTTGATCTCCTGTTGAGTTTGTAGGTGTTCAGAATGGTTTGATCCCTATTCAGCTGAATTCCTGAGATCAGATGAAATCCAGGTCTCCTACTCCTCTGCCATCTTGCTCCGCCCCCCCTTTCTTATTTTTTTGCATATTTATTACAGGTTTTTGATTGTGGTTGCTCTTATATAATTTATGCATATAGTATTCCATATTAAATTGATGGTCACTTAAGTTTGAACCTATTCTTAAAAGCACTAAATTTTAATTTCTTCCCTACGTTTTATGTATAGGGTCATACTTTACATCCTTTTATTTTGTGGATTCCTGGACTGATTTTTGTAGATATATTTCATTTTACTGTTTTTGTGCTTTAAGCTTAATACTGGTTTTAGAAATGATTAATCTACAACTTTTATTATGTTTGTATTTGTATTTGCAATTTTTTTCTTTTCTAATGTTCTTATTAGTGATTATGGCCTTTTCCCCCCAATTCAATGAATTCCGTGTAACATTTCTTGTAAGGGTAGTTTAGTGGCAGTGGTCTCTTTTAACTTTTGTTTTTCTTGGAAACTCTTTATCTTTTCTGAATGATAGTCCTGCTAGGTGGAGTATTCTTACTTGCAGGTTTTTTTCCTTTCAGCTGTTTGAATATATATTATTTTCTCTGGCTTGCAAAATTTCTGCTGAAAATTCAGCTGGTAGACTTTTGGGATTTCCCTCATATGTTGTGATTTTTTTTTTTCCGTCTCTTTCGCTGCCTATACAACTCTCTTTTTATCACTACTTTTTATCATTTTTATTATTATGTGTCTTGGTGTGGGCCTCCTTGGGTTTATTTTTTGGAGGGCTCTGTGCTTCCTGGATCTGGATATTGGTTTCTCTCACCATAATAGGGAAGTTTTCAGCAATTATGTCTTTTAATAAATTTTCTACCTCCTTTTCTCCTTTTTCTGAGATCACTATAATAGAAATTATTATGCTTGATGATGTCACTGAGTGCCCTTAACCTACTCTCATTTTTTTATTATTATTTTTTCTTTTGCTCTTCACCTTGGTAGCTTTCCAATACTTTGTCTTCCAGTTCAATGATCTGTTCTTCTGCCTCGTTTGGTCTACTATTGATTCTCTTTAGTGTTGTTTTAATTTCAGTTATTGAGTTCTTCATATCTGATTGGTTCTTTTTTATATTTTCTATCTCTTTGTTGAAGATCTCACTAAGATCCTTCACTCTTATCTCAAATTCACTGAGTACCTTTATGACCACTGTTTTGAATTCATTATCAGCCATATTTCTTATCTCTGTTTCATTTAGTTCTTTTCCTGTAGTTTTGTCCTGTTCTTTCATTTGGTATATATTCCTCTGTCTCCTCATTTTGTCTAACTCTTTGTGTTTGTTTCTATGTATTAAGAAAGTCAGCTGTGTCTCCTGATCTTAAAAGTAGGGCCTTATGAGGAGGAGGTGCTGTGGTGCCCTGTAGTGCAATGTCCCTTCTTCAGCTGAACCTGGTGCTTCAGGGCTATTTCCTATGTGGGTGGCATGTGGCTGAGGCACATTTACCTTCAGTTCAGTCAGCTGCAGTGGCCCAGTTTGCCTATCGTGGGCAGGGTTTGGTACCTGTGCTTTTAAGGGGCCAATCTGGGGGTGCCTTGGGCTTATTGTTGGGTACTGTCTACAATCAGACCAGATGCCTGCCCTAAGCCAGTTTTCTCGGGCTGTGGTCACTCTGAATTGCAGGGTGCTTTCTCTGCAAACTACCTTGAGAGGCTTTTATTGGTGGGTAGGACCTGCAGTTTGACCTGCAGTCAAACCAGATATCTGCCCCAAGTCCATCTGTTGAAGCTGCAGTAGCACCAAACTGCAGGGTGTGCTCCCTGCCTTGTCTCCAAATAATCCAACTTGACATGGCCCTAAAGCGTTGTTTTCTACTACCTGGTGCTATAGGTAATTTTCTCGTGAAAAATTAATGTGTAAGGAAAGTTTTACATTTGAATGTATTTTTGCATGTTTTACAGGTCAAATTTTTGACTATCCATTTGTAAATTTGTGAGTTTAGGATGTTCCAATAACTAAAGAAAATAATCTTCAAAAACCATTATTGATCTGTTGATTCAATGGAATTTAATACATCTCTGCAGAAAAGCAGAGGTTATTTTTTAATGAGAAAGGCTTGAGGAATTTCTGATGCCTAGGAAGAGCATGATATAGATAGAGGATGGAAAAAGTCTAATTTTGCATAAGCAAGTTGACAAGATTTATTTAATGGTTGACATACACACTAGCATATATTTTATCCCAATTTTCCCCTCAGATGTAGTTAAGTCTACTTGTAATATCCCTGACACAGGTAGCTTGACATGAAGAACATCTCATTTTTTGAGTTTGGACAAACTGGGTTTTAATTGGATATCATGTTCTGCCTTCTAACTATGGAGTAGTACAGGATTCATAATGTTTCTTTTTTACATGTCAACTTCACATTTTTCTGAGTTTTCAATATTATATATAATTCTCTGTTTAATTAAATGTAGTTGATGGGTCAGCTTAAAAAATTCTGACTTGTTCTAGATCACTCTGATTGTCAACAGCAGCAGAAGTTCTGACAATTAGCACTGAGTGATTACTGAATGCCTGACATCATGCCAAGCACTTTTTATACATTACTTCAATGTTGAACTACTTTTTATAGACTGCAGAAGGTTTTTACTGCCTTAAATGAAAATAGAAAATTCAAAAATATCTCTAACTGAATAATAATGAAAATATTACATATCATTATTGAATGTTAGTTGTGTTTCTAATGATATGTAATATTTTCATTATTATTCGGTTAGAGATATTTTCGAGTTTTCTATTTTCCTTGTGAATCAAATTCTTTAGGTATATATGGATCTTTTTATTTTCATAACTTTTGTTTCAAAGTCCATTATACCTGATAATACAAACTTATTTTGGTTAGAATTTAACTTGCATATATTTTCTATCTTTTCACTTAAAATATTTTGCTTTCTTAAGTTTTCAGTTTCCATTTCTTGAACTAGAATACGACTTTGGGGTGGCACTGTTCCCTTTGGGGGCACTTGTAGAATGTGATATGGCACATAGAATATGACTAAAAATTCTTTAAATGCAGTAGATGGACTTTGTCTTTTAGTTGAAGTGATTCAAATATTAAGACTTAATGTATTTGGATTTTATAAAATCTTGTTTTGTCCTATTTCTTCCTTTTCTCTTTTCTCCTTTTTGTTGGGGAGGGGGGATAGTCATTTTTTCTTCTCTTTTCTTTTTCCTCATTACAACTCCCTTATCCACTTCTTTTGTAGTCATTTTTCCTTTATCTCTTTATTTATTTACTTATTGGCAGCTTGTGAAGTAAACCAAGATATTTACCTTTTCTAAGCAAAGTTTTGAAATGCTGAAAATACCAACACAGATCACTACTTTCTCAATATATATGCCATAAATATATCCAATAAATATGTCAAGTTCTTTAGGTTGATTCTATTTCCCCTTCCTACCTCACAAATTAGACATTACCATTTTTATATGGTCATGTTATTTTGGATTTGTCTATCAATTTATCAGATCTTTGTACTTTATTTCTTATAATCCAGACCCGTGCTTTGAATTATTTTCTTTCTACTTGAATAACATCCTTTAGAATTTCTTTTCACAAAATCTGTTGTAGATAAATTCATTTAGTTTTGTTTGTGTGAAAATGTCTTCATTATTCTTCATTCTTGAAAAATAGTTTAATTTGGCATAGAATTCCTGATGGAGAATTATTTTCTCTTGGCACACGAAAGGTATATATTTTTTCTAACTGCCAGCTTCTATTGCTAATGTAAAGTCAGGATAATTTGAGTAGTGTTCCTCCTGTGGATGTTGGGATGCGGTGGCCGCTGCTTACTTGGGCTGGTGCGATAGCAACAGGTGGGTTTTCAGCTTCCTATGGCTAAAGGGCACTAGGACAAACCACTCTGCAAAGCACTTTCCTTGGAATTTCATAGCCTCAGGGTTTTAGGAAACTCCATTCACCTATGCAGCTTCTTCTTCACTTCACCCAGGGTATAACCACTGCTTCAGCATTGTGCTCTAAGCCCTGTATTGTTAGCTCCCAGGTTCTCTTCCTGATCAGGGCAGAGAAAATCCCAAACTAAGCCTTACTATGAGAAGCACTCAGAGCGTGAGACCCTACTGCACTTTTCACACCCAATCTACCTTCTGGCCCCACACACTCAGAAAGTTTGAAGGTTCAGAGAGGCTATTTCCAATTTAAGGTGCCAGTATTCTAAAATGCTGGAATCCAGTGCTGTTTCTAAGAGTTGGAGGGAGGCTTCAGAAAGGCCTTATGATTTGTGGACCTGCTTGCCAGCAGATAGCTGCTAATTCCAATAAAATACCAAATTCCTTCATAGTGCTATTGTCAGTGAGCACTGGTATATCTTTCCTGATTTCCATTTGGAATGCATGGTTGCTATTGTTTTGTGGTGTGGGTGTCTGTCTTTCACACACTTCTACAGAAGAATATTTTCTCTGTTTCCAAAGTTTTATTGTACAGACATCTACAACCTTTCTATGCCCCTCTTTAAGATAATGTAAAAATTACGTTAATATCTGTAAAATATTTGCTGAGAGGCAGTGCAAAAAATGGGCTTTATGATCATTCAGAACTATTCTTTTTTTTTTAAGATTTTTTATTTATTTATTTGAGAGAGAGAGAGAGAATGAGATAGAAAGCACGAGAGGGAAGAGGGTCGGAGGGAGAAGCAGACTCCCTGCTGAGCAGGGAGCCCGATGTGGGACTCGATCCCGGGACTCCAGGATCATGACCCAAGCCGAAGGCAGTCGCTTAACCAACTGAGCCACCCAGGCGCCCCCAGAACTATTCTTTTTATTTGAATCTGTCTTTTATTAGTTGAGTGACATTAGGCAAGTTTCATTGACTAGATGTCCTCATTTGTAAAATAGAAATAACAATAAACTACCTCCCAGAGTCTTTGTGAAGATTAAAATTCCAGTTTCTGGTTCTGCATGTAAGGAGCTTAAAAGTTACCATTAGGTCTTAACAACAAGTGAAAAAAGCTGCACTGACTTAAAAGTCAACAACTATTATTGGATCTCTGAAAGCAGCAAGGACAGAGGGCAAACCATGACCCCTAAGATTAGAGAGCTGGGCAGGCAAACAGGGAGTCATAGCTTACCTGAGCAGAAACCTCCACCAAGCCAGCATTGGGGTAGAAAAACCTGAACTACAACTGACAATTGATGGTGCTCAGTGAGAAGTCTGCGAGTTAAAACATCAGGGGACCCAGTAATAGGAGGGGCCCTGCAATTTTGTGAGATTTATATCCAGGTGTTCAACCAGGTTCACATAGTAAGTATCAGAGAAAAATCCCCTTGTGCTTCCAGCAGGGGGAGGGAAAAAGTAATTATTTTGAAATACACCAGAGCACTTTGTTCTTTACAAGGCCTCACCTCAGGGGATACTAGTTAACTAGAGCCTGACCTGTGCAGAATTATCAGAGCCTAATTGACTAGGGGGAAGAGAAATACCCAACTTATGGAAAGTGGATGGAGGAAATACAACTAAAAACACCTGTGTAGTTCACAGTGCAAAGGCATAGGCTCACTAATCACTGAGACCTAATCACAGGATTATAGAACACTTTACCTCCCACAGTTTAACACTACTTTATGAAAAGCCTATTTACAACAGTTCCTTTTGCCCAATACATCATGTCTGACTACCAAGAAAAATTTATAAGACATGCCAAAAGGCAAAAAACACAATTTGAGGAGACAGAATAGAGCAAGCATCAAAACCAGAAGTGGATAGGAAGTTAGACTGAGACTTTAAAATAACTATTATTAATATGCTAAGGGCTCTAATGGATAAAGTAGCGTGCAAGAATAGACGGGCAATGTAAGTGGAGAGATGGAAATCCTAAGGAAAAAAAAAACACAAAAAAATGGTACAGATCAAAAACTCTGTAACAGAAATGAATGCCTTTGAAAGGCTAATTAGTAGACTGAACACAGCTAAGGAAAGAATCTCTGTGCTTGAGGATATCACAATAGAAACCTCCAAAACCTTACCTGCAGAGGAACAAAGATAAGAATTACATCCAACGTCCCTCAGAAACCATGAAAGCAGGAAAAGAGAGGAGCAAAATAATTAAAGTGTTTAGAGAAAATAACCACCAACCTAGAATTCTCTACTCTGTGAAGTCATCCTTGAAAAGTGAAGGAGAAATAGACTTTCTCAGACAAATAAAAGTTGAGGAACTTTATTGCCAGTAGCTATGTCTTGCAAGAAATGTTAAAAGAAATACTTTAGAGAGAAAGCAAATAATGTAGGTCAGAAACCTAGATCTACATAAGTAAAAAGAAGAACATTGAAGAAGGAATAAAGGCAAAATAAAAACTTGTTTTTCTTACTCATAATTGATGTAACAGATAAAAGTATATTCAATAATAATAGCAACAATGTATTTGATTATGTATGCTTATGTATATATCCTATATATCATATGTAAGCTTATGTACTCTTATAGATAAGTGAAATGAATGACAGCAAAGATACAAGGGACAAGAGGGAGGAATTAGGATTAATTTGATATTATAAGGTATTCATATTACCTGTGAGGTGATACAGTGTTACTTGAAAGGGGACTTGGGTTAGCTGTAAATATATACTGTAAACTCTAGGGCAACCACTAAAAAAGTGAAAAAAGGAAGCTGAGGTATGCTAAGAAAGGAAAGAAAATGGAACCATATATAATGCTCAATTAAAACTACAAAAGGCAGAAAAATAGTGGAAGACAAAAACAGGAATGAAGAACAAAAGCAACAAATAGAAAACAGTAACAAATGTGGTAGATATAAATCCAACTATATCAATAATCACTTTTGTTCTTAAAAAACATTTTATTGGGGCGCCTGGGTGGCTCAGTCGTTAAGCGTCTGCCTTCGGCTCAGGTCATGGTCCCAGGGTCCTGGGATCGAGCCCCGCATTGGGCTCCCTGCTCGGCGGGAAGCCTGCTTTTCCCTCTCCCACTCCCCCTGCTATGTTCCCTCTCTCACTGTGTCTCTCTCTGTCAAATAAATGAATAAAATCTTTAAAAAAAACCCCAAAAACATTTTATTAAAATGTATTTGACATATAACACATTAAGATGTTCAACATGTTAATTTGATAGATTTATGTATTGTAATATGATTGCCATTGTAGTGATAATTAGCACCTCTATAACATTACATAATTATCCTTTCAGTTTAGTGATTGGATAATTAAAATCTAATTTCTCTTCAAGTTTGGTGATTATAATAAATATTGTTGTCTCTTTCTTATTCTGTGCATTAGATCTCTACGGCTTATTTACTGCTAAACATGTTTGTACTCCCACATCCCATCCACTGTTAACCAGCATTTTACTCTATGTTTTTATGAATTTGGATTTTTTTTAGCTTCCACATTATAAGTGATATCATACAGTACTTGTCTTTCTCTATCTGACTTATTTCACTTATAATGTGCTCAAGTCCATCCATGTTGTCATAAATGGCAGGATATTCTTCTTTGCATGGCTGAGTAATATTCTATTCCTTCATCTGTTGATGGCCACTAATGTTTCCATATCTTAGCTATTGTGAATAATGCTGTAATAAACGTGGAAGTATGTATCCTGTTTTCATTTCCTTCAATATCCTGTTTTCATTTCCTCTGGGTATATGCGCAGAAGTGGAATTTCTGGGTCATGTGGTAGATCTATGTTTAATTTTATGAAGCACCTCCATATTTCCATAGTAGTTGACTCAAATTGCACTCCCAAAAATGGCCTAAGAACATTTCCTTTTCTCCACATACTTTCCAACATTTGTTATCTCCTGTTTTCATGATGATAGCCATTTTAACAGATGTGAGTTGATATCTTATTGTGGTTTGATTTGTATTTCCCTGACGATTACTGATGTTGAGCATTTTTCATGTCTTTTTAGTTCTGCTGGCCATTTTTAAATTTTATTTATTTATTTATTTATTTATTTATTTATTTATTTATTTTCCTTGTGATGAGAACTTTTAATACCCACTCTCTTAGCAACCTTCAATATACAATACAGTATTAAATTCTTGCATTTTTTACTCATTATCTTGACTCACCACACACCTTTCCTTTCATTTTGCTTACAGTCCTATTGCTTTTACTTTTCTAGACAATATGAGTGCTCTTGAGATATGACTATCCAAAAGCACACACTTGGTTCTAATTACTAGAAGGGAGGACATTAAAGTAAAAACAATTGCGAGAATAAATTAATCTGAAGCTGAATTAAGGAATGAGAAAAAGAGAGATATGAGACTATAACCTAGAAAATTTCTATAGCCAAAAACATCTGGGGGAGAGCTGATAGGGGGAAATAGCTCAATTTTCAAAACTATGGACTTAAGCTAATATCCTTAAATTTGTCAAGTGATGATTTAATCTAGTGAACAAAATCTTTTTTTTCATTTTCCGTGGAAAAAAATTGTTTTTGGAAGCCAAGATTCATTTTCCAGATTATATGTTCTTTCTATCGAAATGAAAAGATACAAAATGCTTCATCTCAACTCATTTTTTTTATTATGTTATGTTAATCACCACACATTATGTCATTAGTTTTTGATGTAGTGTTCCATGATTCATCGTTCATGTATAACACCCAGTGCTCCATGCAGAACAAGCCCTACCACCCCCCTCCCCTCTAGAACACTCAGTTGTTTTTGAGAGTCCATCGTCTCTCATGGTTCATCTCCCCCTCCGATGTCCCCCCCTTCTTTCTTCCCCTCTTGCTATCTTCCTTTTTTATTTTTTAAAATATATAATGTATTATTTGTTTCAGAGGTACAGATCTGTGATTCACCAGTCTTGCACAATTCACAGCATTCACCAAAGCACATACTCTTCCCCAATGTCTATCACCCAGCCACCCCATCCCTCCCACCCCGCACCACTACAGCAAACCTCAGTTTGTTTCCTGAGATTAAGAATTCCTCATATCAGTAAGATTATATGATACATGTCTTTCTCTGATTGACTTATTTCGCTCACCATAATACCCTCCAGTTCCATCCACGTCATTGCAAATGGCAAGAATTCATTCCTTTTGCTGGCTGCATAATATTCCATTGTGTGTGTGTGTGTGTGTGTGTGTGTGTGTATACCACCTTTTCTTTATCCATTCATCTGTCGATGGACATCTTGGCTCTTTCCACAGTTTGGCTATTGTGGACATTGCTGCTATAAACATTGGGGTGCACGTACCCCTTCAGATCCCTACATTTGTATCTTTGGGGTAAATACCCAGTAGTGCAATTGCTATATCATAGGGTAGCTCTATTTTCAACTTTTTGAGGAACCTCCATACTGTTTTCCAGAGTGGCTGCACCAGCTTGCATTCCCACCAGTAGTGTAGGAGGCTTCCCCTTTCTCCGCATCCCAGCCAACATCTGTCCTTTCCTGACTTGTTAATTTTAGCCATTCTGACTGGTGTGAGGTGGTATCACATTGAGGTTTTGATTTGGATTTCCCTGATGCCTAGCGATGTTGAGCACATTCTCATGTGTCTGTTCGCCATTTGGATGTCTTCTTTGGAAAAATGTCTGTTCATATCTTCTGCCCATTTCTTGATTGGATTATTTGTTCTTTGGGTGTTGAGTTTGATAAGTTCTTTATAGATTTTGGATACTAGCCCTTTATCTGATATGTCATTTGCAAATATCTTCTCTCATTCTGTCGGTTGTCTTTTGGTTTTGTGGACTGTTTCTTTTGCTGTGCTAAAGCTTTTTATCTTGATGAAATCCCAGTAGTTCAATTTTGCCCTTGCTTCCCTTGTCTTTGGTGATGTTTCTAGGAAGAAGTTGCTGCAGCTGAGGTCGAAGAGGTTGCTGCCTGTGTTCTCCTTTAAGATTTTGATGGATTCCTGTCTCACATTTAGGTCTTTCAACCATTTGGAGTCTATTTTTGTGTGTGGTGTAAGGAAATGGTCCAGTTTCATTCTTCTGCATGTGGCTGTCCAATTTTCCTAACACCATTTGTAGAAGAAACTGTCTTTTCTCCATTGGACATTCTTTCCTGCTTTGTCAAAGATGAGTTGACCATAGAGTTGAGGATCCATTTCTGAGCTCTCTGTTCTGTTCCATTGATCTATGTGTCTGTTTTTGTGCCAGTACCATACTGTCTTGTTGATTACAGCTTTGTAATAGAGCTGGAAGTCCGGAATTGTGATGCCTCCAGCTTTGCTTTTATTTTTCAACATCCCTCTGGCTATTTGGGGTGTTTTCTGGTTCCATACAAATTTTAGGATTATTTGTTCCATTTCTTTGAAAAAAGTGGATGGTATTTTGATGGGGATGGCATTGAATGTGTAGATTGCTCTAGGTAGCATTGACATCTTCACAATATTTGTTCTTCCAATCCATAAGCATGGAACATTTTTTCATTTCTTTGTGTCTTCCTCAATTTCTTTCATGGGTATTTTATAGTTTCCTGAGTACAGATTATTTGCCTCTTTGGTTAGATTTATTCCTAGGTACTTATGATTTTGGGTGCTATTGTAAATAGGATTGACGCTTTAATTTCTCTTTCTTCTGTCTTGTTATTGGTGTATAGGAATGCCACTGATTTTAGTACATTGATTTTATATCCTGCCACTTTACTGAATTCCTGGATGAGTTCTAGCAGTTTTGGGGTGGAGTCTTTTGGGCTTTCCACATAAAGTATCATATCATCTGCAAAGAGTGAGAGTTTGACTTCTTCCTTACCGATATGGATGTCTTTTATTTCTTTTTGTTGTCTGATTGCTATGGCTAGGACTTCTAATACTATGTTGAATAGCAGTGGTGAGAGTGGACATCCCTGCCGTGTTCCTGACCCTAGGGGGAAATCTCTCAGTTTTTCCCATTGGAGAATGATAATCGCTGTGGGTTTTTCATAGATGATTTTTATGATATTGAGGTATGTACCCTCTATCCCTATACTCTGAAGAGTTTTGATCAAGAAAGGATGCTATACTTTGTCAAATGCTTTTTCTGCATCTATTGAGAGGATCATATGGTTCTCGTTCTTTCTTTTATTAATGTATTGTATCACATGGATTGATTTGCGGATGTTGAACCAACCTTGCAGCCCAGAGATAAATCCCAGTTGGTTGTGGTGAATAATCCTTTTAAGGTACTGTCAGATTCTCTTGGCTAGTATTTTGGTGAGAATTTTTGCATCCATGTTCATCAAGGATATTGGTGTGTAATTCTCCTTTTTGACGTGGTCTTTGGTTTGGGGATCAAGGTAATGGTGGCCTCATAAAACGAGTTTGGAAGTTTTCCTTCCATTTCTATTTTTTGGAACAGTTTCAGGGGAACAGGCATTGATTCTTCTTTAAATGTTTTGTAGAATTCCCCTGGGAAGCCGTCTGGCCCTAGGCTTTTATTTCTTGGGAGATTTTTGATGACTGCTTCAATTTCCTTAGTGGTTATATGTCTGTTCAGGTTTTCTATTTCTTCCTGGTTCAGTTTTGGTCGTTGATATATCTCTAGGAATGCCTCCATTTCTTCCAGATTATCTAATTTGCTGGCATAGAGTTGCTCATAATATGTTCTTATAATTGTTTGTATTTCTTTGATGTTGGTTGTGATCTCTCTTCTTTCATTCATGATTTTGTTGATTTGGGTCATTTCTCTTTTCTTTTTGTTAAGTCTGTCCAGGCGTTTATCTTGTTAATTCTTTCAAAGAACCAGCTCCCATTTTCGTTGATCTGTTCTACTATTCTTTTGGTTTCTATTGCATTGATTTCTGCTCTGATCTTTATTATTTCTCTTCTCCTGCTGGGTTTAGGCTTTATTTGCTGTTTTTTCTCTAGCTCCTTTAGGTGTAGGGTTAGGTTGTGTATTTGAGACCTTTCTTGTTTCTTGAGAAAGGCTTGTATTGCCTTGTACTTTCTTCTTAGGACTGCCTTTGCTGTATCCCAAAGATTTTGAACAGTTGTGTTTTCATGTTCATTGGTTCCCATGAATTTTTAAAATTCTTCTTTTATTTCCTGGTTGACCCATTCATTCTTTAGTAGTAGGATGCTACTTTAGCCTCCATGTATTTGAGTTCTTTCCGACTTTCCTCTTGTGATTGAGTTCTAGTTTCAAAGCATTGTGGTCTGAAGATATGAAGGGAATGATCCCAATCTTTTGGTACCAGTTGAGACCTGATTTGTGAGCTAGGATGTGATCAATTCTGGAGAATGTTCCATGGACACTAGAGAAGAAGGTGTATTCTGTTGCTTTGTGGTGGAATGTTCTGAATATATCTGTGAAGTCTATTTGGTCCAGTGTGTCATTTAAAGTCTTTATTTCCTTGTTGATCTTTTGCTTAGATGATCTGTCCATTTCAGTGAGGTGGGTGTTAAAGTCCCCCACTATTATTGTATTGTTGTCGATGTGTTTCTTTGCTTTTGTTATTAACTGCCTTATATAATTGACTGCTCCCATGTTAGGGGCATAAATAGTTACAACTGTTAGATCTTCTTGTTGGATATACACTTTAAGTAGGATATAGTGTCCTTCCTCATCTCTTATTACAGTCTTTGGTTTAAAACCTAATTTGTCTGATATAAGGATTGTCACCCCAGCTTTCTTTTGGTGTCCATTAGCATGGTACATGGTTTTCCACCCCCTCACTTTCAATCTGGGGGTGTCTTTGGTCTAAAATGAATCTCTTGCAGACAGCATATTGATGGGTCTTGTTTTTTTTTTATCCAATCTGATAGTTTGTGTCTTTTGATTGGGACATTTAGCCAATTTACCTTCAGGTTAAGTATTGAAAGGTGTGAATTTAGTGCCATTGTATTGCCTGTAAGGTGACTGTTACTGTATATTGTCTGTGTTCCTTTCTGGTCTATGTTGCTTTTAGGCTCTCTTTGCTTAGCAGACCCCTTTCAATATTTCTTGTAGGGCTGGTCTCGTGTTTGCAAATTCCTTTAGTTTTTGTTTGTCCTGGAAGCTTTTTCTCTTTCCCATTTTCAGTGACAGCCTAGCTGGATGTAGTATTCTTGGCTCCATATTTTTCTCGTTTAGTGCTCTGAAGATCTCATGCCAGTCCTTTCTGGCCTGCCAGGTCTCTGTGGATAGGTCTGTTGCCAGTCTAATGTTTCTACCATTTTAGGTTACATATCTCTTCTCTCGAGCTGCTTTCAGGATTTTCTCTTTGTCTCTGAGACTTGTAAGTTTTACTATTAGATGTTGGGGTGTCGACCTCTTTTTATTGATTTTGAGGGGGGGTTCTCTGTGCCTCCTGGATTTTGATGCCTGTTTCCTTCCCCACATTAGGGAAGTTCTCTGCTATAATTTGCTCCAATATACCTTCTGCCCCACTCTCTCTTTCTTCTTCTTCTGGGATCCCAATTATTTAATATTTCATCCTATGGTATCGCTTATCTCTCGAATTCTGCCCTCGTGATCCAGTAGTTGTTTATCTCTCTTTTTCTCAGCCTCTTTATTTTCCATCATTTGGTCTTCTATATTATTGATTCTCTCTTCTGCCTCATGTATTGTAGCAGTTAGAGGCTCCATTTTTGATTACACCTCATTAATAGCCTTTTTGATTTCAACTTGGTTAGATTTTAGTTCTTTTATTTCTCCAGAAAGGGTTTCTCTAATACCTTCCATGCTTTTTTCAAGCCCAGCTAGTATCTTTAAAATCATCATTCTGAACTCTCGTTCCAACATCTTATTAATGTCCATATTGATTAAGTCCCTGGCAGTTGGTACTGCCTCTGTTCTTTTTGTTGAGTTGATTTCTTCCATCTTGTCATTTTGTCCAGAGGAGAATAGATGAATGAGAGAACAAAAATGCTAACAGGGTAACAGCGTCCCCAGAAAATATACACTAAACAAATCAGAAAAGACCCGACCGGGGGAATAGAAAGGGAAAGAAAGAAAAAAAAAGAAAAAGAAAAAGATAAAAATGAACAAAAACAGAACAAAACAAAAAATATGATCAAATATGATCAGGCTGGTGCATAGATTAGTGCTACACACTAGATTTTGGACGTATTTTGGTGTGTTAGAATAAAGTGCCTTCCAAAATTTTAAAGAAAAGAAAAATATATGTACAAAAATAAGGGTTAATACGATGAAGGAGTGGAATATGACTGTAAAGATGAAAAGTATAAGAGATTTTATAAAATCCATTGATAAGATAAGAAGTTGGTTGAAAAAAGAAAGAAGAGAATTTAAAAAAAAGGGGGGAGAGAATGTGATCAGGCAGGAGACTAGAATAAAGCCATACACTACAGATTTAGGGTATATTTTGATGTGTTAGAAGAAACTGTATCTCAAAATTTTAAAGAGAGAACAACATATATATATATATATATATATATATATATATATATACCAAAAATAAGGGTAACACTATTTAGGGATAGAATATGACTCTAAAAATGAAATATAAAAAAGATTTTTTTAAAAAAGGGATTGATCAGATGTTGGTTGAAAAAGGGAAAAATAAAAATTAAAAATAAAAAAGGCTGTTAAAAAAATTAACTTTGAAAGACTAAAGAATCATGGTGAAAAAGCCATGAATTCTATGTGCAGTATTCCCCTGGCGCTGGAGTTCTGCCATTCTCATTGATCGCTAAACTTGGTCTTGGCGGGCTGTTCTTGCTTATCTTCTGGGGGAGGGGCCTGTTGCCGTGGTTCCCAAAGTCTTTGCCGGATAGGGAATTGCCCTGCCGCCCTTGCCAGTCTGGACTAAGTAATCTGCTCAGGTTTGCTCTCAGGAGCTTTTGTTCCCTGCAAGCTCTGGTATAGCTTTGGAGGACGAGACTGAAAATGGCGGCCTCCCAATCTCCCCCCTGGAGGAGCTGAGAACTCAGGGCCCCACTCCTTAGTGCGCCCCCAGAGAAAAGCAGTCAGTCATTCCTGTCTCCCTGGTCTCCAGCCGCACTCTGTGCTCACCTGGCCTGTGGCCGAGCGTTTCTATCTCTGGCACCTGACCCCGTGTGGAGTCTCCAAACCCAGCAGATCCCTGTGGTGCGCTCCTGCACCGCTCCTCCTGGGGAAGGAAGGGGAGTCTCCCCGGAATCGCCTCTTGTTGGGGCCCTGCTGGAGGAGCAGTGGCCTGACTGTGCTGGGGATCACGGTTTATGGCAACCCCTAGCTGAGAGCCCGCGACTCTGCTCCGTTTCTGCAGTTGGTTCCTTGCCCTGATACCTGGGAGGTCTGCCGCACTCAGACACCCCCGGTCTTCCTGTGACCCCGAGGGTCCTGAGACCACACTGTCCCATGAGGGTTCCACCCCCTGCTTAGCCCCTGGAGCAACGTTCCTCAGCGGAGCCGACTTCTAAAAGTTCGATTTTGTGCTCCGGTGCTCTATCACTTGCCAGAAGTGGCCACTGTACACGCTGCCTTTTCATTGGTGAGATCATTCCATTTACACTTAAAGCTGTTACTGATATGTAAGGACTTGCTAGTTGCATTTTATCTTTTAACTTCTGGTTATTTTATATCTTCATTGTTTCTTTTTCCTTCACTTCTGCCTACCTTTGTAAGTTTGTGGTTTTCCATGGTGATTTGCTCAATCACCCTTTTGTTATGTTTTGTGACTCTACTCTAGATTTTTGCTTTTTGGTTACTTTGAAGCCTACAGAAACATCTCATAGATACATAGTCTATTTTATGGTGATAGCAATTTACCATCCAAAAAATACGTGATAAAATTTATATCTTTATATAATTTTGATGCTGTGAATTTGTTAACAAAGTATTATACAGATAGTCCCTGACTTATGATGGTGCGACTTATGATTTTTTGACTTAAGATGGTGTGAAAGGTATAAGCATTTAATAGAAACTGCACTTCAAATTTTTTTTTTTTAAGATTTCATTTTTAAGTAATTTCTACAATCAATGTGGGACTCAAACCTATTTCCCAGAGATCAAGAGTCGCATGCTCCACTGACTGAGCCAGCCGGGTGCCCCTGCACTTCAGATTTTGAATTTTGATATTTTCCTAGGCTAGGGATATGGTGGGTGGTTCTCTTGTGATGCTGTGCAATGGCAGCGAGCTACAGCTCCCAGTCAGCCATGTTATCGTGGAGGTAAACAACCAATATGCTTACAACAATTCTGAACCCATATAACCATTCTCTTTTTTCATTTTCAGTACAGAATTTAATAAATTACATGAACTATGCAGCACTTTATTATAAAATAGTCTTTGTGTTAGATAATATTGCCCAATGGTAGACTAATGTAAATGCTCTGAGGTAGGCTGGGCTAAGCTGTGATATTCAGTAAGTAGGTATATTAAGTGAACTTTTGACTGACAATATTTTCAACCAATGATGAGTTTATTAGGATGTAAACTCATTGCAAGTAGAGAAAGATCTGTAACTGTGGTTATTTATTTTTTTATTTTAGTTTATTTTTTTGTAACTGTGGTTTTTAATTCTCTTTAGCCTTTATCATTAAGGTGTTAACTCACTGTTCAAACATAGATTTACAGTTTTCTACTGTGAATATTTTTCTTTTTTTAAGATTTACTTATTTGACACAGAGAAAGGCTAGAGAGGGAACACAAGTAGGGGGAGTGGGAGAGAGAGAAGCAGGCTCCTTGCCGAGCAAGGAACCTGATGCGGGGCTCGATCCCAGGACCCTGGGATCATGACCTGAGCCAAAGGCAGACGCTTAATGACTGAGCCACCCAGGCGCCCCTGAATATTTTTCATATTTATCAGAGTGTTAAGTATTTTCATATGTTTTTATGTCACTAATTAGTATCTTTTAATTAATTTATTATTTATTATTTTTATTATTAGTTTTTAAACACTATTTGAGAGGCAGAGAGAGAGAGATAGAGATTGAGAGAGAGCACAAGTGGAGTGAAGGGGCAGAGGGAAGAGGAGAAGTAGACTCCCCACTGAGCAGGGAGCCTGACACAGGGTTTGATCCCAGGACCCTGGGATCATGACCTCAGCCGAAGGCAGATGCTTAGCCGACTAAGCAGCCAGGTGCCTTGCATCTTTTTATTTAACTTGAATAACTCCTTTTAGCATTTTTTTTTTTTTTTTTGTACGGGAGGTCTTGTGGTAGTAAATTCCCTTAGCTTTTGTTTACCTGGGAAAGACTGAATTTGTCCTTCAAATCTGAATGATAAATTTGTCAATGATAAAATTTGAAGTATTCTTGGCTGGCATTTTTCATCTTTCAACCCTTTAAATATGTCATTCCACTGTGTACTAACATGTAGAGTTTCTGCTGGGAAATCTGCTGATAGCCAATGGGAGTTCCTTTGTAGGTTACTTTCTTTTTTTTCTTCCACCTGGCTGCCTTTAAGATTCTTTATTTTTCACTGATTTTTGACAGTTTCATTATAACGTGTCTAGGAAAAAGGCCTTTTTGCATTGAAGTAATAGTATATTCTATTAATTCCATTCAATTTCTCACCCAGGTTTGGGAAATACTCACCCATTATTTCTTTTTTATTTTTATTATGTTATGTTAATCACCATACATTACATCATTAGCTTTTGATGTAGTGTTCCATGATTCATTCTTGGCATATAACACCCAGTGCTCCATTCAGTACATGCCCTCTTTAATACCCATCACCAGGCTAACCCCCTCCTCTCTAGAACCCTCAGTTTGTTTCTCAGAGTCCATAGTCTCTCATGGTTTGTCTCCCCTTCTGATTTACCACCCTTCATTTTTCCTTTCCTACTATCTTCTTCTTTTTTTAAAACATATAATGTATTATTTGTTTCAGAGGTACATGTCTGTGATTCATCAGTCTTACACAATTCACAGCGCTCACCATAGCACATACCCTCCCCAGTGTCTATCACACAGCCACCCCATCCCTCCCACCCCCCACCACTCCAGCAACCCTCAGTTTGTTTCCTGAGAAAAGGATTCCTCATATCAGTGAGATCATATGATACATGTCTTTTTTTGATTGACTTATTTCACTCAGCATAATACCCTCCAGTTTCATCCATGTTGTTGCAAATGGAAAGATTTCATTCCTTTTGATGGCTACAGAATATTCCCTTGTGTTGTGTGTGTGTGTGTGTACCACATCTCTATCCACTCATCTGTCGATGGCACCCATTATTTCTTTAAATAAATGCTGTCCTCTTCTCTTTCTGACACACCAATTTTTATTTGCTTATCTGATCAAATCTGATAGCTTGCATAGAATTCTTTTACTTTAAGAAAAAAAAATCTTAGTTCTCTTCTTTTTTATGGCCAAGTAATATTCCATTCATTATTCTTTATCCATTCATCAGTCAAGAGACATTTGGGTTCTTTCCATAATTTGGCTATGGTAGATAATGCTGCTATAAACATTGGGGTGCATGTATCCATTCGAATTAGTAGTTTTGTATCCTTTGGGTAAATGCCTGGTGGTGTAATTGCTGGATCAAAGTGTCGTTCTATTTTTAACTTTTTGAAGAACCTCCATACTGTTTTCCAGAGAGACTGCATCAGTTTGCATTCCCATCAACAGACTAAGAGGGTTCCCCTTTCTCCCCATCTTCTCTAACACCTGTCATTTCCTTACTTGTTAGTTTTAGCCATTCTGACTGGTGTGAGGTGATATCTCATCGTAATTTTGATTTGTATTTCCCTGGTGATGAGTGATGTTGAGCATCTTTTCATGTGTCTGTTGGCCATCTGTATGACTTCTTTGGAAAAATGTCTATTCGTGTCTTCTGCCCATTTTTTAAACTGTATTGTTTGTATTTTGGGTGTTGAGTTGTATAAGTTCTTTGTATATTTTGGATACTATCAGATATGTAATTTGCAAATATCTTCTCCCATTTCATAGACTGCCTTTTAGTTTTGTTGATTGTTTCCTTTGCTGTGCAGAAGCTTTTTATTTTCATGAATTCCCAATAGTTTATCCCTTGCCTCAGGAGACCTATCTAGTAAGAAGTTGCTATGGCTGGTGTCAAAGAGGTTACTGCTTGCGTTCTACTTTAGGATTTTAATGGTTTCTCATCTTACATTTAAGTCTTTAATCCACTTAGAAATTATTTTTGTGTGTGGTGTAAGAAAGTGGTCCACTTTCATTCTTTTGCATGGGGCTGTCCAGCTTTCCCAACACCATTTGTTGAGGAGACTGTCTTTTTCCCATTGGATATCCTTTCCTGCTTTGTCAAAGATTAATTGACCATAGAGTGAGGGTCCATTTCTGGGCTCTCTGTTGTGTTCCATTGATCTATGTGTCTGTTTTTGTGCCAGTACCATGCTGTTTTGATCATTACAGCTTTGTAATATAACATGAAGCCTGGAATTGTGATGGTTTCAGCTTCACTTTTCTTTTTCAAGAGTGCTTTGGCTATTCAGCGTCTTTTGTGGTTCCATATAAATTTTAGGATTATTTTTTCTAGCTCTGTGAAAAATGCTATTGGTATTTTGATAGGGATTGCTTTGAATGTGTAGATTGCTTTGCATAGTATAGACATTTAAACAATATTTGTTCTTCCAACCCACGTGCATGAAATGGTTTTCCATTTCTTTGCATTGTCTTGAATTTCTTTTATCAGTGTTTTATAGTTTTCAGAATACAGTTCTTTAACCTCTTCAGTTAGGCTTATTCCTAGGTATCTTATCGTTTTTGGTGCTATTGTATCTACTGAGATGATCTTATGGTTTTTATTCTTAGTTTTGTTGATGTGTATCACATTGATTAATTTGCAAATATTAAACCACACTTGCTTCCCCAGGATAAATCCCACTTGATCATGGTGAATGATCCTTTGTTATTGTATAGTTGAATGTGGTTTGCCAATATTTTGTTGACTATTTAGAGATATTGGCCTCTAGTTCTCTCTCTCTCTCTTTCTCTCTCTTTTTTTTTTCAGTGCCTTTGTCTGGTTCTGGTATCATGGCAATGCTGGCCTCATAAGGTGTATTTGGAAGATTTCCTTCCTCTTCTATTTTTTGGAATAGAGGAGAATAAGTATTAACTCTTCTTTAAATGTTTGTGGAATTTACCTCTGACTCCATCCATCTTGTGCTGGGCTTTTATTTTTTTGATGACTGTTTCAATTTCATTACTAGTAATTGGTCTATTACTAGTATTTTCTATTTTCCTACTAGTATTTCTATCTATCTACTACCATTTTTCTATTTTCTACTAATATTTTCATATTTTCTATTTCTTTCTGGTTCAGTTTTAAAAGATTGTATGTTTCTAATAATGTGTAGGCTGTCATATTTTATACGTTTTTAGTCTTAATTTTCTTACATCTAATTATGGCCACTTGTTTTCCACCTAAATAAGTTACTTTAATTTTTTTGTAAGCCTAGTTTAGTGCACTAGCTTTTGTTTTAACTTTTGTTTTTTTCTGGGAAACTCTTTTTCTCTCCCTCAAATCTGAATGATAATCTTGCCAGGTAGAATATTCTTGCTTGTAGAGTTTTTCCCTTTAGCATTTTGAGGTCCCAGCTGTCCACACAGAGGGCATCCTGTCAGGACAACTAAAGCTGAAGTGGCTGCAGGCCAGAGTGTCCCAGGGTTCTATGCACTGAGGGCATTCTGGCATGAGAGCTAAAGCTGAAATGGTTGCATGCTAGGGGGCTTTGGGGCACTCTGTGCACAGGGTGCCCTGGTGGTGTGGTTGAAGTGGAGACACTGTGTGTGCTGGGAGCTTTCCACATTCAGGGCAAACTGGTAGGGCAGCTGAAACTGAATTAGGTGTAAGCTGGGGTATCCTGGGATGCTCAGCACAGAGGCTGCCATGTCCAGGTGACTAGAGCCTAGGCTAGTGCAAATGGGAGTGTTCTGGGGTGTTGCATGCAAGGGTTACCTTGGCAGAGTGCCTGGAACAAATGCAGGCATGGGCTGGGATTTCCCAGGGTGCTCCACATAGGGGGCACACTGACAGAGTAGCTGGATCTGAAGCAGATATGATCCAGGAGGTTTTGGAGTGCTCTGCACTGAAGGTGCCCTAACAAACTCTCTGAAGCCAAAGTGTTGTGGGCCTGGAGTGTTCCAGGGTGCTTTGGGCTTGTGCCACCTTGGCTGAAACGGTGGAGCTGTAGTGAGTGCTAAATAGGGGTGTCACAGTGTGTAGTGCCCTTTGGCTGCCTTGGTGGGACAGCTGAAACCTGGGGCTCACTGAAGCAATAAGCTAGTTACGGAACATGGACTGTGCATTTTCTGCATTTTCAAGGGGGTGTGTAGACCTTGTTGTCCATCAGCCCCTCCCACCCAGAGAGCGGTCCAGCAGCAGCCACCCTCATCCCACTCCACCCCCTCGTTGTTTGGTGGAGTTCTAGGGCTCTTTCATATGGTAGTTACTCTTTTAAACTGTGGCTTTGTTTTCTGTTCCCAAGAATAGAAGAATCTGTTCCTGGTCTCTCAGTACTATCCCTCCCCACTGCCATTTGCAGCATTGGGAGTGGGAGTCCCCCACATTACTGTGTCTCTGTCTCGTTCTATCTTTTGTTGTGCAGAAGCTGTTCAGTAGGCCCTCAGTCCGTGAGGAGGAATTGCTCTATGAGTAGGTGCAATTTGGTGTGTTCCATGGAGGAGGTGAGTTCAGGGTCTTCCTACTCACCATCTTAGACCAGAGCCCCTTATACATTCCCCATCTCATTCACTGAATTCAGCTCCAGAATTTGTTTGGTTCTTTTTTATAGTTTCATTCTCTTTGGTAAGAGCTACTTCTGTTCATTATTTTACTCCTGAGTTCACTGAATTGCCTTTCTAGTTTTCTTGTAGCTTGTTCAATTTCTTCATAAAAGCTATTTTGAATTTTTTATCAGTTAGATAGCAATATTCTGTGCCTTTGAGTTTGGTTGCTGGAAAATAGTCATTTTCCTTTTGTGATACCATATATCCTTGATTTTTAAATAGTATTTGATGACATGAACTTCTATTTTCACATTTGAAGTAGCAGACACCTTCTAAAGTATTTTTTTTTTTTTACTTTGGTTCTTATAGTTCAACAGGGTGGCAATTAGAAAACTTTCTTTTGTATTCCAGAACATGAACTATAGCTCAAGTTTTTGGTTTCTCTTATTGGAGTTGGCTCTCCCAGCTGCATTCAGAAGTGCACACAAAATGCTGACAGCAGAGTGAGGGGAGGTGTGGACTTAGCATTTGGAACTTTGGGGGTGCCCGTGGACCTGGGAGGGGGATCTTCAAGTGGTGGATTCAAGAGGTCCATGGGTGGACCTTCTGCTGAAATCCCAAAGTAAAAGAACAGGAAATGCGTTCCTTCAATATCCTTTAATATTCTTTCTTTTCCCTCCACCTAGTCATAAGATCCTTCCTCAGATATTTGGATGCTGCTGAAGAGAACCATTTCTCTCCAGCTGCATGCAACTCTTGTGGCTGAGCAGTTTGTCGCTTAACAGTTTTACTTTCTACCTCTTCTGCTGGAGAGGTAGCCACTGTCAGTGTTGCCCTGGGAATGGATCACCTCAGTGAGTTCCCCTCTCTCTTCTATTTCCAAACTCATTTCTGTCCTGCTCCAAAGATATGCTGAGTTCTCTCATTAGACAGTCTGGACCACTACAAATTCTCTATCTCCCATGGGTGTCTGCCTAGTTTGTACTTTCTAGGTTCCCTTTCTCCTGATCACAGCAATTGGGCATGGGGCAGGTTCACCAACTACCTTAGATTCACAGCCCCTTCTGAAGTTCTATCTACCCACTTTTGGATACATAGGTGGATACAAAACTCCCAGGTATGCCGGTGTAAAGTGCAGAGACATTTTTGCTGGGTTAGTGATGTCCAGTTAGTTGAAAATTGAAGTGGAGAGAAAAAAGGAATGACTCACACTGCCATGATGCTGACATCACTCCTCAATAATTCCTTTAAATGTCAGGGTTCTAAATGCACCAGTTAAAAGATGGGAATTGTCAGAATGGATTAAAAAAACAAAACGCAACTATATGAAGAAGACCACTTTAAATAAAAAGACACACATAGATTAAAATTAAATAGATGGAGAAACATATACCATGCTAATGCTAATCAAAAGAAAGCAATTGCTATATTAATTTCAGACAGAGCAGACTTCAAAGTAAAGGAAATTATCAGGGATAAAGGGCATTGAATGATGATAAAGGGGTCAGTTCTCCAAGAAGACAAAATAATCCTTAATGTGTATTTGCCTATCAACAGAGTATCAAGTACATGAGACAAAAACTGAGAATTGCAAAGAGAAATAGATGAAGCCTCTATCATAATTGGAGACTTCAACATCCCTCTATCAGAAATGGACACATCCAGGAGGCAGAAAATCAGTAAAGATATAGCTGAACTCAACACCGTCAACCAACTGGATCTAATGGGCATCTATAGACTATTTTGTCTAACAGCAGCAGAATATGCATTTTTCTCAAGCTCAGACAAAACATTTACCGAGCTCACATTCTGGGCTGTAAAACACACTTTAACAAATTTATAAGAATGGAAATCATATAATATCTGCTCTCAGACTACAATTAAATTAAATCATAACAGAAAGATAACTGGAAAACCCCAAATATATGGACATCAGACATCACACTTCTAAATAATACATGTGTCAAAAGGAAAATCTCCAGAGAAGTTAAAAATATTTTGAAATAAATGAGAAGACAACTTATCAAAATCTGTGGGATGCAGTGAAAGCAGTGCATAGAGGAAATTTATAGCACTGAATGACATTGGAAAAGATTCAAAAAACAGAACACATGCAACATTCTCTTCTAGTGTAGGGTTGTGAGTGATTTAAGACATTGATTTTTGGATATTTATTGATATTTATATAGCTCTAGCATCCAGCATAGGTCTGGCAATAGTTAATTCTCAATACATTAATACATGAAAAAAGTGTTGCATAAAAGCAATGATTAATAATGCAAAGCAGTAAATAAGTTAGTATCAAAAGATTTATGCAGCTATTACTACAACCGGTGTTCAAGGCAATGAGAGATCAGTGGTGGGTGGAATAGGTGGGAGGTCTTGTGAAGAGATGAAATATGATGGAGTTTAAGGGTTACTAAGATTTGGCTAGGAGCATAGTCTGGGCTAATAAATAGCATGAACAAAGTATAAATTTTAAGAAATTAACATGGAATGAGGATAGTGAGGTGTAATGTTGGAGGATAAGGAACGAGATTATTGAGAAGTAGAACATTATTTGTACATGGGGGTAACACTGAAGGTTTGAATGACATACTGACATATGTTTTAAAAATTAATTTGAAAATATTTGTGAAATTTATTGTAAATAGAAGAGTGGACATAGGAAGAACATAAAGAGGCTATTGATGTAGTCCAGGAATCATGCAATAGGAGCTCAGGCTAAGGTGGTGGTTGGCAGGATGAATGATCCCTCTATTTCTTAAAGGCTTATTATATCTAAAAGTGAGGAGTTTTAAAGGAAGACTGGAAATTGTTGAACATATGCTTTAGACTGGATTGTTCATAGCATTTCATCTTATAGATGAAACACTCATGAACTTGAAGTGAATTTATCACCAACTATTTATCATATGACTTGTATATTCCCGAGTATTTAGGCACCAGCGATGAAGATATGAATTAGATATTTCAGTTGTTATTGATATTATATTATTCTGAGAAATACGGAAGTAGGCAGGAAAGCCAAAAAACAAAAATGTAAAAATCAATAAGATAATTCCAGTGCCATGAAAATAAAACAGAGTAGTATGATAAAGCAAGCTTAGAGGTGACAATATTTGATAAGGGATCTTGGAAGTCCCCTTTGAAAAAGTTGACACTAACTGAGATCTGAAATCATTAGAGGGTTACTGTGCAGGGAAACAGAATTCCAGGGAGAGGAAAAAGCAAGTGTAAAGATCCTGAGGTGGAAATAAGCTTGATATGTTTGAGGAGCTGAAAGAAGATTGGCGAAACTGGAGAATAGTGAGCAAGGAAGGTAGGAAAGTAGTTCTATAATTATGCAGTGGTTATTATATATAGGGTTTTATAACTCTCGGTAGGAACTTTGAACTTCATTTTTAGTGCAATGGGAAAAAACAATGTTTTCAGTTCATGGTGACACGGTCAGATTTATCTTGCTAAAATATCACTTTGGCTGGTTGGGGAAAATTTACTGTCGGAAGGCAAGAGTGAAGACAGGTAAGACCAGCTATCTTGCAGTCAGTTGTTCAGGTAAGAACAGTGGGTATTTCTGCTAGGATGATGGTCATGGAGATGGAAAAAGGCTAATTTGGGATATATTTTGGTAGCAGAATTTACAGGACTTTCTGATTGGTTAGACGTTTGAGGGAAAGAGAAGTTTCCAGAATGACTATGAGGTTTGTTTGTTTGTTTTTAAAGATTTTATTTAGTTTTTGACAGAGAGACACAGCGAGAGAGGGAACACAAGCAGGGGGAGTGGGAGTGGGAGAGGGAGAAGCAGGCTTCCTGCGGAGCGGGGAGCCCAAAGGGGGCTTTGATCCCAGGACCCTGGGATCATGACCTGAGCCGAAGGCAGATGCTTAACGACTGAGCCACCCAGGCGCCCCTGTTTTTTTTTTTTTTTTAAGATTTTATTTATTCATTTGTGTGTGTGTGTGTGTGAGAGAGAGAGAGAGAGAGAGAGAGTGCACAAGCAGGGTGAGCACCAGGCAGCGGGAGAAGCAGGCTCCTTGCTCAGCGGGACTCGATCCCAGGATCCTGGGATCAAGATCTGAGTGGAAGGCAGATGCTTAACCGACGGAGCCACCCAGGAATCCCTGTTGGATTTTTGATCTGAGTACCTGGGTTATTCTAGGTGGTGCTATTTTACTGAGGTGGAGAATATGATGGAGTGAGATGGGTTTGCAGAAGAGAAGTGAAAAAATTTGGGACTTTTAAGTCACAGAAGTTTGATAGATGTCAAGTGAACATCTTTATGTATGAGCTTGGAAACAGAGGTGAGGTTAGAGTTGCAAATATTTGGAGTTTTCAGCATATAGATGATAAAGCCAATGGGTAGGGGGGATGCGATCACCTAGGAAAAGAAAATTGAGAAGTGGAACATTCCAAAGATTAGAGATTGGCAGTGGTGGAGGACCCAGCAAGTAGAACGGAGAAGAAATGGCTAGAAAGGGAGGGGGTGGTGAAAGAGTGTGGCACCAAGAGGAGATGACTCATGATGGAAGCTGAATTTGGGGCAAATGAGGGCAGAATTGGGACCATTTATGTGGTAATAAGGAGACTGGATGTTACTTTAGAGGAGACTTTTACATGACTTAGGAGGACTGGGAGCCCAAGAGAGGCATGGAGAGTAAAGAAGTAGAGGTGGTGGGTATAGGTAACACTTTGCTAAGCTTACTCTGAAGGGGAAGGTTGTTGGGAAATGGGACTTCTCGGAGCTACAGGAGGCTTTCTTGTTTTTTTTTTTTTAGGCTGGGAAATTGGGCTAATTGAAGGCAGTACCTAAAGAAAGTGAAAGGACATGGCATATAGAGAACCACTGGAGAGATTGTCCTTGGATAGGAGCGGGGTGCGGGGTGTGGAGGGCTCAGATGAGGTAACCTACTAGATTTAGGGGGTGGGAGTGGTGAAGTTCCCATGGGATTTTTTCAGGGACATATGAGGCAAGTTTGAAGGGCAGAAGAAGAGTTTAGGGGTAAAGGCTTGAGGAGAGAAGAGTAGGGAAAAATATGAAATTGTCTCAGAGAGTAGAAAAGCAAACTTATGAATGAAAAGTAGAACGTTTACCATGCAGTGTTGAGGATCTATGAATTTGTGGTCATAAATGTAAAGGGAAACCAGTAAGCATAGTCATGTGATTAAGTTAAAGATCCCTCTACTTTAAAAAAAAATTCTTTTTTGAAAATAAATCCATGACAACTAGCACGATGCTGTGATGTATAGGATTTGGAACTAGCAGACCTGATTTCCAGTCCCCGCTACATCACTAAACTGTGTGGCTTTGAAACGATTGCTTAATTTGTCTGAATCTTCACTCCTTTTTCAGTAAAAGGGGAATAATATTGAAACAGAACTCATGAGACTGTTGCAGTCATTAAGTTAAATGGAATATAAGGAAAATGGTTTGCAAGTCATATGATCCCATCTAAGTTTTAGTTGCGAAAATGGTTTTCCATGTGTTAGATATTATTATTGTACAAAGAATGCACTGTGCAATTAAAAAGAAGCTGTTTTCCCCTACTCAGTGCAGTGAGTACTACTTGAAAACCTTCAACAGATTTAGTAAATGATCTCTTTCATCAGTCTCTAAAGTACACATTGAAGAAAAAGACTTAAATTCTAAAATGCCAACTAAATCAACATCTGTCCAGAGGTCTAGATATTATGTAAAATTTGAAAATAAAACATAGGCATCTATACTATTGTGTATTTTTACCATGCTTACTAATAATATATTAATTATATGTAATACAATTTTATTATAATTCTTAAATGTGGGAAAACTAAAACTCCTTGAGAAGAAAATTGTTCTACTAGTCATATATATTTTTAAATGAATCTATTCAAATTCTGCCAGCCTATCTATAGATAGCCCTTCTTAAATGCATTCATAAAGAAACCAGCGATGTTCATACTTAATAAAATTATTCTAAACCCAATATATAATATTTAAAATTTGACGAATTTTATCGTATGTTCAAAAGAAAGATCTCTTAAGTCCTACAAAAAAGATTTATTTATTTTTCCATCTTCCTTTGTGTGAAACAGCCTGGGTTTATGAAGAGTAAAGTCTGGTAGTTCAGCAAAGTGAAATTGTCCTTTTTATCTGCTGACTATCCCCAGTGCAGTGTTCTTTACGTTTCTTGCATTTTCTAAACCAGGACCTGAGGAGACTTACCTCTTAAATAACAAGGGGAGAACGGGGGTCTAGTGGTTTGAATATTATCCTGACTTCAGCACTTCAGGGATTCTGTCTTCAACTAGCTGTTTCATTTAATTATTTAACTGTTCTCATCCTGCTCTTTGTGTATAAAAGAAAACAATATTTTCCTCATGCCTTATAAATGTTCCAGGGCTTAATTATTGCTTGCAAACTTCTCTGAACCTTCTGAAAAAGGGAAGACATAATTATTCGATCTTATAGATAGACACTGCTTAGGGGTTTTTCTGAATGCAGAATGGAAAATAATACAAATTCACCTGAGTGATGTGTGAGAAATTCTGTAATGCTGATTGCATATCACTGGGGAACAAATTAAGCCCATCAAATGCCTCAAATATCAATCTCAAATCACAATGTACTTGAAACAGGGGCCTGGTGTTTTATTTACGAGATGATCACTCTCCTCTCCAAATGAATTAGCTCTTCCACAATGTGTTGATTGGTGGAGTGGGAGTTTAGCAGGCTAGGAATTGTGTACTTCTTGACAACAGAAGACTTGATGCCTAACTTTTGTGAATAGTTTTTAAAACTGTTAAATGAAATATCACCATGGAATATCGATTATTCATTATTTTTGAAGAGCAGGTCAAGCCCAGGATTATATGTTCAGATTTATAGAAACATCACATTTTAGAATATATTAAGGGCTATGATTTTTTTTTTTTTGAAACAGGGAGACGGTTGGGGGAAGGGATATATCTAAAAGTACATATTCTAGGGTTGTCAAATCTCTACATTTTTTGAAGTATAAAGTCAGCAAGATAAAACTGATAACAGAAAGACAACCTAATGAGGAAATATGCAAAGGATATAAATAGCTAATTCAGAGAAAAGTAATCCAAGTGACCAGTAAATATATAATAGTGGCTCAAGTTTTCTAGTGGTCAGCGTAATCTAAATTAGCATTAATAAAGAGCTGTTATTTATTTATTGCCACCTAGTAGAATGGCAAAGAAATAACAGATGATTATGTTTCCTGCTGGAGCAGATATGATGGGGGAAGCAGAGCCCTCCCATATACATCACTAGTAGAAATGCAAATATTACAGCACAACCCAAGAAAGCAGTGTGAGCACATTTATTAAATCACACTTCCATTTCTTGGAATCCTTGTAAATGAAAGTTCAAGTAAGTAAGGATAAATAAGAAAGAAATCGAAGACCCATCACTAGGTGAAAAGTGGAACACATTTTGGTGAACTCAGATTGACGTGAGAAGTGCTAATTATCCACCAAAATTTATTTTCTCCTTCTTCTGTAGTGATCAAATCATAGCTGAGATGTGGCTGCCTGGCCAGGGGCTGCCGGGGTCCTCTTGCAGCTAGGGGTGGTCTTGTAAATTAGGTCTTGTCAAGGAAATGAGAATGGAAGTCCTGAGTACGGATCCAGGGCTGACCCATGTGCCTCCTAACTGTGCTCCTTCCTGTTTCCAATCCAGGGTGGGACTAGCAATGGCTTCAGCAATGTTAGCAACTTGGAAACTATGTATTGAGGATAATATAACTGCCATCAGCCGGAACAACTGTATGGAATAAAGCTGCCAGGGGACAGGGGACAACTGGCTGGAATTACTAGATGAAAGAGAAAGTTTGAGGGTTTTTTTTTTCCTTTGTTTTTGTTTTTGTCTTTGATGTTTTTTAGGTTGCTTTATTTTAGCAGTTTAGCCATTTACTGTAATCAACAACATGCCATGCAATATTATGTAACCTTTGAGCCGGTCAGCTGAGGAGGGGGATTGCATTACATACAAAAATTTTCCATATGATCCAATTTTTGTAAAATAAATGCAGAAGCATATACCCCAGTAGGACACACAAAGAAGGCCGGAGATTGAACTAACAATTAAAGTAACCCAGGCAGGAATTGCCAAGGTGCTGTATAATATGGAATCTGAAAATAACAATAGAGAGATTGCAAGGATAATTCTTTTTCAGATTTTATGACTTTATTTTTTACTTGACTTCTGAGTCCATTATGTTCTTTTATGCTATGTTTCCAAATGTTTACTTAGTATCATTACCTAGATATTCTGCAGGTACTTCCTATGTAAAAAGAAGATTCTCTTGGGAAACAACAAATAATAAACATGTGTGAAGCAAGCATTTTAGAGCACCTACAAAGTGTCAGGCTTGTGTGACGTATGCTGGGTGATACAAAAACTAAAAAAAGCCCCTATCTCTCAAGAATAATACATAGTCAGATGATGGGGCCCCTGGGTGGCAGAGTCTAAGTGACCAGCTTTTGGTTTTGGCTCGGATCCTGATCTGAGGGTCGTGATCTCAGGATCATGAGATTGAGCCCCACGTCGGGCTCCTAGCTCAGTGTGGAGCCTGCTTAGGACTGTCTTTCCCTCTTCTTCTGCCCCTGCTCCCTGCAAATAAATAAATAAATATAAGCATCATTAGTCAGAGGAAAGAGGAAATATAAAGATAATTTCAATAAAATTTGATGAATGCTTTAATATGGATATGTACAGAAAAATGTAGGAGATTTGAAGAAACGTCCCTTTACTTGACCTCAGAAGCTAGGCTAATTTTTAGGGATAAGTTTCACTGGGTGATACATTGTCTTACTACCTTAAGAATGTTTATTATGTGTTATTATTGTTAACTTACTCGTTGGTAGGTAAATATGGTCACTACTCCATTTCCAGGCAAAGCACCAGGCACGAAGTTTGCTAGGGAATGAGGAAAAGTGATGAAATAAACATGATTCTTGTCCTTGATAAAGGAAAATTTCAACTTTTAATGTTTGTGGTCCTTGCCCTGGGGCCTCCAGGGAAGCTATACTTGAACTTTACCAAGGTCAGAATGACTCAGCAAAACCTCAAAGCATGGGCTCTATCTCTGCCCCAAGCACACAGTGTACATCCACTTTGTTAGAGAAAATAATCAAAAAGGAGCATTCTGAACACAAAGATAAGAAAAAGTAGGACACTTCCCTGGTTTCTGTAAGATTAAAGTCATACAGCCTGGCATTTACTAGAAACTTGAGATAAGGTCTGCAACTTTCTGAAATGTTCTTTGTCTAATAATTTGTAACTTTTTATGTAAAAAATGTATATAACCCTACACTAAATGTGCCCTTACTGGAGCAGTCTCGTCTTTGTGGAAGATTGTGTATTGGGTAGGTATCCTAACTTGGGCTTGCATAAAACTCTTCCTTTTTTTTTTTTTTTTTTTTTTTAGAAATTCTAAAAAGTTTGTTAATTTTGCATTGACATCCTTAGGGAACTCAAAGACCTGTAGGAAGTGGAGCTGTGTAAGAAAAGGTGTGGAAAAAAAAAGTGTTCAGAGAACATTCTTTTCTACTGTAGTAAATATTCATTAGGGGTAAAATATAGTTCAGCTGGTTTCTAGTCCAAAGCTGCTTTGTGATGTTCCATATAGTACAACTAGGTCTCACGGCTTCTCTGACCAATACTGATTTTTTTGTTTTCTTTCTTTCTTTCTTTCTTTTTTTTATATTTATTTATTTGAGAGAGAGAGAGAGAGAGCATGTGCATGCAAGCTGGGGGAGGGGCAGAGGGAGAAAAACTCAAGCTGACTCTGTGCTGAGTGCAGAGCCTGAAGCAGGACTTGATCTCACAACCCTGAGATCATGACCTGAGCTGAAATCAAGAGTCGGACACTTAACTGACTGAGTCACCCGGGCAGGCCCCAACACTGATTCTTTGTATTCAAGTGTGTCTTGAGTTTATGGGAGCTGCAAGACCTGGAGGGCAGGAGCCAGGCCCAGGATGGCTGTTAATTCAACGGTGTGGGAAGAATCTACTTCATAGTACACTGACTAATTCCTTTAAGATGTGCATGGCTCAAACACATAGGACAACACCACCCACAGAAATTATTGTAAACTTGACGACTCTCTTATTTATCCTTCTGCTCATATTTCTTGGGTACTGAGCTGCAACTTTTTACTTTCGAATACTTTGGAGACTATTCTAACAGAGGCAATACTTGATGGATGGTTTCCTTAAGTGCTTAGTGAAATTTTGCTGGAACTCATATAACATCTTTCTCTTCTGAATAATGATCCCAGAGAGAAATACTCTTAGAATCATAGAGCTATAAACACTCAAAGTGGGAGGTATTTAAAGGTCATCCAATTTAACCACTCACACAATACTTTAGGTCAAGTTTCTATGATGACATTTCAGGTCTTCCACAGATTAGCCCCAACCAACTCTCCATACAGGTCTCACATTGTTCATACATTTGCTCTTAGGAAGGCCAGAGAGTTAAATGTTCCTTTTAAAGTAATTTCTGGCATGTTTATATGCTTATGGAAGTTACTATCTTATCTCATCAGCATAACCATATGACGAAGTGAACAAAGAATTTAATTTGGATTTATATAATTATCTGAAAATGTCACTTTCAAATATAAGTAAGCACAATATGAAAAAAATCTCTTTAAATGCTTTATATGTTGAAATTCTCATGAGTCACTTGGAGGATAGGTGTAAATTTACTACTGTAAGAGAAATGTAAAAATTGATGATTGTGAAAGCTGCTAACTTTTTGTGCAAACATTGAATATTAAAATAATATTTTAAATGATATTAAATGATATTTAAATAACTGATAATTAGGGAAATGGCTTGATTATTATGGAAAGGCTAAAAGAGTATATTAGTGAATTTTAGGAAGAATGTTACACCCTTTTTGTTCCCCAAATGTGTATTGAAATGAAATTATAAGGCAGGAAAATGGAAAATAGATTGCAATAGTTTGCAATGCAATTGTACTCTTTTTTGTATTGATTGTTTGGTCTACTTGTTATACCAGTGATTGATAGAGGAGTATTAAAGTCTCTGACCATCAGTGTGAATCTTTTTCTCCCTTTAATTTTGTTAATTTTTGTTTCGCTTACTTTGGTCCTCTGTTTTAGTTTCTTATATATTAAGCATTATTGTTTTCCAGATAAATTAAGCCATTTTACCATTATGAAATGCCTTTACTTACCTTGGGAAATTTTCTTTGTATTGAAGTCTCTCTCTCTTTTTTAAAAATTTATTTATTTGACAGAGAGAGAGAGAGAGTGAGAGCAGGAACACAAGCGGGGGGAGTGGGAGAGGGAGAAGCAGGCTCCCCACCGAGCAGGGAGCCTGATGCGGGGCTTGATCTCAGGACCCTGGGATCATGACCTGAGCTGAAGGCAGTTGCTTAACCGACTGAGCCACCCAGGTGCCCCATGTATTGAAGTCTCTTTTGATACTGATCAAATCATTCTGCTTTTCTTTTGATTATTATTTTTATGGTATATATTTTTCCATCAGTTTTCTTTTAACCCATTTGTATCTTCATATTTAAAGTATGTTTCCTGTAGATAATACATACTTGGATTTAAAAAAAATCCATTCTGAAAATCTTTGCCTTCTAATTGGAATGCTTATCATATTAAAATGTACTATACCTATTGACAGAGCTGGGCTTAAATGTATCACCTTGTTTAAGTTTCTATTTGTCACTCTTCTTTTTTTCCTCCTCTCTATTTTTATTTATCTTCATCACTGATGAAGTTAAAGTCCCTCTGGGACTGTTTCATATGCTCCATGCTTATGGCCCATGTTGGTATTGTGCATATCATAGACCAGTCACTGAAACACTGGTCAACTAAGCCCCAATGTTGGAAGGAAGGCATTTTTGCCCTTATGGTTCTATCAAAATGTAGCTTTATCTAAGCTGTATTCTGTGACAATGGTCAGCTTTTTGCACTCCTCTTTCACCAGTAGGACCCCTATTATTTTTTGACAGGAAGTAAGATTTTTTGGTGGGCATTAATAAGGAGGGGGCAGTGCCAAGGTTCCTATGAGTGCAGAGCATGCCATTTGTCCAGGGGGGCAAGATTAGGGATATATTTTGTATTTGACCCCACAGCCATTTGGATGAGCTGCTTTTCAGCTACCATGTCTTAAAATTCATATGCATTAAACTTAGTAAAGCCCCATTTCTTGGAAATGTGGATCTCCTTGCAACCTGGGAACTTGAGCTTGGCCCTGTGTAAGGCCTCAATCACATGCTTCTTGTCCTGCAGTTTGGTACGGATGGACATGATAACTTGGCTAATGTGGACCCTGGCCACTGTGCCCTCGGGGCTTTCCAAAGGTACCCGGCATACTTGTCTGGAGCCCCTCAGCCCTAACACTGGACAACATCTTGTTAATACAATGACATGGAAGGTTGGAGCAGCACTCAGATGTGAAAACCATCTTTGTCACAGCTTTTCTCCGTATATTTGTTGGCACAAATACAGGCAGGCTCCAGGGCTTTAGAGGAGAGCTGCTCATATTCATCTGATCCCATGTGGCCACGTAGTGGGAACTCATCCACTTTTGTCTTCTTCTGCCCCAGGTCAAATATGCAGATCTGGGCATCAGGGATATCTCTGCAGAAGCAAGAGTTTGGATACAGCTTGTTCTTAAAATATTGGTAACAGCAGGCACGGCGGTGGCCCATGGTGACAATAGGATCTCCAGTGGCACACTGAAGGAAAAGAGTAGGGCCCCTATTTTAAGCGATGGTTTTGGCTCTGGAATCCTACTGTGTGGGAGTACTTTCAGTTTCAATACCCTTCAGGAGTTAAATTCCATGGCCTACTTTCATATATGGAGACCAGGAGTCTGTGTCTTTAGTCCAACTTACTGCTTTATAATTTTGTTATTTTTTAAGTACATAGAGGTATTAATTTTGTTTTTGAGAATGGCTACATTTTTATTTATTTATTTTTAATGAACATATAATGTATTATTGGTTTCAGAGGTACAGGTTTGTGATTGATCAGTCTTTTTTTTTTAAGATTTTATTTATTTATTTGACAGAGAGAAAGAGAGATCATAAGTAGGCAGACAGGCATGCAGGCAGGCAGGCAGAGGGAGAGGGAGAAGCAGGCTCCTTGTTAAGCATGGATCCTGATGCAGGGCTCAATCCCAGGACCGTGGGATCATGACCTGAGCCAAAGGCAGATGCTTAAATGTGTGTCCCAGGTGCCCCTGTGATTCATCAGTCTTAAATAACACCCAGTGCTCATTATATCACATGCCCTCCTTAATGTCTATCACCCAGTTACCCCATCTCTCTACCCATCTCCCCTCCAGCAACCCTCAGTTTGTTTCCTATGATTAAGAGTCTCTTATGGTTTGTCTCCCTCTCAGATTTTGTCTTGTTCTATTTTTTCCTCTCTTCCCCTATGATCCTCTGTTTTGTTTCTTAAATTCCACATAGCAGTGAGATCATATGATGATTGTCTTTCTCTGACTGACTTATTTTGCTTAGCATAATACCCTCTAGTTCCAACCACGTCGTTGCAAATGGCAAGATTTCATTTTTTTGATGGCTGAGTACTATTCAATCGTATATATATACCACATCTTCTTTATCCATTCATTTGTTGATAGACATCTGGGCTCTTTCCGTAGTTTGGCTATTGTGGACATTGCTGCTATAAACATTGGGGTGCAGGTGCCCCTTTGGATCACTGCATTTGTATCTTTGGGATAAATACTCAGTAGTGCAATTGCTTGGTCATAGGGTAGCTCTATTTTCAACTTTTTGAGGAACCTCCATATTGTTTTCCAGAGTGGCTGCACCAGCTTGCATTCCCACCAACAGTGTAGGAGGTTCTCCTTTCTCTGCATCCCTGCCAACATCTGTCGTTTCCTGACTTGTTAATTTTATTGAGAATGGCTACATCTTTTTAATGTTTCTTTATAATTTTATCAACTCTTTTTGGAATGTCAATGGGGGTAGGCTGAATATGTGTATAAGTTGTGTGTGTGTGTGTGTGTGTGTGTGTGTGTGTGTGTGTGTGTGTGATGTAGGTCACAGAGAGGATTTACCATATAATCTTGAATGGAAATCTTGTTTATAAGATAGGAATAATAATATCTCATTTATAAACTTATTGTAAGCCTTAAATGATATAAACCACATAGAATGCTTGGTAAGATGCCTTGCCTGATAAAGAGACTCAGTAAATATCATGGAACATTTTTACTACAAAATATAGTCACGCAGTTATTGCAAAATGATAGAGAAGAACATGAGGAGATAAAAATTGCATCAGGCCCTGAGAACTGCCTTTGGAATATATGTTTTTGAGACAATCTCTGAGAGTATAGAAAGTGTGGGATGGGCCAAAGTTCTTGCTTTGGCCTATAAGACATTGTTTGAAGAAATAATCTCCTGGATAGCCATTCAGTGAGAGGTAGTGGGAAGGGACAATTCTCTATGGTCTTTTGTGTTTCTGCAGGTTTTGCACAGGGAATTACTAGATACCCCTTTTTCTGAACTATTTTTTCAAAGATATTTATATAGTGAACAGCTACACAAATTGCTATCTAGTGTCAGCCCAATTTAGAGAGAGAATTTATGGATTCTTCTTGATTAATTTTTCAAGTACTTTACACTTAAAAGGGAACTCTATTGCTCTGGGCTTTCACAGGTCCCACCAAATGATAGAGATAAAACAATATCCTTAGGGACTGCTGGCTGGAAGTAGCCCAGAATTATTCTCAAAGGCATATGCTGCTGTCATTTGGCCTGGGTGGCAGACTTCTTGCCAGTATCATCCATGTGAACATTATGGTTTCTTTCCAGCATGATCTTCAGTGGGAGTAAATCTGCAGAGCCCATCAAAACACATTATTTGCCCAAAGTGGGCATATTGGTTCCTTAAGATTTCTCTTATAGTTCCCTTTACTCCCTGAAACTCCTGTACATGGCAGATAATCTTAAGATAAAGGATATCAATGGGCACTGGGGTTCTCTCATTGAGATCCATTCCATGCCTCCTTTCCTTGGAAGATCTGTTTGGTTTGGTTGGGATCAGGCTAAGCTACTTCTCATTCCCTAACCTCGGCCTTCTCCTAAACACACAGTAGAAATTTGAGTTAGAGAGAAGTCATGATTAGATTTCAAAACAATGTATACATTAAAAAATTGTAAATCTTGGGCAATGTCAACTTGCTTTTTCTACTGCAGCCTCAGCTTATCAGATCTCTTTTATTTGATCTCTCTAGAGACTCAGAATTTGAAGGAAGGTTGTCTTTCTCTCTTACACATTTTATTGTGATAAAGACTCTCAGAATTGCCTCTTGTGTGCAGCTGTCTCTAATTTGAAAAGTTTGCCTGATATTGATATTATTTTTCTACCTCTGGTTCAGGAATAATTTCATGGGAACATTAGTTGTCAATTCTCCATTCTCACTCTCTTTGACGCCTCTCCCTCCAGCATTGACTTCTTGGTGATGACAGGTGCCGTAAAGAGCCCCTGGCAGAGAGGTGATATATTATTTCTTTTTTGCTCTCACCTTACCCACAACAGTCATGGCATTTGTTTTAGATGAAACTGGAGCTGGCCCTGCAAGCAATTAAGTTGTCTTAACCAAACAAATGCAGTGACTGGAATTTCCACATGGCACAGCATTTCACATTTATTGCATCTGGGGTTTGAGAAAAATCACACTTTAAAGTGTTATGAAATGAGTTTTACAGAACTGGCAGGAATTCAATGTTGTATAGAAAATCAAGTAGGGTAGACTACTGAGAAATCAAAAATAAATAAGTGTAAGAGAAAATTACATGGTGGAACAGGGAAAGAGAAATAGAAACAAGAGCAAATAAGGCCTTTTAGGAGTGATAAAAAAGGAGAGAAAATATCTAGATAAGAACTGTATTTTCTAAACACAGATTCTTCTTAAGACAGCAATTTGGACACTGAGAACAGTCAGAATTCTGCATTCCAATTATAAAAAAGTATTTTATTTTAATTTCTCCAGGGTACTTTTTGTTCCCTTACAATAATACCTTAGAAACATCATTTTAGGAAGAATTTGCTCTTGATTTACAGTTTTACATTTTGTGGTGAATCCCCTGAAAGATATTAATGTGCTGGTGCTGTTTAACCTGAAAGGGTGTCTCTCAAAGCTGATGGGCTACACTCAGGAAACAGGAGATCAGAGAAGGTGACATACAACCAAGGAGATAAATCAACCGAACCACTCTACATGTTCTGACCCTGATACTAAATGATAACTGGTTTACTTAAGAGACAACTCTGTAGTCATTTTTGTCAATTTTCTGAATGATAAATTCACACACATAAATTGCACCTGTTCTTATTTTTTGGTACTGGCAGAAGAATAAGTGTCAGTTTGTACCAAAAAATATCCAAACAAGTCTCTCTTGTATCCCTCCAAAGATCCCCCTGAAGATCTTATTACATAATGATTATAAATACATATTTCAAGTTTGATGACCTTGAAGGAATTCTTGGTAAGATTAGCAAGGGGAAGGAGGGTTGCCCAACAAATAGACATTATGAGGAGATTTATAGGCACTTAGTTGGCACTTTTTAGACAAATGGTTACATAGAACCAAGAAACAGCAAAGCTGCAGGTAGTAAATAATGTGTTCAAAATTTAACATTCCAAAAAGGAGAGAAGGAACATTGTGAATGGGTTACAAAAGGAGGAGTAAGATTAGAGGAAAACTAAATTGCAGTAGAATATAAAGAGATTGGGGATTGTTGGGCTGCAATCTCCATCCTTATTCAGTACAGATATTTTATAGCCCTGGGACTCTTTTTATATTTTTAAAGAGTTGTTTCCTCTCTCCTGAAAGTGTTTATTTCAGAAAATTAGAATTTAAATCATTATCGAAATAACAATGAAATTGGAGCTTTAACTAAGTCTGACTGATGATGTGGTAATCCTGAGTTGACCCTAGGTGAGAATTAACCCCTGAGAGACCACAGTAACTAGGAAGGTTACTGCAAATCAATGTAGGACACGGCTGCAGAATAATTTAGCAGGTCCAGGAAAAGGATTTAGAGCCAGAATATTCAGGTGGAGTGAAAACTCTGCTATTTACTTACTCCATTATATTCACTTTGGAAAAGTACGATAACATACCTGAGTCTCAGTGGCATTGTGCATAAGTGTGAAAACATACTGACTCTCCTCCTTCTCAAGATTACTGATAAAATCAATTTTTCATCCCCACCAGGATTACAGTTCTTTGATACTTTTTTTTTTTACCATCTCTCATTCCCCTGCTATCCTTACCTCCTTCCTTATTCTCAATAGAGTCTGTGACCTGTCATTATAATGACTCCCTTTTAAATGTTCTCAACAACTTTGCTCCTCTTGCTTCTTCCACTTTGTTTGGCAAAACCTCTACCCTAGTTAAATCTAACCCTACATACTTTGCAGATGCATTTGTAAAAGCTCAATGTAGCTGGAAAAACAAAAATAATGAGAAGTGATTTCACTTTAAATTCATGACCACTAATTTCAAGTAGGCCTTTAGTGCTTCTATGATGATCATATTGAAAGCAAATATTTATTATGATAATCATAGGACATTAATTTTTTTCTGTTTTTTTTTTGGTTAGATTTTAGTATTAACATAAAATGTTAACTTTAAAAAGTAATATTCTTTCATTTTCTACTATCTTTAAGAGTTTCTCTATGATGGGAATCATTTGTTCTTTTTTTTTTAAGATTTTATTTATTTGTCAGAGAAAGAGAGAGAGAGAGAGAGAGAAGCAAGCTCCCCGCTGAGCAAGGAGCCTGATGTGGGACTCTATCCTAGGATACTGGGATCATGACCTGAGCCAAAGACAGATGCCTAACTGATTGAGCCACCCAGGCATCCCCCTGGAATCATTTGTTCTCTAATGTTTGTTAGAATTAATCTGTAAAACTATGTGGATTTAGAGAAAAGTGTATGTGTGTGTATGTAGACTCTGATACAATTCAAATTTAAAAATGATTATAGATTCTTTCAAATGTTTATTTTTAATTTATTTTTGAATTCAGTTTCATAAATGACATTTTTCTAGGAAGCAATGAATTTTAGTTGTATGTTCAATTTGTACATAGTGTTCTTATTGTTTAAAGTACCTACAATCAGTAATATGTCCCTTATTTCATTTCTAATATTATTTAATTTTACCATCTCTCATTTTTCATGATCAGTTTTTCCAAATTTCAGTACTAACATTGCTCTCTAATATTTCAAAAAATATTTCTTTCAAAAATTAAATTTTGCTTTTATCTCTCTTATTTCTTCTTTGAGTTTTTCTATTCTTTTTATAATTTATTTATTTTTAATTAGCCTATCATATTTATTTATTTAATTAAAAATTTTTTTATTAACATATAATGTATTATTTGTTTCAGGGGTACAGGCCTGTGATTTATCAGTCTTACACAATTCACGGTGCTCACCATAGTACCTACCCTTCCCAGTGTCCACCACCCAGCCACCCCATCCCTTCTACCACCCTCCACTCCTGCAACCCTCCATTTGTTTCCTGAGATTAAGAGTCTCTTAGTAACTTCCAAGGAAAGGAGGCATGGAATGGATCTCAATGAGAGAACCCCAGTGCCCATTGAAATCCTTTATCTTAAGACTATCTGCCATGTACAGGAGTTTCAGGGAGTAAAGGGAACTATAAGAGAAATCTTAAGGAACCAATATGCCCACTTTGGGCAAATAATGTGTTTTGATGGGCTCTGCAGATTTACTCCCACTGAAGATCATGCTGGAAAGAAACCATAATGTTCACATGGATGATACTGGCAAGAAGTCTGCCACCCAGGCCAAATGACAGCAGCATATGCCTTTGAGAATAATTCTGGGCTACTTCCAGCCAGCAGTCCCTAAGGATATTGTTTTATCTCTATCATTTGGTGGGACCTGTGAAAGACACAATTAAGATTATAAATATTACTCTAAGTATGACTTCGGCTGTATACCACTCTAATATGTATCGTATTTGGTACCATTTAATTACAAGTATTTTAAGATTTATGTGATGACTTAATCTTTAATCCATGAATTTTTAAGGAGTGCATTAAGTTAATATCTCTACATATGGACTCTTAAGTTACTTCTCTTCCCAAAATTAGTTTCTAACTTATTTGCATCTTTATCAGAGAACATGGACTGTTTGATACTAATTCTTTGGTATATGTTGATATGAGTTTGATGGCTCAACATGTGGTTATTTCTGAAATATTCTTGTGTGCTTGAAAGAAAATAATCTTCTCGGGAACAGACTTCTGTATATGTTTGTGAATCTGGTTTATTAAGTTCATTTTTTTGTCAGCTTATTGTATCAGTTACTGAGAAAAATATGTAAAAGATCTCCCATTTTGAAAGTGAATTTGTCAATATTTTTATGTTCTTCTGTTAATAGTGGTTTATAAATTTTTAAGAAGATTTTATTTATTTACTTGAGAGAGAGAAAGAGAGAACACGAGCAGGAGAGGAGCAGAGGGAGAGGGACAAGCAGATTCCACGCTGAGTGTGGAGCCTGATGGGGGGCTTGATCTCACAAGCCTGAGATCATGACCTGAACCAAAATCAAGAGTCAACACTTAACTGACTGAGCCACTCAGGCACCCCAGTAGTGGTTTATAAATTTTGAACCCTATGTTATTAAATGCATTATCTTGTTAATTGTTCGTGTTATCATTATGCTATGTCCTCTTTATCTTTAAGAATGCTTTTTTTTGGGAACAATTTATTTTCTCTGATATTAGTATAGATTTCCTCTTTGGTGAACATAGGAGACACAGTTAGTTACTAACTCGGTATTTATTCAGCCATTTATTCTTACTAACCAAACTTCGATTCTGTTCAGTGGCAATAGGTACAGATAAAACACCCTATGTCTTTGCCTCTCTTTGTTGCCATATGCCATATTAGACTAAATCATATGCTATGTTTATTTTTGAATGGAAGCATAGTTGATTATCAGCAATTTTCCATGATCGAGCCTAATATTTTTGGCCAAGAAGATTTGTAAATGCAAGTCAGTGAGTTGAATTTTTATGAAGACTATTTTAAAAGAACTCTATTTTGCTGGCCTGGTTTTTCAACCTCCTGTCCTTTGTCCTTTTGTGGCCTTTGACCCAATGACTGGTATTACAGTGATGATATTATATTTAAAAGACTGAAAATGCATCTTAAACAGGGCAGGATGGAAGGATAGAAAAAGTTCTTGATAACTCCTCTAAACAATTGCACCAACCCTGGATGGTGTACCCCTGGATATATCATTATATGAGAAAAACAAGCCTCTATTTAGTTAGTGCAGCTCCTACTCCTCTCACCCTAATCACTGCTTTTGATGATGATGACCCACAGCTAAGTAAATAGCTCCAAATAAATTGAGCTGGTTTCCTGTGTACAGGTGCACTCCCTTACCTTCTAGGCTTCTGCTCTTCAGATTGAGGTATGAGGGGATTCATTCAGGAATTCAAATGAACTTGTGATACTATTAGAAAGATACATGGTTGAGAAAAATAATAAGATGGCTCTTTTTTTTTGTTTCTCTATCCAAAGCCAGGGGAGATTTTTACAAATATTGGCTAATATGGGGGAAGGACTCCAGTGGCAGCTGCCTGGGTCCCAAGCCATTGGCTATTTAAGTCAGGAGATATTAGAAAAAAAATTATTATTTTTTCATTTACTTTCAGCAACACTTCTGTCTTTGGGAGAAGAGTTGTATTGTAGCAAGCCTAATCTGGAGTATGACAGATGTGTTTGGGTATTAATGGGCTGTAGTATGCATGCAGCTGGCTCTGGACCTGAATTTTAGGGCCAATGGCATAATAATGGCTCCTCTCTGTTAAGTTCTTGCCATATGCTAGATAGTGTGCTAAGCAGTTGCCATGTATTAACTCATTTAGTTCTTAGAACAATAGGTCGATTTTATTGTTAACAGCCTCATTTCTCAGATGAAGCAACTGGGACAGTGAGAAGTTGAATAATTTGCCCAGTGTCTCCTGGTTAGGATGGGGCTGAGCTGGGATGGAACTCTGGCAGCTGGACTCCAGAGCCTGTGCAATCAGCTATGACCCCTTGGCTGCTTCTCCTGACCTTGTATAGAGTTGTCTCCCTGGGATTTTGAACCACATCGGGAAAGAAACTGTGGTGAGAAGTGAAGAGAAAAACAAACACACACAAGCTATTGGGGAGGAAAAGCCGTTACTGAAGAAACTGTGAGGAGACAAATGCAAGACTTTCCCCACCCCAATGCTCTGATTTTGTCCAGAAATACAATTATCCATTTATGCTACTCTGGGATCTTTTGGTTGTAGGTAGGGATGCCTGGAAGTTTCCTCTCCCACTGCCATCCTTCAACAAACAAATCTGAGACCTTTTTCTGAGGTTTGGTCCCACTTTGGCTTCCATGGAGCAGCTTGCCGGAGTAGAAAGTGTGGTTCTCTGAAGTCAGACAAGCTTGGGTCTGTATCCCTCTTCAGCTACTTACTAACCTATGTGATCTCCGTGACCTGCACACATCACTTAATCTCTCCAAGCTTTATTCTCCTTATTCATCAAATGGGAATGTTAACTGTTAACACGTGGCCTTGTTCACCCAGTCAACTGGTACGTATTGATTGCCTGCTTTGTGCTGGTCACTGGTAGGTAATGTTTTGTCACAAGCAGGTCGTAAATCGTATTTGATCTTAAGCTCCATGAACTTATAATTCGGTGGAGAAGCTAGACTCCTGTGATAAGTGCTCAGACCGTTCTGCTTACAGGCTGGTGTGGTAAGGAGTGTGGAACATCTGTGTGGGAGGGCACTTAGCAAATGTCCAGTGCTTGGTCATTTCTTCTGGTCCCTCTCTTATTTGAAAGGAGACTGCTGCTGCCAGCCCTACCATACATATGTATGGTTTTATTTCAGAAACTCCCTCTCGCCTAGGATGTCTTTTTTCCTTTAATATGTAATGTGGTCTGAGGTTATGCTGTTTAACTACCTTGCAAAGCCCAACGAGGTGATTTGAGCCATGTGTAGTTTGCACCTTGGGCCCCTTTCCTTCATCTCAGTCTTCATGCAATATTTAACAATTAACCTTACATCTCCTCTGGAAAAACAATTTGAGAATTCAAGAGAAAATTGTAACGAGAAAATCTTAAAATTTGGAGGAAATGAAATAAAAATCAGTTTTAGGCTTTTTGCCTTATTATTTGCATATTATACTTAGAGAATTACTTATTATGGTTTTTGTTGACTGCCTCCCAATAACTCCATTCCAATTATAAACGTGAAAAATGTGAGAATTTTAGATTAGTTTCCCCCAGAGTTGATATTAGACTCTGGCACTTCTGGATTCTTGCCTTGTGTTCTTTTGCCAATTCAGACTTCCTAGGAATACAGGCAAACACATATTGCCTCACGTATTTGTTTTTCATAAGAAAGTAGGCTAAAATTCAGGAGATTTCCCACAGAGATCAGGAAGAAGATTTTATAAAATGCATACATTTTTTTTTCCCTTTCTTTAGGTGTGCCTTGATTCTGTAAAACCACCAGACTTCGAGGTTAGGTAGGGTTCAGTAGACCTATTTTTAAAATTTATGTAGGGGGATAGCTAAATTCTCTTAGCTCAGAAAACAAGGGGTGAATATTATTTGAAGACTTAAGTGTGTAGGTTTGACTAGGCGGGGATGAAGGAAAGTGTGAGGGTCACATTAAATTTGCAAATATTTTTTTCCAGGTTGTTTAGCAGGGTGACTGGAAAACATCTTACCTCTAAATTGACAAGCACTACTTCAGATAAGTTTATATTAGCATCTTTAAAAATATTGGCTCTAGAAGCATTTTATATGAGAACATCTACACTTACCGGCCACCAACCTTGAAGCCATGAGAGATTTTTTCATAGCTTTTTTCCTTGTAAGCCAGTAACTGTTCAAAATATATAAACCCACAGAATGGTGAGATACAAACCCACCTAATGGTTGTAACAGGAGGGGTCTGCAATGAGTCTTCAAAACTATAAAAAAAAACAGCCTTTTGTGACTTGGAAGTATTTCACAGTAATTAGAATAATTTAATCTTGAATTTTCAGTACAGAAAGTCTATCTTAAAGATGACATAGCAATGGCACAAGCTATTTCCACAGTTCAGTTTGTGAAATATCTTTAAGAAAATACCCTATTAGTACTCTGTAGGTCAGTGATTGCACACTCAAAGAATTTCATTCTGCAGTGAAACCTTTATCAAGATTTAATTACCATAAAAGCAGAAAGGCAGAGGTATTTGGGATCTTTACATTAAATCATAATTAAAACCCATGTGAGGTTACCCACAAATATTTAGGATTTTATTTAATTGAACCCAAGATGAAAAATAAAACTGATGAATGGCAAAGTTCAGTATACAACTTCCAATTAATCTAACAGTCTAATGATTGCTCAGAAAACCTAGGAAGATTTAAACAGACACACATACATATGTGTAATATATACGTGTCTGTATTATTTTGTTTTCTCATATAAGATGTGCATGTATCTCTATAGGCACGTGTTCGTGTGTGTGTGTGTGTGTGTGTGTGTGTGTGTGTATGTGACACATTATGTTTTTTCAGAGCCAGATTCATTTTTACAAAAAATATAATTTTTTTTCGGTGAAGATTCCATCCTAATTCTTTGAACTTGGCTTATAGAATCTCATATTCTGCTCTCCTGTGAGTTTGATTTTATCCTTTAGAGTCCAAAAGTGGGAATATAATATAAAAGCTTTAAGCTTCCTTGCTTGCCTTAGAAAATTGCAGAGATAGTCCCAGTAATCAAACCCATAAAGTATGACTTGTTTTACGAGCGAAGATGTCCAAAAAACTTAAGAGTAACCTTTGAATTTATGTGGAAAATTATTAAGCCTTCTTTGATGCCTTGTTTCTATCCTTAGCTGTACATGCTTGATAGTGAAGTTAACAAAAAGTCACAAATATTAGCCCAGAGAATGCACAAAGTAAAGCAGAGTGGTTGAATACTCTGAGACTGAACATGTAACAGCATCAGGTCCAAGGAGAAGGAATTAGAAAGTACACATGTCTATTACGGACCCTGGTATCTTCTCCATCCCACGCTACACCCCACCCTCCCCGAGAGAAAGAGATTACAGACACTCTGTTGTTCAGAATATGTTTTAAAACTTTCTGTGGTGTATGAAATGACCCTTTTTTCTAAATAGACTATAAATATCATCATTTCTAAAGGTGAACCTGAGTACATAAGCTTGAGTACAAAATTGAAGATACAGACTCAACAAACTCAAACTGAATAAACTTAGAATGTGAATATATAGAGCCCTGAAGAAAAATTCAAAGTAACACACAATTGCTGGGGACCAATATTTATTGAATGCTAATCATGCACAATTCAAAGGTTGCTCTCAGCTATTAATATCCTTTGAATGTTAGCTCAGTGGTTCTTATGCTTATGTAATGGACAGATCTTCCTTACACAAAAGGTAAATTTTTGAGTAGCCTCAGTGTTGACTTAAATAATATTTATTTTGCTCTTACTTAATTATGCATAAGAATAAACTGGCTGTGAACTTTTTATACCTATGGCTCATATTTGACTTTGAAAACCAAAGCTATAACAAATTAAATAAAATACAACTATTAAATAATAAAATTCAAAAAATATTACTTTAATTTGGTGGATAAAGTTGATTTTCTGAATGTAAATGGCAAACTAAAATGTTCTGGGGAAGGTTCTTCTGAATTCCACATGTCTATATTCTCTTCTCCAGGCATTTTACTGAAGCCACATCCCTATAGAGCTCTCAATGTCATTTGTTCTTCATTTGCCCTGAATATATTTTTTATACATTAATTTGCTTCAATTTTTTTTCTATTATGTTAAAATAATTACAATAACACTACATAATGCCAAATAAATGTATGCATAGATACCAAAACTGTGTGGCTGTACTTGGTTTTTAAAGTATTATTTAAAAAATACAGAATAGCACTGTCCAGTAGAATTTTCTGCAACAGTGGAAATGTCCTATATCTGCACTAAGTAGCCACCAGCCACACATGGCTAATGAGCATTTGAAGTATGACCAGTGTGACTAAAGAACTGAATTTTAATTTTTTAAAAGATTTATTTATTTTGAGAGAGAGAGAGAGAGCACAAATGGGAGGGGCAGGGGGAGAAGGAGAGAGACTCTGAAGCAGACTCCGTGCTCAGCACTGAGCCCCACGTGGGGCTCGATCTCACGACCCTGAGATCATGACCTGAACTGAAAGCAAGAATCAGGCACTCAAAGGACTGTGCCACTCAGGCGCCTCGAACTGAATTTTAATTTTATTTAACCAAAATGAATTTACATTTAAATTTAAATAATTGTGAGTAGTGGCTATCATATTGGTCAGTGAATACCTAAAATACCTTTATGTTAATTTTTTAGTTATTATCAAAATGGAAAATAAAATGTTATAATCTCATAAAGAACTTTCAGATGCCTTAGAATACAATTACCCTAGTTTGAGCATGAGCTGCTATGGGTGGTTATCTGATCAGTCATGGACATAAATGAGCCCAGCTGTGTACATTTTCTCAACCTGATGAGCACAAGTTAGAGTCTTTGGAAATTTTGATTCAAGAATAATGGGACACCTGGGTGGCTCAGTTGGTTGAGCAGCTGCCTTTGGCTCTGGTCATGATCTTAGGGTCCTGGGATTGAGCCCCATGTCAGGTTCCCTGCTCAAGCAGGAGCCTGCTTCCCCTCTCTCTCTGCCTCTCCCCCAGTTTGTGCTTTCTCTCTCTCTCAAATAAATAAAATCTTTAAAAAAATAAATCTGGTATATAAAAGGAATCACCAAAACAATGATAATTGGGGTTCTCAAGGAAAATAATTCTAAGCAGAGAGACTTGGGAAAATAGCTGCATCTCTAGCATATGCAGAAAAATGCAGTGACAAACCAGTGTGGTCTACACTACAAGAGAAAAGGGTTAAAAAGTAAAATGTGTGGTATTTGTCTTGGTTTTATTGAGATATAATGGACATATAACATTGTGTAGGTTTAATGTAGACAAAGTGATGATTTGATACATATATATATGTATTGTGAAATGATTACCCAGCAATACCAGTTAACACACCCATCACCATCTCACATAATTACCATTTCTTTTTTGTAGTGAGAACATTTAAGATTTACTGTCTTAGCAACTTTCAAGGGTATAATTGTTAATTATATGTACTGTGCTGTACATTAGAGCATTTTTTGGAGTTAGTTTCTTTTTTGCAGTGGGGACATCATTTTCAGGCTTCTTCTACCCTCAATTTGGCCACAAGGAGTCCAGCCTCTGGCGGGAAGTCTGGCCAGCTCCCAAGTCAGGCCTCTATGGTCAATCTCTATTGGGAGGAATGAGAATTCAGATGGGGACTTAAGGCTTATTCCTGCCTAGGTATACTGCAGGTAACAAATCATTTCTCACTTTACTAGGTGCTTAATATGCATAAGATACAATGAGGATGTACAGTAGTGTATAAATAATATCTTCTCAAAAAGGTTTAAAATTTAGTAAGGAGATATGATGTAAACAACCTTTTATAGCTAAAGATCAAAGAAATCATATGTTTAGATCCAAATATGTGATAAGATGACTTGAGCCCAGGAGGGGAAAAAATTGGAGTGGCCTAGGAATGCCAGGTAAGCTTCATATATTTAAGTCTCAGAAAACATATCCTAAATATTATTTGATCCTATATATCCATACTCTTTTAAATTGTTTTTGAGATGACTGACACAGGATTAGGCATTTATGAATAGCTCATAGTGAGAAAATGTGAAGGAATAAAAGTAAAAGAAATAGGAGAAACAGCAGGAACTAAAAAGCTATGATAAAATATAAATGCAAAAGGAAGAGAGTTGGGAGTTTCTGCAGTGTATGCACCGTCCGCATCCTTTCAGGTGGTGGAAGAATATTTTTCTCTTTTCTGCTAATGTCAGGGTAGGAATACATGTACAGAAATCAAACATATCTGGAGAGAACAAAAGGTAATAATCAGAGACAAAAGAAAAAAAAGTGCTCACATTGTAAATTAATGGGATGCATATCAATGGTCTAAATGCCCACACTGAGAAAAGAATATTTCCTACTGAAATATGATTTTGTTTTTAATATAGAACGCTTCACGAATTTGTGTGTCATCCTTGCGCAGGGGCCATGCTAATCTTCTCTGTGTCGTTCCAATTTTAGTATATGTGCTGCCGAAGCAAGCACTGAAATATGGTTTTTGATATTATTGTTAGACCCACAGTGTTTAGTGCTAAAAATCTATACAATATTTTCAAGGTGGCAGCACCAAGAAAGTTGCGGAATCTATGAACCATACTGACCATTGGTCTGTAGTGTGTCCCTAACAATGGCTCTAAACAATGGCCTGTGAAGTGGTCAGCTACTTGTTCTCTACACTGTGGTCTTTAGAAGTGCATGGACATCTCTGATTCCCTTTATAGATCTGACATCCCTGGATATACCCAAATACTTCTTGGACAGATTAGGTTCTGGGTCATAAAATCTCTTGGGGGTAATGAAAATTGTATGAGAGAGGGCCTTGAACAACAAATGCTCAACATGTTCTTCCTGTTGAGATGAAAGAGGGAGGGGAACTAGCCTCTTCCATGCTGAATACTTTGATAATTTGAATATTCAAAGAATACCACAGAAGAGAGACTCAAGACATTAGCAGCAAAGCTAAAACATGAACAAGTTAAACCAAGAATTTTTTTGTTTGTTTGTTTGTTTTTAGAGATTTCTTTATTTGAGAGAGAAAGAGAGAGAGACAGAGCACTAGCAGGAGGGGCAGAGGGAGAGAGAATCTCAAGCAGACTCTGCAGCTCAGTGTGGAGCCTGACACGGGGCTTGATCTCACGATCCTGTCATCAGGACCTGAGCAGAAACCAAGTTGGATGCTTAACCGATGCTGCACCACCCAAGCATCCCTAAACTATAAACAAGTTAATGCATGCATTCCACTGCAAACCATTGAGCAGGAACTAGGTCTATTTCTCTGCTTTTAATATAATCAACTAAAATATAGATCTGATGCCTGAAAAGAAATCAAGGAAGGGCTGAGTAGGAAGAGTCTCCAACTGAAGCCTAATTCTGAGAAAGTTCCAGTCAGGCCTAGGAGAAGCTCTTATTTATTATTATTTTTAAAGATTTTATTTATTTATTTGACAGAGAACGAGAGCAGGAGCACAAGCAGGGGGAGTGGGAGAGGAAGAAGAAGGCTTCCCGCAGAGCAGGGAGCCCAATGCAGGGCTCAATCACAGGACTCTGGGATCGTGACCTGAGCTGAGGGTAGACGCTCAACCGACTGAGCCACCCAGGTGCCCCTAGGAGAAGTTCTTGAGCCAGAATATCCTGCATTGGGCACCAGTGTCCTGTTCTAGCTCCCACTGTGCTCAGTCATCAGCTGGGAGCAGCCCGGTATGCCTGCTGCAATGGATCTAAAGGTGAAGCAGCTGGAGCCTGTCAGTCAACTTTGCTCCGTACCATAGATCCTCTTGAAGGAGTTGTGAGCAGGGTAGCTCCATGGACAACAGAGGCACATGGCACTTGGCTCAATGCAAAATTTTCTTTTAAGGTCTTTATTCTGAACTAGGAAATGAAATTCTTCCCTTGTGGGATTTGAGAAGCTTGATCTTTACCAGGATTTTTTAAACTCCTTCCCAACCCCAAACCTGTTCTAATTGCTTTTAACTCATGGCACATTCTTCTGGACTTTATGCACAGGTACTAGAGACAGACTCTTGAGGCAGATTTTAATATAGATAACCAACTTTCTTTAAATTGCTCTAAAGTGTTACTAATGTCTCTCTATAGGCAATATAATAGAGTTTAGTAGTTGAAAGACTCAAAGAATGTCCTTCTGAAATGATCTCACCTGTAAGTAGATACCACAGCAAGAATCTCTAGAACCAACAGGGTGGTTCTCACTGCCAAGATTTTGAGAAATTCAGGCTTGCCCTGTTTGGAATACCATGCTTGGTTGGGGATGAGATATTTATCCATTGCTGCTCCATGGTTTGTTTTTTGTCCTGAGGGACATAGCACATGCAGCAACATATCATTGATTTTGGACAACCAGGGTGGTTAAAAGAAGCTATTTGGAGAAAGCTGTTGGCAGGTGTGTGTCTTGAATAAATGAACAAGTTGATAATTACAGACCTGGAACCCAAAGAACAATAATGTGGATGGTGACTTGCAGGAGTGGAGGCGGATCCTGACAGTGGTTTTGGATGAGTCTATGAACGGTCCCTACTTCCTTGTCCTGAATTCCTTGGCAAAAAGGATGTGGCTCACAAACCATGGCACTGCTCTAAATTATGCTACTAATCGCTTCCAACTCTGCATGGATTTGTGTCTGAATTATATTTTCTACCACTTTAGATTGTTTTTTGCATGGCATTTACTATTTGGCACAAGAGGTTGAAGCAATGATCCTGATTCATTCTCAGAGGGTTGGTTTTAGAAAGAATTCAGTAGAATAAAACAGTTTGGATGAAACTTTCTTCATTCCAAAGGCATTAACTCGTTAATTAAATATTATTGAGGAACTACTATGTGCCCGAATATATGGAAGATGTAGACTCAAAGATAAGTAAGATGGACTTTAAAAAATACAAGATGGAGGAAAAATTCAGACAGCTAACTATCAACTAGGGTGGTAAGTGAGGGGTTCCTATTTCTTGCAGCGAATCCTGACTGACAGAATCCAAGGTGATCATATCTCACTGCTGCTTAACATTCTTTAGTCTCTTCCTATTTTTCAGGAAATATGGCAAATTTCTTTGCCTAGAAATGTTAGTTAACGTTTATGGAGCGCTTGCCATGTGAAGGGTACTATTCCAAGCTTATATAGATGATTCACTTGAACATCACAAAATCCCGATGTAGGTACTTTACAGATAAAGAAAATGAGGCATAAAGAGATTAAATATCTTTCCCAATGTAAAATAGTTCAGTAAACGGTGGAGTTAGGAAACAATCTAGGCAGTTGAGCCTCAAAGCTGTAATTGAATTCATTCATCTACACTGCAAAACGGTCACCGTCTTGTCAAGGATTAGAATTAGACCCATCTCTCTCCTGGTCCCCATTGTCTGTTTCTCTAGACCTACCACCTTCATGTCATGTTGTTTCACACATTAGTGCTTTTGCACAAACTATTCCTTCCCCCAACTTTAATTCATCAATGATTTACTTAGCTCTTGTTTTATGCCTCGGCAATTCAGGATACTGGGGATTGCTGTACCTATTAAAATGACAAATGCAGTCTTTCCCTTTATGTGGATTACAGACTACAGGGACTTGAGAGCAAATAAAGAGAAGCTACTGCATAGAATGATAGGTGGAGGTAAATAAGTAGGAAATTACAGTTGTAGTGTTATCATGAGAATTGAAAAGTGTCCAGGAAGCACACATGGCAGAGGTCCAATTTGAACTTGAAGGAGTAGGGAGGTTGAAGATCTAAACAGATAGCTGAGTGCCTGGCATTTTTGGCATCTTCCCTACTTTGCTAATTCCTAGGCATCTATCAAGGCTCAATTTCTTCTATGAGAGTCCAGACTTTCTCCCATTTTGATTAAGAAGATTTTTATTAATATCTCCTTAGCAATTTGAACAGAAAGCACTTTATTATCTTGCACTGCTATTGTTAGTTATTGCCCATTTTTTCTCCCACTAAACTGAAATTGCCTCAAGGGCAGAAATTATTACTTGCTTAGTTGTGCATCCACTGTATCAACTATGGTGCTGGCTTAGCGTGCACCCACTACAAATATTTGTTAATGAATGAAGAAATGGTTGAGGGCAAAGCAAAAAATAAAAAGGCATCAATTCAAAGTGGGTCTCCTGTATATTGCTAATGATAGATTTTTTTCCCCTAGATGATCAGAGATCCTTAGAATTGGCAATAAAAATGATTTTGTGTTTTATTCATATTATGTTTGCTTTTGCATCCTTAAGTCAAACTGGTTTGCTAGGTTGGTTAAAACATCACATTGATGAGGTGAAAGTAGTAAGTTTCATCTTTTTATGGACCAGTTTGTTTTCATTTATATCTGTAACCTGAGATTGCCCCATGCACATTGGTCACTTGATTTGCAGATATATGGTCATAGAGAACCAGATGAGGAGGCACCTGGCTGGCACAGTCAATAGAGCATGTGACTCTTGATCTCAGGGTAGTGAGTTCAAAACTCACACTGGGCATAGAGTTTACTCAAAAAAAAAAAAAATAAAGAGAAGCAAATGAGAAAGCATGTTTGGATCATCTCAAGTCAGTTTCCATTCATGGAACAACTATCACATGTGTACCCCAGCAATGGTGAGCCAATAAGTTCACCTTCACATGTCCAGGGTATTATTTCTCTCTGCTATCACACTATCATACTATGTTTGAAAATAGAGTGGTAGACAAGCCTTCAGGGTTAACATAATGTAACAATGTGCATCAGTATCATCACAGACTTAGAAAATTTACTTCAATTAATATACTACAGTTCCTGAATTGTCAAAACAATTTTGTGACTTAGATGTTTTGATAAAATGATTTTCTTTGACTATCCCTTCTTACATAATTAGTTATATTGAATTACAAAGACATTTCTTATTATTTAAGTCTTACCTGAGTGATTTATGGAGATAAACTCAGACTAGAGCCACAAAGCTGTTTTCTTCTGAGAACAATTGATCTTGAGGTACTTATAGACTCAAATATTTAGATAAGCCACTCTGTACCAGATTTATGCAGGTTGTAGCTTTAAAAATCAGAAAGTTAGGATACTTTTAATGTGGCAAGAATAACAAAGTTATGTAGGGTTATTTACTGGGAAAAATGATTTTTGTGGATGCTTTATAGAACAATGTCAGTAAAATAGGCCTAAAAGCTGAAGACTTTCCATCTGGCTGCTGTTAAATATCATGGGTGTTATTTTAGGAGTAACCTCTGGAGGACTAGATTCTCCCTAGAAACACTGTGCTTTAGATTTTAAAGAACAGGGCATGCAACTTTCATTGTCAAACGCAGCCTAATCATTTATTGTACATTCTTAGTTCATTAGGTTATAGTGATCCTGAGGCTATTTTTGGTGACACATATAAGTTTATAAAGATAAACTTATCCCTGTACCATATGTCTGATAAGCAGGTTGAAAGGTTTCAATCAGAAATGTGACATACTGTGATAGGCATAGACAGAGCATTAATTTTCACTCTCTGTGCATAAAACACAGTTGACTCTCAGACTCTGTTGAAGGGTACTTTAAATTGCCCAATAAGTAGATATTACTCATGGTCACATGTATTTGAGCATACTTAATCAAAAATAAACATCTCTCTGTCCACTATCACCACTGCTATTCCACATATATTAGAAGTCCTAGCCACAGCAATCAGACAACAAAAAGAAATCAAAGGCATCCAAATCGACAAAGAGGAAGTCAAACTCTCACTCTTTGCAGATGATATGATATTTTATGTGGAAAACCGAAAAGACTCCACCCAAAACCTGCTAGAACTCATCCAGGAATTCAGTAAAGTGGCAGGATATAAAATCAATGCACAGAAATCAGTGGCATTCCTATACACCAACAACAAGACAGAAGAGAGACAAATTAAGGAGTCAATCCCATTTAGAATTGCACCCAAAACCATAAGATACCTAGGAATAAATATAACCAAAGAGGCAAAGGATCTATGCTCAGAAAACTATAAAATACTCATGAAAGAAATTGAAGAAGACACAAAGAAATGGAAAAACTTTCCATGCTCATAGATTGGAAGAACCAACATTGTGAAGATGTCAATGCTACCTAGAGCAATCTACACATTCAATGCAATCCCCAACAAAATACCATCCACTTTTTTCAAAGAAATGGAACAAAGAATCCTAAAATTTGTATGGAACCAGAAGAGACCCCGAATAGCCAGAGGAATGTTGAAAAAGAAAAGCAAAGCTGGCGGCATCACAATTCCAGACTTCCAGCTCTATTACAAAGCTGTCATCATCAAGACAGTATGGTACTGGCACAAAAACAGACACATCGATCAATGGAACAGAATAGAGAGCCCAGAAATGGATCCTCAACTCTATGGTCAACTCATCTTTGACAAAGCAGGAAAGAATGTCCAATGGCAAAAAGACAGTCTCTTCAACAAATGGTGTTGGGAAAATTGGACAGCCACATGCAGAAGAATGAAACTGGACCATTTCCTTACACCACACACAAAAATAGACTCCAAATGATTGAAAGACCTAAATGTGAGACAGGAGTCCATCAAAAGCCTAAAGGAGAACACAGGCAGCAACCTCTTCGACCTCAGCCACAGCAACTTCTTCCTAGAAACATTGCCAAAGGCAAGGGAAGCAAGGGCAAAAATGAACTATTGGGATTTCATCAAGATAAAAAGCTTTTGCACAGCAAAAGAAACAGTCCACAAAACCAAAAGACAACCGATAGAATGGGAGAAAATATTTGCAAATTACATATCAGATAAAGGGCTAGTATCAAAATCTATAAAGAACTTATCAAACTCAACACCCAAAGAACAGATAATCCAATCAAGAAATGGGCAGAAGACACGAACAGACATTTCTCCAAAGAAGACATCCAAAATGGCCAACAAACACATGAAAAAGTGTTCAACATCGCTTGGCATCAGGGAAATCCAAATCAAAACCTCAATGAGATACCACCTCACACCAGTCAGAATGGCTAAAATTAACAAGTCAGGAAATGACAGATGTTGGCGGCGATGCGGAGAAAGGGGAACCCTCCTACACTGTTGGTGGGAATGCAAATTCGTGCAACCACTCTGGAAAACACTATGCAGGTTCCTCAAACAGTTGAAAATAGAGCTACCCTACAACCCAGCAATTGCACTACTGGGTATTTACCACAAAGATACAAATGTAGGGATCCGAAGGGGTACGTGCACCCCAATGTTTATAGCAGCAATGTCCACAATAGCCAAACTGTGGAAAGAGCCAAGCTGTCCATCGACAGATGAATGGATAAAGAAAAGGTGATATATATATATACACAATGGAATATTATGCAGCCATCAAAATGAATGAGATCTTGCCATTTGCAATGACATGGATGGAACTGGAGGGTGTTATGCTGAATGAAATAAGTCAATCAGAGAAAGACATGTATCATATGACCTCACTGATATGAGGAATTCTTAATCTCAGGAAACAAACTGAGGGTTGCTGGAGTGGTGGGGGCTGGGAGGGATGGGGTGGCTGGGTGATAGACATTGGGGAGGGTATGTGCTATGGTGAGTGCTGTGAATTGTGCAATACTGTTGAATCACAGATCTGTACTTCTGAAACAAATAATGCAATATATGTTAAGAAAAAAAAAAGAAGATAGCAGGAGGGGAAGAATGAAGGCGGGGAAATCGGAGGGGGAGACAAACCATAAGAGACGATGGACTCTGAAAAACAAACTGAGGGTTCTAGAGGGGAGGGGTGGGGGGATGGGTTAGCCTGGTGATGGGTATTAAAGAGGGCACGTTCTGCGTGGAGCACTGGGTGTTATGCACAAACAATGAAACATGGAACACTACATCCAAAACTAATGATGTAAGGTATGGTGATTAACATAACAATAAAAAATAAACATCCCTCTGAATTTAGGGTGATTTCAGTATTGATGGAGAATAAAAGAAGGAGGAAATAGCCACTAGTTTTAACCAAGCATCCCTGTCCTTCTTCACTGTATTTGTGCTCCAAAGAATAACAGTAGTGGGAGAGGTTCTATTTCTCTTATAATTTATTTGGGAAAAAAACATTAATAACTAAGAAGCAATAAGTGATTCACACACACTTATGTTCATCTGCCTTTGTTCCCGTATTTGCCAGATGTAGCATACACATTTTCTTCAATTAAGATACCAGAGAAAGAAAAGAAAAATCTCCCTAATGAGATATGATCAGCTCCCGAATAAAAGATTTTCAAGGTTGTAAAAATAGTAGAACCTTTTACTTTTCCTCTTAAACGGTATTATGATGAACTCCAAAGTAAAGGGTGAGACCGAATAGTGAATCTCATTGAAGGGATAGGGGAGTAAGTAGGTCTCAAGCCCCAGCATTCCAGCCTGAGGGGACACTGTCCTCACCCACTTCAGTGGGTACTAAGGATCTGCCATGGAAATCTAGGGCTTAGAGAAACAATTTGGAGATATTTGTCTTAGATCACTGCTAAGATAATTTCTCTTACCAACTTATGAGAAGATGCAGTATTAGATAATTAAAAGCATGTAAGGAAAAGGGTGTTGTTTGTTGGTGGGTAGTGGTGCTGATAGTGACTGTGCTTTGGGGAAAAATTTAGTGATGAAGGAGTCTGGTTGATACAATTTCCAGTGGCAGGTGGGAGAAAACCCTCTGAATTATGAGAGTCTAGTGAAATAAAAGTGTACTGTATCTAATCTGAAATGTGCATGTCACTAATCCAAGCTGTCTCTACCCCTTCAAACATGGCCCTTATTAAGTAACAAACAAGAGAGATTTATTTGTCCCCATGAAAATTGTTTTGTTTTGTTCTGTTTTAGTTGAAACCCACTAAGTTGTCTACTACAGGGGGCAAAAAAAAATTGACATGGGGTCACATAAGTTAAGTCCTTTGCAATTATTATTTGATATTCCCTTTAAAAGTTACTTTATTGGGGTGCCTGGGTGACTCAGTCAGTTAGGTGCCTGTCTTTGGCTCAGGTCATGATCCAGGGGTCCTGGGATCAAGCCCCACTTTGGGTTCTCAGCTCAGTGGGGACCCTGCTTCTCTGTCCCTCCTCCATGCTCCTGTGTTCTCTTTCTGTCTCTCAAATGAATAAATAAAATCTTTAAAAAAAAGTTTCTGTATTAATACTTAACTACCAAAAATCCATTTGAGTATCACCCTTTGAAGTAAATTATAAAGGAATTTAAGTAAAGCAGTGTGACCATATGCATTTACTCTGAATAATTTTAAGTTACAGCTCTTGAAAATTTCTATTTCTAGAAATACATGCTTAGTTCTTTTCTAGTTAAATACCCTTGCAGCACTGTATTTGGTATTTCTGTTGTCTAATGAATTGAGAAGATAGTTGGCTTCCACATGTCAAATGTTATTGGAGAATATGACACAATGTAGAAGACTCTCAGATTTCCACTGTTGGATGCATTCACAGAACATAAAATTATAATGATAAAATTAGTCATGTCACTTTAAAAAATGCATCCATACAATTTTTTCTGAGAGAAAAATTTAGCTTATGGACTTTGTCTCTATTTATAAATATTAATGTGCCCTGACATTGAAAAATGAAATGAGATTAAATGACTGTTGTGTCTGGTGTAACAGTACTCCAGACGTCAGAGCTGAGTTGGGAAGATGAGGACTGGGAGATAAGTTCTCCTACAGCAGCAAGAGAGGTTTCTCATATTTCAGAGACATTTCTATCCTTAAAACCTTCCTTTAATAATACAGTAAAGCCTGAACTAATGGGATACCTTAGATTTCTTGTAATTAAACAAATCAGCTGAGTGCAGGACTAAATTTCCAGCTCTTTGCAGGAATCTCCCCTTTGTAATTCAAGGGACATATGATCCTTTCCATGTACTTGACAAGGTATATATGCTATGCTTTTTTTCTTCCTTAGTAACCCCTCACTTTCTTAAGTCCACCAGGAATACTGGCATTCTAATGGCTCTAGAAGCCTAGGTTGTGAGTCTCCAGCTTTGGTTCTTGCTCTTTGGATAATTACTTTTGGCTTTCCTGTTGCTGCCAGGATAGCATTGCAAGGGCAATAAAATCCTCTTCTCCTTCAGCAATATTTGGCCAGAGAGAGAGAGAGAGAGAAAGAGACAGCTCAGGGCTCACAGGTTTTGCAGTGCCAGGGAGCAGGGGAGCCCTACAATTGGAATAGGCTCCAGGATGAATCTACACCACCACGCATTCTGACAGAATGTATTTTAGCTGCAATCTGTACCCTTCTTATATCCTTTAGATATTAATAGTTAATATGATTCATGAATTAAAGAGAGACTATTTCTTGAACTTTTTTACTTATTAATGCATTCATTTGATACTTTTCAAATGATCAAATATACTTAGGCTAATTTATTCTACTTCTTTGAGATGTTGTCCTGTGCTATGTGAGACACAATGACAGTCTGGCCATGGCCTCTAGATCAGGGATTTGGTTTTCTATCACCTAATACCCTGCTCGCAACTTATTCAGATACACTTTAGAACACACTAGCCCCTCCCGATAACGACTTGTTGGCTGATTGACCTACCAAACAGAGTTTATAAAGACACATACATAGGTTGGCTCTAAATGGTAAAAGAAATGGAAGCTTATGCAACCTGAAACTCTGGGACTCTGATGGATTTCTGTAGGGTTATTGTTCTGTCATGATTACAGCTCCTTAGCCTCCTCAGTCCATGAAACCACCTTGAATTGGTCTAAGATAAAATAACTGCCTCTTGTCCTATGTTGAAGATGGAACATCTAGAATCACCATGTTTCCTTTTCATTGTCCTTTAATTCAAATTGTTTCTATGTAATATTTACATAAAATCATCCATTTGTGGGATCCACAGTTAACTTCAGTAGTTGCTGGCTACTTTATCAGCTTTCTGGCTTTGTTTGCTCACTCTAAAAACTAAATTGGCACCAGTGAAGCTAAAATAAAATAATAACAAAAAGTGAGAATATAGAAAACCATAAGCGGCCTAAGACAACACTGATAATATACTGTTAATAAAGTATTTTCCCAAATCAGAAGTTTTCCCAATTATCTTTGCAGGAAGTCTGCAGCCAGACTTCTTAATAGAATACTAATTCCAGTTTTTTAGTAAATCTGACTACACAATGCTTTAATTTAAGAGATCAAATTTTAATACTTTATAGAGCGGGCTATAAGTAAACAACTTTCTCCTATGTAAAAAAATAAAAGTCTCTATGTAATTGTTTCTCTGTTGTCCAAAAGAACTGAATAAGAAATTTTAAATAAATTTGTAGTTCATCCAGTGGGCTCCTCATGTGTCAGATGGGGACTGTCCGTCCTTCTTTGAATATTAAATATATCAATGTCTGTGTCCTTGTCTTTGGCTATGTTTATGCCTACAACTATAGCTTAAACAACAACCAGGAAATACTAGGAATGCAAGCTTGTTAAGAATCTGAGTTTTGACTAACCATCCCCTGATGTTAAAAAGGAGACAATAAAATACAGAGGGAATGCACAATGCTAGAAGTAGGAACATGCCATCCAGTTAACAGAGGAAAAGTGCATATTTCCCTTAGCAAGGTGACTCTGAACTTCTGTCAACATATATTGAAATAAATATCACAACAGTTCACCCTTAGATATTTAAGTATTTTAAAGACTCCTTCATTTTCCCTCTCTGAGAGTTCTCCTGCTCTATTTCGCTTCTGTGATTCAGGCCATCATTTCCAGGCTGTTAGGGAGCTTTGTCTCTTTTTCATATTCTTCCTTTTGTCATTTTGCATACGCTGTTGATGCACCATGGCTGCACTTTTAATAATATTACATGATAATAATTCCTTAATTCTGTGTTTCTCCACAGAGATAGGCACATTCATGGAAGCACACAACAGAATGTGAAATATACTCAATGATAACTGCACTCTTATCCCTCATTCGTGAGGTCACTCATTCTTATCCCATGGAAAACACCCTGGGCCTTGGGCACTGTTGTAGTTACACTCTTCTCAGGAACAAAGGAATCATGTAAAATATTTCAAGAAGTGGGCGGGGGGAGGGGTCCAGTTCAGCAAACTGGTAATGTAGGTGTTGGAAAGCTGGAAGGGCTAAAAGAATGGAGATTAGACACAGTAGGAAGCTGGTATTCCCTGTGAATCTGGGAAAACAACAGAGAGGAGATGTTGTTATGGCAATTTGGAAGTGAGGGAGAAGGGCCAATTCCTCAAGAGCTCAAAGGGCTTGAGGAGTTGCCACCACTCCATGAGCTGCACTATCTCAGCTGCCAGGACAGCACAGACGGACCTCAGTTTCAGAGACTGGGTGGAGGAGGTATCGATGTGTGAATGGGGCCAGGCACTGCTACTGTGGCTTGGCTAGAGTTACGACCACTGAGGCCATGCTTTTTGGCTTGTTCTGGGAGTACTGTCTACCTGGATGGAGGGAATTTTCTAGAGCATTTTTCACTTGGTCTTTCTACCTTAACAGGTCTCGACTCATTCCATTTGGCCAGTTTCCAAATATGCCTATTGAAATCATATATTCAGGAACTGGGGAAATGATACACATGGTCTTATAGAATGACTTTGCTCATCATGAGACTTGAGTCAAAGCTGTTTTTGTCACCTGACCCCAATAATCCTTCTCTTTGCTGGTGGACCTCTGTAATGTTTTAGGTACTTATGAATTAATATTAACTCAGAGCCATTATCTAATAATCCCTGACAGAGTCTTTTCTTTTGTGGAAAGTCACTTTGAATAATAGTTTTAGATCCCTTCAGGGCAAACTTGGAGTGATATTTATAGTATATTCTTGGGCAGCATTGTAGGCTCCTACTTCAAGGGGATCCCATTAAGTTGGGTAACTGAACAGGAAGCTGTGAGTCTATATTATAGTGCCCACTAGAACTAGAGCTTATTAAGTTATCTAGATCAAGCAGTACTTGAGTAAGATACTCACTGATTTTCCTTTCAGAGATCATTTGGTAATGATCAGTTAGTCATTACCAAAAGTCAAAGGAACTGATTGCTGCTTTGATTCTAGTTCCTATTATGATAATTTGCCTATCTTGCCACTGGAGTTAAAGACTGACCTAAGCTTGGTCCTGCTGAAATTCCATATTCCCTAATGATAAGGAATCTGGTTACAATGACAGCATCTCCTACCACCATTCCAGCTTTTAGAGAACAGCCACCACAGAGTTTTCTAACTGATGTAATACTTCCTTTTATTTCCTAATGCCTTAGTTAAGGGAGTGTCTTATGGTCCTTCTTTGGGAGACATAGTGAGATCTGATTTTTCAGGTTGTGCTTACTAATATTACTTCAACACTGTGATCCTCCAAAACCTTTTATTCCTTCTTTTATATTAAATCTGGGAGTGATAACTCAACATCATTAAGTAGCTCACTGCTGACTCCATATCTCTATCAACTAATCAAGTAAACAGAGACACTCCTCAACTTCTCAGAGTAATACATTAAGTCCAGAGTCCCTGGAAGGTAGAATATATGCATATACATGTACAAAAATTAATCAACAAAAATATTTTAGAGCCATAGTATATATGTATAATTGTATTCTAGCAGTTCTAAACCAAGGAGGATGGAATATAACATAGGAGCAGTTTGTTGCATAGATTCAGTTGTTCCAGTACCATTTTTGAAAAGACTATTTTGTTGATGCAAATTTTAAGTCTTTCAAAGTTTAGGAGTATAAGCTATATTTTTTCAGTTATATGTGTTTAGATTTATAGGATTAGAAGCACTAAATGATGGATGATGGGTGGGGTCTTGAGGGATTATTATTTTTTTTTCAAGCTAATTATAGCAGTGTCTTTAAGCAATGGAAAATTAGTCTGTTCATATAGGGGAAGGAGCCCTACTTTTACTGGCAAGGATACTGTGAATATAATTTTAAAATATCAGGGGAATTTCAGGATTCAGATTTCTTAAATTTAGTGGGTTTGCTATTCAGCCATATTTGTCCTGTAGCTACAAGATGTAAGAGATTTTTCTTTTTTATAATTTGAGATTTTAAAATGACTGATGTTAAGAAAAAATTCAACCAAGTAAATCTGAAGATCTAACTGGCTTTATTAAACAATTTATGAATCAGGCAGTGTTTCACCTAGCAAGCAGAGGGGAGCTCTGAGGAGTTGTACCAAATAGAACGTTATTATAGGAAGAAGGGTGGGCTAAGAAAGTTATTAGCAAAAGAAAAGAATTGTTCCAGGCAAGGTTGCTTTCCCTTAGGAGTAAGAGCAGAGGGTCTTAATGAAGATTCCTTTGGGGGATGAAGAGGACACATGTGGCGGATGCATTGGTGCTGATAGGAAAATTCCTGACTGACTGGTAAAGATTGTCTCTCAAGGACTTTGAAAGGTATTAAGCCCCAGTTTGGGGACTTGGCCTACGTGATGCCATCTGGGCCTGTGGTTTTCCTTTTGGCACTGGACTTATCATTTATTTTTTGTAATACTCAGAAATAATCAGATAACCTCCCAGTTCTTGTGGTTAATCATTCCTATTGTAATGGCAAAGTGCAGTAGCCAGTTGGCCTACCAAAGTCTTGCTTTTAGTAGATACTTCATTCTAAGCAAACGTGATAATTCAAGTGAGCATGATGCCATTGCATGTTACATATTACTAGTGTCTTAATTTACTTTTATAAGGAGGCCTTGACTTCATTCAAGTTCAAAAAAGTAAGCAATCTAATTCAAGAATCTTAGCTTGTTACTAAGGGCACATCAGTCAGAGACTAGTGAGATATTAGTCAGAGGGAAAGAAAAACTACACAATGTGTTTCAGGAGAGGGGATTTAACACATGGTATTTATTACACAGATATTGAAGGGGTAGAAGACCAAAAAGGAGACAAACTAGTAAATGCAAAAAGCAACTGCTATCTCAAGGCCTACAAAAGGAAGGGAGGGAGCGGGCTTATCAGGGGAGGGGCTGCAGCTGTAACCACGGACCATGGATGTGGAGACCACAACTTCAGGAGCTGGGACCATGAAGGAGGTGCCGCCACGTGGCAGACTTGGGTTTACAGTGTTTCCCTTTTTTCTCTTTTCCAGTATGTCTCCTGTGCTTCACATTGGCAGAGCCAACTGGAAGCCAGCCCCAAAGGGTGTCTGGGAATTTGCAGACTCCAAGATTTAGTACTTCAGAATATAGTGTGATCTAGTAGAGTGGATACAGAGCTAAAAGACAATAGGCAAATAACTAAACAGGCACTTGAGCTTTCTGGACCTCAATTTCCTTATATAGCCAGCTATAATTCATCCTTTAAGACTCAACTCGTTCGGGGCATCTGGGTGGCTCAGTCGCTGGGCGTCTGCCTTCGGCTCAGGTCATGATCCCAGGGTCCTGGGATTGAGCCCCACATCGGGCTCCCTGCTTGGCGGGAAGACTGCTTCTCCCTCTCCCACTCCCCCTGCTTGTGTTCCTGCTCTTTCAGTCAAATAAATAAATACATACATACATACATATAAATAAATAAATAAATAAATAAATAAATAAATAAATAAATATGACAGCTTGTTCAAACATTCATTTCCACTTGATCCCTTTCCCAATTTCTCCTAGTCTGGAGTAAGTAGCCGCCCCTCCTTTTTGCTCCCACTGAAACTGATACTGTTGATTCTTACGTTATTTACTCCAGTGACCCCACTTGCAAAACTTTTACTTTCTTTTCCAATGATTTCATGCTCTGCTTGCCTAGAGGTCTTAGTTCTAAAGGGAGGGTACATTTATACTAGAGACACAATGGTTTCATTGAACTGAAAGTTAAGACTGCGCCTTGGCCACTTTGGTCTCCTCATGCCTCTGAGTCAACAGCCAAAGAAGGGAGTTACTGAGCTGGCTAGGGTGAGTAATGCTGACTACCAAGGGAAGTTGGACTGCTACTCCACACTGCGACTAAGGAAGAGAATTTCTGGAATGAGATCTCTTAGGTAATCTCTGTATTTCCATGCCCTGTGATTAAGGTCAATGGAAAATTAAAACAACCCAACTTAGGCAGGATAACTAATGGCTCAGATCTTTCAGAAGTGAAGGTCTGGGTCACCTTATCAGGTAAAAAATTATGACCAACTGAGATGCTTGCTGAATGCAAAGGGAATACAGCATGGGTAGTGGAAAAAGGTAGATATAAATACTAGCTACAGCCATATGGAACAGTTATAGAAATGAGAACTATAATGGTCATTAAACTAGAATCTACATTATCAGCACCCCTGGTTCTCAGGCCTTCAGACTTGGACTGAATTGTACTACCAGCTTTCCTCGGTCTCCACTTTGCAGATGGTAAATTGTGGGATTTCACCCTCTATAATAACATAAGACAATTCCTTATAATAAATCTCTACACACACACATACACATACACACACACACACACACACACATTTTTTAGGATATTCTTATCAACATAATATATATATATTTATATTTATCTTCTATTAATGTTGTTTCTCTAGAGAACCCTAGCTAATACAGATTCTAAAAAGAATGTATAGTTTTGAAGTATTTTAATATTGGTAACTTGAATACCCATGTTGTGAGTACTGGGTGAAGAATTGTACAGACTTAACAGAGTGGGGTATGGGGTTTCATCAATTAAGTTGCACTTGCTTTGATCTGTGTAAATTCTATTAGCCCTTGTTCATGTCCACTTAATTTTACTTCTGCATCTCTAGACCTGAAATCCCAGGGGACATTAATCTACTTTTCTCAGACACATGCACATTCTGTCTACTACCTGATCACAGGTTGTCTGGAATTGTTTCCATTTTTTACCTATTCAAGAGTATTATCTCATTTGAGGGCTTCTCAAGAACAAAGATTTTGTCTAATGATTTTTTCCTTTGTCCTACACAGCATTTAATGCAAGGTTGAGGTTATATTTGGTACCCTATATTTGTTGGATAAATCATTGATAACTATACTTGATACCTTCTCTGACTACAATGAAAATCTACTTCTTTTGTCGGTCCATTTTAGAAGAATTGAAAGCAAAGTTGGAAGCAAAATTTAGAAGAATTGTACATGGGCTGGATGCAAAGCGTTTCCTCAGCAACTCCCTTTTACATCTTAAATCAGAATGGCTTCTTGCCCATTTTAAAGTAGAGACTAGTTAATTTTTATATTTCCAGATTGAGATAAAGTAAGAAAAAGACTCTAATCTGAGAAGATGTCTGTGGGTGTTTGCATTCAGTTTGAGTAAATGTTTTACGTTCGGACATTTCATATGTGGTGTATTTTGGATACATATTTGGATTTCCAGTTACCACAACAGACATTGAACTGTAAAGAGATGAAGAGTTTGAATGTAACAGATGGTGAATTAAGCTCTAAAATAAAATAGATGGATGCTAATGCTAGGCATTGCTTTTATTAGGGCTGTTAGAATTTCTATACCCAGTAAATCTCAATGTTAAAACTCAATGGCAAAGAAACATGCTCTGGATGGTGCTTGTAAGTATGATTTTAATATGACAAGATGGAAGAAATCACCTCAACAAAAAGAACAGAGGCAGTACTGACTGCCAGGGACCTAATCAATATGGACATTAGTAAGATGTTGGAATTAGAGTTCAGAATGATGATTTTAACGATACTACCTGGACTTGAAAAAAGCATGGAAGTTATTAGAGAAATCCTTTCTGGAGAAATAAACGAACTAAAATTTAACCAAGTTGAAATCAAAAAGGCTATTAATGAGGTGCCATCAAAAATGGAGCCTCTAACTGCTAGGATAAATGAGGCAGAAGAGAGAATTAGTGATATAGAAGACCAAATGATGGAAAATCAAGAAGCTGAGAAAAAGAGAGATAAACAACTACTGGATCACAAGGGCAGAATTTGAGAGAAAGTGATACCATGAGATGAAACAACATTAGAATAATTGCGATCCCGAAGAAGAAGAAGAAAGAGAGAGAGGGGCATAAGGTATATTGGAGCAAATTATAGCAGAGAACTTCCCTAATTTGGGGAAGGAAACAGGCATCAAAATCCAGGGGGCACAGAGACCCCCCCCTCAAAATCAATAAAAAGAGGTCAACACCCTGACATCTAATAGTAAAACTTACAAGTCTCAGAGACAAAGAGAAAATCCTGAAAGCAGCTTGGGAGAAGAGATGTAACCTAAAATGGTAGAAACATTAGATTGGCAACAGACCTATCCACAGAGACCTGGCAGGCCAGAAAGGACTGGCACGATATATTCAGAGCTCCCGCTGAGCAGGGAGCCCGATGCAGGGCTTGATGCCAGGACCCTGGGATCATGACCTGAGCCAAAGGCAGATGCTTAATGACTGAGCCACCCAGGTGCCCCTCTGAAGAGTTTTGCTTAAGAAAGGATGCTGTACTTTGTCAAATGCTTTTTCTGCATCTATTGAGAGGATCATATGATTCTTGTTCTTTCTTTTTTTAATGTATTTTATCACGTTGATTGATTTGCAGATGTTGAACCAACCTTGCAGCCCAGGGATAAATCCCACTTGGTCATGGTGAATAATCCTTTTAATGGATTGTTGGATCCTATTGGCTAGTATTTTGGTGAGAAATTTTGTATCCATGTAATTCTCCTTTTTGATGGGGTCTTTGTCTGCTTTGGGGATCAAGGTAATGGTGGCCTCATAAATGAGTTTGGAAGTTTTCCTTCCATTTCTATTTTTTGGAACAGTTTCAGAAGAATAGGTATTAATTCTTCTTTAAATGTCTGGTAGAATTCCCCTGGGAAGCCATCTGGCCCTGGGCTTTTGTTTTTTGGGAGAATTTTGATGACTGCTTCAATTTCCTTAGTGGTTATAGGTCTGTTCAGGTTTTCTATTTCTTCCTGGTTCAGTTTTGGTAGTTGATACATCTCTAGGAATGCATCCATTTCTTCCAGGTTATCTAATTTGCTGGCATAGAGTGGCTCATAATATGTTCTTATAATTGTTTGTGTTTCTTTGGTGTTGATTGTGATCTCTCCTCTTTCATTCATGATTTTGTTGATTTGGGTCATTTCTCTTTTCTTTTTGATAAGGCTGGCTGGGGGTTTATCTTGTTAATTCTTTCAAAGAATCAGCTCCTAGTTTAATTGATGTGTTCTACTGTTCTTTTGTTTCTATTTCATTGATTTCTGCTCTGATCTTTCTTATTTCTCTTGTCCTGCTGGGTTTAGGCTTTATTTGCTGTTTTCTCTCCAGCTCCTTTTGATGTAGGGTTAGGTTGTGTATTTGAGACCTCTCTTGTTTCTTTTTTGTGTGTGTGTGAAGCAAATGTTTGTTGTTTATTTATTTTTTTAATTTTTATTTTTATGTTAATCATCATACATTACATCATTAGTTTTTGATGTAGTGTTCCATGGTTCATTGTTTGTGCATAACACACAGTGCTCCATGCAGAACGTGCCCTCTTTAATACCCATCACCAGGCTAACCCATCCCGCCACCCCCCAAGACCTGTCTTGTTTCTTGAGAAAGGCTTGTATTGCTATAGACTTTCCTCTTAGGACTGCCTTTGCTGTATCCCAATGATTTTGAACAGTTGTGTTTTCATTTTCATTTGTTTCCATCAATTTTTAAAATTCTTCTTTAATTTCCTGGTTGACCCATTCATTCTGTAGTAGGATGCTCTTTAGCCTCCATGGATTTGAGTTCTTTCCGACTTTCCTCTTGTAATTGAGTTCTAGTTTCAAAGCATTGTGGTCTGAAATTATGCAGGGAATGATCCCAGTCTTTTGATACCAGTTGAGACCTGATTTGTGACTTAGGATGTGATCTATTCTGGAGAATGTTCCATGGGCACTAGAGAAGAATGTGTATTCCGTTGCTTTGGGATGGAATGTTCTGAATATGTCTGTGAAGTCCATTTGGTCCAGTGTGTCATTTAAAGTCTTTATTTCCTTGTTGATCGTTTGCTTAGATGATCTGTCCATCTCAATGAGGGGCGTGTTAAAGTCCCCCACTATTATTGCATTGTTGTCAATGTGTTTCTTTGCTTTTGTTATTACTTGCCTTATATAATTGGCTGCTCCCATTTTAGGGGCATAGATAGTTACAATTGTTTGATCTTCTTGTTGGATAGACACTTTAAGTAGGATATAGTGTCCTTCCTCATCTCTTATTACAGTCTTTGGTTTAAAATCTAGTTTGTCTGATATAAGGATTGCCACCTCAGCTTTCTTTTGGTGTCCATTAGCATGGTAAATTGTTTTCCACCCCCTCACTTTCAATCTGGGGGTGTCTTTGGGTCTAAAATGAGTCTCTTGCAGATAGCATATTGATGAGTCTTGTCTCTTTATCCAATCTGATAGCCTGTGTCTTTTGATTGCGGCATTTAGCCCATTTACATTCAGGGTAACTATTGAAAGATATGAATTTAGTGCCATTGTATTGCCTGTAAGATGACTGTTACTCTATATTGTCTGTGTTCCTTTCTGGTCTATGTTGCTTTTAGGCTCTCTCTTTGATTAGCAGACCCCTTTCGGTATTTCTTGTAGGGCTGGTTTCGTGTTTGCAAATTCCTTTAGTTTTTGTTTGTCCTGGAAGCTTTTTATCTCCCCTTCTATTTTCAGTGACAGCGTAGCTGGATATAGTATTCTTGGCTGCATATTTTTCTCATTTAGTGCTCTGAATATATCATGCCAGTCCTTTCTGGCCTGCCAGGTCTCTGTGGATAGGTCTGTTGCCAATCTAATGTTTCTACCATTTTAGGTTACATCTCTTCTCCCAAGCTGCTTTCAGGATTTTCTCTTTGTCTCTGAGACTTGTAAGTTTTACTATTAGATGTCAGGGTGTTGACCTCTTTTTATTGATTTTGAGGGGGGGGTCTCTGTGCCCCCTGGATTTTGATGCCTGTTTCCTTCCCCAAATTAGGGAAGTTCTCTGCTATAATTTGCTCCAATATACCTTATGCCCCCCTCTCTCTTTCTTCTTCTTCTTCGGGATCGCAATTATTCTAATGTTGTTTCATCTCATGGTATCACTTTCTCTCAAATTCTGCCCTTGTGATCCAGTAGTTGTTTATCTCTCTTTTTCTCAGCTTCTTGATTTTCCATCATTTGGTCTTCTATATCACTAATTCTCTCTTCTGCCTCATTTATCCTAGCAGTTAGAGGCTCCATTTTTGATGGCACCTCATTAATAGCCTTTTTGATTTCAACTTGGTTAAATTTTAGTTCGTTTATTTCTCCAGAAGGGATTTCTCTAATAACTTCCATGCTTTTTTCAAGTCCAGGTAGTATCGTTAAAATCATCATTCTGAACTCTAATTCCAACATCTTACTAATGTCCATATTGATTAGGTCCCTGGCAGTCAGTACTGCCTCTGTTCTTTTTGTTGAGGTGATTTCTTCCATCTTGTCATTTTGTCCAGAGGAGAATAGATGAATGAGAGAACAAAATGCTAACAGGGTAACAACGTCCCCAGAAAATTTACACTAAACAAATCAGAAAAGACCAGACCGGGGGAAAAGAAAGGGAAAGATAGAAAAAAAGAAAAGAAAAAGAAAAAGATAAAAACAAACAAAAACAGAACAAAACAAAAAAAAACAGAATATGATCAAATATGATCAAGCTGGTGCATGGATCAATGCCACACACTAGATTTTGGGCCTATTTTGGTCTGTTAGAATAAAGTGCCTCCCAAAATTATAAAGAAAGGAAAACTTACATATGTACAAAAATGAGGGTAAATATGATGAATGGATGGAATATGTCTGTAAAGATGAAAATTATAAAAAATTTTGTAAAAGGAATTGATGAGAAGTTGTTTGAAAAAAGGAAGAGGAGAATTTAAAAAAAAAAGAAAAAAAAAGGGAGAGAATGTGATCAGGCAGGAGACTAGAACAAAGCCATATACTAGATATTTAGGGTATATTTTGATATTTGATCTGTTAGAAGAAATTGTATGTCAAAATTTTAAAGAGAGAACAACTTTATATATATATGTATATATATATATATATGCCAAAATAAGGGTAACTACTATGAAGGTGTAGAATGGCTCTAAAATGAAAAATAAAATAAATAATAAAATAAAAATAAAATAAAATAATAAATAATAAAATAAAAAATAAAAATATTTTTTAAAAAAAGGGATTGATAAGATGCTGGTTGAAAAAGGAAAAAAGAAAAATTCAAAAAAAAAGACAACAAAAATTAACTTTGAAAGACTAAAGAATCATGGTAAAAAAACCATGAATTCTATGTGCATTATTCCCCTAGTGCTGGCGTTCTGTCATTCTCATTGATTGGTAAACTTGGTCTTGGCTGGTTGTTCTTGCTGATCTTCTGGGGGAGTGCCCTGTTTCAGTGGTTTCTAAATGTCTTTGCCGGAGGCGGAATTGCCCCGCCCTTGCTGGTCTGGGCTAAGTAATCTGCTCGTGTTTGCTCTCAGGAACTTTTGTTCCCTGCAAGCTTTCCATACAGCTTTGGAGGACAAGAGTGAAAATGGTGGCCTCCCAATCTCTGCTCTGGAATGATCGAGAACTTGGAGCCCCACTCCTCAGTGCGCCCCCAGAGAAAAGCAGTCAGTCACTCCTGTCTCCCTGGTCTCGGGCTGCACTCCATGCTCACTCGACCTGTGACCGAGTGTTTCTATCTCTGGCACACAACCCTGTGTGGATCCCTGCAGTGTGCTCCTGTGCCGCTCCTCCCCAGGGAGGAAGGGGAGTCTCCCCGGATCTGCTGCTTGTTGGGTCCCTTTGGAGGAGCAATGGCCTGACTGTGCCGCGGATCATGGTTTATGGCAACCCTGAGCTGAAAGCCCGCACCTCGGCTCCATCTCTGTAGCCGGCTTCCCTGCTCCGATTCCTGGGAGCTCTGCCACACTCAGGCACCCCCGGGTTTTTCTGTGACCCCAAGGGTCCTGAGACCACGCTGTCCCGCGAGGGTTCCACCCCCCTGCTTAGCCACTGGAGTGAGGTCCCTCAGCAGAGCCAACTTCTAAAAGTTCTGATTTTGTGCTCCGCTCTCTATCACTTGCCAGAAGCGGTGGACAGAGGCCCCCTCCTTTGCCGTCTATCCTCCTGAATATCGCCTCGGATTCACTTCTCCGCACGTCCTACCTTCCAGAAAGTGGTTGCTTTTCTGTTCAGAGAGTTGTTGCTATTCTTTTCTTCAATCTCCTGTTGAGTTCGTAGGTATTCAGATTGGTTTGATCCCTATCCAGCTGAATTCCTGGGACCAGACGAAATCCAGGTCTCCTACTCCTCTGCCATCTTGCTCCCTATTATTTTAATTTTTTTATTATGTTATGTTAGTCACGATAGAGTACTTCATTAGTTTTTGATGTAGTGTTCCATGATTCATTATTTGCATGTAACACCCTGTGCTCATTGCAATACATGCCCTCCTTAATACCCATCACTGGGCTAACCCATGTCTCCACTCCCCTCCCTTCTGAAACCCTCAGTTTGTTTCCCAGAGTCCATAGTCTCTTATGGTTCATCTCCTTCTCTGATTCCTCCCCCTTCCTTTTTCCCTTCCTTCTCCCAGTGTCCTCCATGCTATTCCTTATGTTCCACATATGAGTGCAACCTTATGATAATTGTCTTTCTCTGCTTCACTTATTTCACTTAGCATAATCCCCTCCAATTCCATCCAAAAGTTGGGTATTCATCCTTTCTGATGGCTGAACAATATTCCATTGTATATATGAACCACATCTTCTTTATCGATTCATCTGTTGGAGGGCATCTTGGCTCCTTCCAGAGTTTGGCTATTGTGGACATTGTTGTTATGAACATTGGGGTGCATGTGCCCCTTCTTTTCACTACATCTGTATCTTTGGGGTAAATACCCAGTAATGCAATTGCTGGGTCATAGGGTACCTCTATTTTTAACTTTTTGAGGAAACTCCATACTGTTTTCCAAAGTGGCTGTACCAACTTGCATTCCCACTAACACTGTAAGAGGGTTCTCTTTTCTCCACATCTTCTCCAAGATTTGCTGTTTGCTGCCTTGTTAATTTTTGCCATTCTAACTGATGTAAGGTGGTATCTCAATGTGGTTTTGATTTGAATTTCCCTGATGGCTAATGATGATGAACATTTTTTCATGTGTCTGTTGGCTATTTGTATGTCTTCTTTGGAGAAGTGTCCGTTCATGTCTTCTGCCCATTTTTTGACTTGATTATTTGTTTTTTGGGTGTTGAGTTTGAGAAGTTCTTTATACATCTTGGATACCAGCCCTTTATTTGTAATGTCATTTGCAAATACCTTCTCCCATTCCGAGGGTTGCCTCTTTGTTTTGTTGACTGTTTCCTTTGCTGTGCAGAAGCTTTTTATCTTGATGAAGTCTCAAAAATTGTGTCCTGGAGAGCTCAGTGAAGAGCAGACTGCAATTTCTCTGTTCTGAGACAGAGGTTTAGAAAATACCATTATTAATATTTTGGTTACTATCCTTCTAGGCACATCTCTCTGTTCATGTATACATATAAGTATACATAAATTTTTACAGGAAACACTATATGATGTTTTAACCTACCTTTGACTCAGTACATTATTGTTGATCATTTCTTATGTTAGAAGAAGAGAGGAAATTCTTGTATCTAATATCTCATTAATTTTCCATATGATTAATGGTAGACTTATTGGTCATTTCTATTTTTTTTTTAGTCTGAACAAGTTGTAGACAGCATTTTTATTCAAATATAATTTTTCACTTTTTCTACCCTTAGTTGAGCTTATTCATTCATTCATTCATTCATTCATTCAACAGATATTTATTAGCTCCAACCATGTGTCAGTCACTGAGATGCTGTACTGTTTCATATGCCTTATGTTGGGAGAAACTCACCATGGGTCTCTCACATTTCTGCATGTCTTGGAAGCAGAAGAATTGGCTGTTCTTGTTCTGGACTCCCTTTTCAAGGACATTTGTATGGTGAACAGCCTTTGAAGATAAAGTGTCTCTCACTGGAGCGAAATTTAGGTTGATTATTACTGTCCAGTGTAATAGACATGCTTTTCTCTGGAACAAAGATCAAGTAGGTTTACCATCCATTATAAAAGATTCAAGTTCCCTAAGTCTGAGTTCCTCTTCTGTAATGTGTGGACAGGCAGATCTATCTCTCCTTATGTTAACCTATGGAAATTGGGGTTGGGAATTTAGAAAATGCTGATACTCTGGCTATTGCTCATATTATCAGTAATAAAGTCCTTTGTCTCTGACCAAGGAGGACAGCATCAGTGAACTTGTGGCATGCTTTCTTGTTAGGTTGCAAGTAAAGTAAAATCTCAGACACTTTGAAGTTTTATAGCATTTTGTGCTTTCCTGAATTTTATCTATTCAATGATTTTATTAGGCACTGAGAAAAACATTGGTTTACTAACCTCAATAAATAATTATAGGTACGGTAACAAATATATATTTTAGATTTACTTTTAGAAATGTGTATAATGTGCATAAAAGGGTGTATTAAGAAATTGATCAAGTATACTTACCCTATGGTAGAAAAAAGAAAAAGTTCTCATCATTTCATTTAAATCAACTTCTTATACTAATGCTTGAAACCCTACCTAATTTATAAAATTTTAAATATTCTCCCATAGACAACAAGCTCATGAATGCTTTAGAGATAATATACTTTATTTATTTAGTACAATTTTAGACTAAATATTATGAATGAGATTTCCAAACTATGGTGCTAAGTTTTAATGAGGTGTAATTACAGGTCCTAAGATATTTGTATGAGGAGCAAAAGCTTACTGTATACCATTAAAGTGTTTTATATATGATGATGACTGACACAACCCATTATGGAATTTGAATAAGCTCAATTGTCTAAGAAAAATAACTGAAAATAATCCTTTAGATTTCAAAATATAACAATTTATCATATGATTCTGTCAGTTGTTATTTAATAACCTTCCTGGTTATAGACATGCTCTTTTTGGTGGCTAATTAGTTATGTCCCCAGGAAAACAATATTTTTAGCACTGTTCAAGATGAAACCTTTATTCTCAATGTGTTGAAATATAAAGTGCACAAGAACATTGGCATTAAACCAATGCAATATTATCAACATGACCTGAGTGGTCTGCCGATTAAAGAGAACAGAAAAAAAACATGAGTAATGATAATTTATGAATTTGTTTCTGAATATTTCTATGAAGTTTAACAATATTTTGGGAAAATTCTTTAATTACTATTCCATGTGTAATTCAACTGAGGATAGACTAATAATAACAATTCTAGTTTTAAAAATTTTGTTATATCTTCATCTAAAGGTAAACGAGAGGCATAGGGTCCAAGGAAAGGAAATTGGGAAGAAAATGATGAACACTTGGGTTAGATTAGTACAGATCAATACATGTTTCTGTGGAGTTGCTGAAAGTGAGATGCAAATTTGGCCCTAAGATTTATCAGCCAAAACAAAGGTGGAAATAAAATAATTTACAAAATTTAGGATATCCATAAATTAAAGCCAATCAGTTTATTAGTGAAGCATTACTTTTCTTGTTCCTAACATAGGTATAATTATCTCTCAGTGAGCTGTGTATTTAAATAGTCCAAAGACATGAAGAAAAAGCTCTACTTGTTACAGTAGTTCCTTAAGGGGATGTTGCATCAGAATGTGATACATATTCTCAAGTCTGGGATGTTAGTATTGATGTTCAATACTAATTTAGAAGAGATGAAGGAGTAGATGGACGGCCTATCTTTCAGAACATCATCTGTCTGGCAATCAGGTTTTGACAAGGGTTAAGTAGCATATAAGTCAGGGTTACATTTTCTAGCAAGGACCTGGGATCTAGATATTCTATCAAATCTTTAAATGAGTTGTCTATATGTTTTGGCAGCCAGCTGACAAAGGGCAGGCTTTTAGTGTTCTTAAAAAAATGGGTAAGGGAGTCACTTGCCTGTATAAAGGATGTCTTACTTCCTCATGGAAGAGTTTGAAGTTATACATATAGGCAGAACCTATAACCTATATATCCGTAAAGATATTGTAGTGGAATAATAGCACCTAAAATATTCTGTGACAGTATACTTTTGAGGTATAATAGTAGATTTCTACTTTAAGGTTACAGGCTGCTTTTTCTTAGTATCTGGTTCTTTCGGATGAAGGGATGAGCTTGAATAGTTTACTATAGATGGTTATGGGATGCTGTCTCTACTTTGTACTGAATGGGGATGGACACTTTAGAAAAGATTTTTCCATCTGCACAGAGGTCATTTTTCTGTTTTTCCTTTTGGGTATTTTTGCTTTTGCTTTATGACTACTACTTGAAATGGGATAGATTTATTTGTAAGGCATCTTCTTTCATCTGCAAAGAAAAATTTCTTACTGCCTCAGGAGCTCAGTTGCCTTTTTCTTTTTCTACTTAAATCCTTTTTTATTCTCTATCACCACATCACACTTAAAGTCTTACATTGGACTTTACATTGTTTTTACTGCTGTTTGGATTAGAAAAGGCCCTTAAGAACCCGTTGCTGCACTTTCCTGTGAGCTTGGACTTCTACATTACTCGTAGGGTGCCAGGGGAAAAAAGTTAGAGCATCTTTCTCTTCCTCTTCCAAATTCTGTTCTAAGATTGAATGAATATTAACATTTAATTCTTTGGGATTTCCAGAACTAAGAGGGTAACTATTATTTTAGAGCCTAAAAAACAAATTGCATAAATGTAAATAGCTTTTTTATTAATAGTCATATTATAATGAACATATACATTTAATCTAAGTCAATTAAGATAGGATAAATTACAGTTACATTGAAGCACAAATAACATAGCTTATAATTAGACTCTGGAATCCTTTACTACTTTATAAGAATCTTTAATTCTTAGGTCTTTTGAGTCTCCTGCTAACTTTAACCATTTAGCAGATGGAGACAATGAGAGCTCAGTCTCTCTTTTTTATTCCATCCTTATGAGTTATTCCCTGTCCACTGCTGGTTCGGGCATGAGGAAAGTGAGGATACTATTTACATTCCTTCCCTTTTCTTCATGACCTATAAGGAGGGTGTTGATTTGGATTTAATTCACTTCCAGGGTACTTGATATGCCAAAATTGTAAGAAAAAAAGATTAAATTTTAAAATTATAAATAAGCTTTCATAAGATAATCATCCTGTTTCTTCCACTGATTTATGCTTGAGTGTCAAATTGGAATGGGTGATTTTAGAGAATAGAGTTTAGGCTTTGGAGGCCAAAATAGACAAACAGAAAAAGCTTAGGGTCTGCTTTAGTTTGATGATACTTATATTTAGGGAAAACAAGCTTTCTATATAGTCAGCAAAACACTGAAGTTTTAAAATAGAGTATGAGTTATACATTCTTTTGACAATAACATGTTTTTCTTTTTTGCTTTGCTTACTGTATATCTCCATTAGAGATTTTGGAGAAAAGAAAGATGAGATGGTTAAGGCAGAGTTTCAGTATTTCTGGATCCTTTACATAGTACCATCTTAATAGACTGCCTTAATCCATTATCATGAATTTTATTAGAAAATACAGGGGTTTGCTCTTTCTCTGAGTAACCTTATTTAGTTATACCTGGATTGGGGTAAGAAAGTGGTTATTAATAGGTCTGATTATTCACATTGATTATATTGGTAAAATTTATTTATTTATTTTATTGAGAGAGAGAGAGTATGTGCAAGTGGGTGGTGAGAGGCAGAGGGAGAGGGAGAGAGAGAATCTCAAGCAGACTCCACAGTCAGTGTGGAGCCCAATGTGGGGTTGGATCTCATGACCTGAGCCAAAACCAAGAGTTGGGCACTTAACTGACTGAGCACCCAGGCACCCCTGGTAAAATTTTCTAAATAATAACTACCAAATTAAAAAGTGGATAAGGAGATTGATTTATTCAGTTTACTGCAATAAGTAAAATTCCTCAGATCCAAAGATCAGAGTGTGTCTCAGCAGGTGGTTTTGCCTTAGATTTTTATAGGGAGGGGAGGGAGGTTATCTGCAAACAAGTTGCAGATAAGATGATTTATATTTCATATTGTTCTGCAAGAAAGGGAAGCCTTAGTCAGTTATCTAAACAGGAAATATTTTTCTCTGTGGTTAGCTAGCTCTAATCTTAGCTAACCAATCATAAGGCAAAGTAGGGGAAGTTAGACTGAGTTAAGCCTTGTCAGCAGGTTCAAACAAAAGTGGAAAAGACTGTTAATTTTTGTCTGTCCCTCCTTCCTGTTTGAGACAAACATCATCTGTTTTAGAATAATCTCAGGGATTTGTGTAAATTTCTGTTGGGTTTTAGATCAAGGTATATAGTCCAAATAATTAGCAGTTTCTTGTTTGCTCTGTTCCTGGTGGAGTAGCTGAACCATCTGTTGTGCTCTAAGTTGCCTGCAATTCAAAAAGGATTCTTGAGACAAGGTATTTAATTGTAAGATACCTATTAGAAGAAACAGAAACATGACTATTAGGGGCTATATTGAGGAATGAAATCAAGACTTGTAGCAAGCTGGCAACCATTTTAACAGTTATTAGCAAATTACTGTGGAAAGGTCCTTCAATGCTAGGATAGGGACTTAGGTGGCAATGCAACAAACTTCTTGTTTAATATACCAAATGTTCTTGTGTATGATGTAGAGGAAATGTGCAACAATTTCTTCTGACCACAGCATATATCCTCCCTCTGGAGGCCAAGATCACATAAAGTACTGGTTATGGAGTCCTACACATTGAGTCTCTTGAAGTTCTTGAAAGAGGAGGTCAATATTCTTTGTCATATTGTTCACAATAATGGTTATTTCTGGTAATAAGATGTAGAAGATGCAAAAGTGTAATTTCATATTGTGGGTGGCTCAGACTGTAATACTGCTGCTGCTTTAGGTACAGTCGTGGTCTAAATGTCTTTGGATGCAGGAGTCAAATCCTCCCAAGCACTTAGCTTCTTTTTCCTTTTTTTTTTTTTTTTAAAGATTCTATTTATTTATTTGTCAGAGAGAGAGAGAATGAAAGAGCACAAGCAGGGAGAACAGCAGGCAGATGGAGAAGCAGGCTCCCCAACTGAGCAAGGAGCCCAATGTGGGACTCAATCCCAGGACCCTGGGATCATGACCTGAGCTAAAGGCAGACACTTAACTGACTGAGTCACCCAGGCATCCCTGCACTTAGCTTCCTTTTTAAGTTGTCTTCAAATTCAGAATTCATGTTTTGGTGTTTGTCTCAGTGTGTTTGGGTGGGTAGTTACTAGTGGACTATTGAGATTGATGATGGGGCATTGAAGAAAACAAAGGAGGATATAAATAACTTAATAAAGGGGTCAAGTTAGGGGTCTGAGAAGGACTGACCAAGATTGGTTGGGTAAAATAAGCCTGACAAGTTTGCTGAGAAATACTATTAGACTCAATTTCCACAAATGAAATAGGTGCCTTTGGGAGTTCTCCAAGTGGAATGGAAGTAGGTTTGCCATAGGTCATTTTTGGCTATAAAGAGAATAGGCTGATTAGGACTTTTCCATATGTAAAGTTTTAGTGCCCCTAGATGACAGTACCACATGTAGAGCTGTTTAATGTAAGGTTGGATTTTCTGTGAGAAAGTAATGACTTTTACAATTATAGTCATATCAGAGTTGGAAGCATAAAAACTATATCAACAGAAACTGGAACTGAAAAAATGGTCATCTGTGAAATTGTGAGAGAAGTGGGTATGACTTTGTCTAAAAGCCATCCAGATTGGATTTGGATTTCCATCTAACATATATAACATATGAGAAGAATTTGCTAACATTGCATGTGGCAAAATAGCTAAATTAATAGCTGTGGAGGTTTTAAGGGCAAGAAGAGGAATTTGGAAAATATGGTTGAGCCAAGAGGGAAGGGGCAACAAAACCAATTACAAGATTATAAGATTGAGTAATCAGTTCAGCAAATATCATCCAAAGGCTTTGGCGGTATTGAATATTTACAGGTAAATGAGTAATAGAGAAAAAGGAAGTGGTAGGTTGTGTCAAAAGGAAAAAGAAGGACACGGCTTAAGGAAGTATTGATATAAATGGGTGATAGAAAAATAAAAGGAGTCTCCAAAGAAGATATTCAAATGGCCAACAAGCACATGACACAATGCTCAACATTATTAGTCATTAAGGAAATGCAAATTAAAGCCACGATGAGTACCCCTTTATACCCCGTAGGATGGCTATAATAAAAAAAGATGGACAAAAACTATTAGGAAGAATGTGGAGAAATTGGAACTCTCATACATTGCTGATGGGTGTGTAAAATTGTACATCTGCTTTGGAAAACCATTTGGTAGATCTTCAAGAAGTTCAACATAGAATTGGTGGATGGGAGGATGGCATAATACCTCTTCCACCTGGGTTCAAGACTGGTCTGTTAGTGGTGCTTTTCAAAAGACAGGCATCTGACCTGAAGATGATGTCAGGGCTATGGTGGGTATGTTTGGAAAAAGGCAACTTGACCTGTTGGTATAAGTATGAGTGCATTTAGTGATACCTTCTAAGTATTTAAGGATATCATATTGAAACAGATTAGAGTCTCCTAAAGTCCAAGAGGAGTAAGGGACCCTCATTGGCCTGCTGGTAATTATTTCATAAGGAGATAGTTAAATTTGACTTGGGGGTGGGAAGATTGAAGAATTATTAGAGCTAAAGTTAAGA